>NW_026137402.1:1200000-1800000 GCF_009805555.1 Andrographis paniculata
CTAATTATTCTCAACAACTCCAACCACCTTCACTTCCACCTTCTTTCATCCGTTGATTGTTTCAAATGCACCCGGCCGGCTGGGTCCTTGGGCTAGTCAGGTCCGTAGGCCCACTCGCTGATCTGGACCTTCTGTTGGGTTGCGAACCTCGAGGATTTGGGCTGCACTTGTGTTGGACCGGTCCAATTAATTTTGAGTGTGTACAAATGCCCCCCACAAAATTATTTGGACAAAAGTTAACTTGTAGTCCGGATAATTTTGTTAAAAGTTACTCGGCTTGTCCATCTGCTTTTCGTCCTTCCGCAAGATCGCATTCAATGACCGGCTGACCATGCATTCCTTTCAGCTCCAAAGAGAAGGATAAAATCTTTAAGATGTTTTCCATTAATAAACATCAACTCCTCCCCTTTGGGTTCCATCAACCTATACATGCCATTGGATGACTTGGCCGATACTATAAATGGTCCTTCCCATATGGGAGACCATCTCCCCAACTTTGTATCTTTGGGGCCTTCCGGGATGACGGCCTTCCAGACCATGTCACCTTCCCGAAAAGTTTGGGACCTCACACGCTTCTGGAAGGTCGATATGGTCTTCTTCTTTTGATGTCGAGTGCATTCAAGTGCCTGCAGTCTCTTTTCGGGCAAAGTGTCAAGCTCCTAGAGTAGGTCTGATCCTGCTATCCCATCAACAGCTGATTCATCTTCAAGATCCCGAGAGAAGACACTGTAATCTCCAACAGAAGCACAAAGTCATGGCCGTAGGTCAGCCTATAATGAGTGCTTCCGATTACAGAGGATTTGACATTCCGCTATGTCCATAAAGCCTCTTTCAAAGTATCATTCCAGCCCCTCGGGTTGTCCTCCAGCGCCTTCTTGATAATGAAAATCAAGATTTTGTTTGTCGCCTTGGTTTCCTGTTAGCCCGAGGGTAGTACGAAGTTGAATGGAGCAACTGGATTTTTTATTGAGCTGTAAAAGCCCTGACCTTCGCGCTCATAAACACGGTCCCTTGGTCGGTGGTTATCGTCTTTGGAATGCCAAACCTGTGAATGATGCTATTCTTAATAAAGCGTATGACATTATCATGTTGTACCTTGGCCAATGGAACGGCTTCCGCCCACATTGTGAAGTAGTCCGTAGTTACAAGAATAAAAGAATGTCCATTGGAAGATGGAGGATGAATCTTGCTGATGATATCCATCCACCCATGGAAAGGCCAAGGTTTGATAATCGAATGAAGTTCTTCTACGGGGACTTTTCAAAGTGGTCCATGGCACTGACACGTTGGATATCCTCGAGCATAATCCACGCAATCCTACTAGATTCGTGGCAAAAATTAGCCGTAACGGATGATTGTCCACTTCATAGGGGGTCCAGCCCTATGGGCACCTCCAATACCTTCGTGGACCTCGGCCATGACCTTCATAGCATCCTTGCGACCCAAGTAGCGTGCCAAAGTTCCATCGGATCTCCGTCGATACAGCTTTCCATCGATTGATGTGTATTTTAGAAGCTGATGGCGCATTGCCTTTAAGGCGACCTTCCCAGGGTCTATTAGACCTTCCAGTAGCAGAGTGCGCCAATCCAGCCTGCAAACATTCAAATCCTTGCAATATTTTGCTTCTTTTAAATTCGGAAGCCCACTGCACTAAGTCGTTCGCCTCTAAATTCTCTTCCCGAGGTATATCCTCTAGTGTCATCTTCGTGAGCTTCTGAAGAAGGTTCTGAAGCCGTGGCTCCCTGCACTTGAACTCTTTAAGTGCTTGACGAATAACCAGCTGAGAATCTCCTCGAATAACAACATTTTTGGTATCTTTTGCGACCAAAAATCGCAATGCTAATAGCAGCGCCTCGTACTCAGCTTAGTATTTCGTGACACTTTGGATTGGAGAAAAATACCATACTTATCCTTTCGGACTGGAGATCACCACACCTGCTCTGGCTACTCCCGAGGTACTAGACCTATCAAAAGTCACCAACCAAGGCTCCAACCCCACGTAGTCTAAAGGAATGGCCTAAACCATCCCAGGATGTTCGGCCAAAAAGATCTGTACTAGCTTGTTCTTTCACGGCCTCAAGGGACGGTACATTAATGCAAACAATGCTAATTTCAGCACCCATTTAACTAAACGGCCTCGGAGGTCTGGCCTGTTTAATAAATAGCGAAGAAGGTTGACTTTGCATATTACTTCATCATCGTCCTGAGAAAGGAGGCAGCTCGTCGTATCGCCTATCGCAGCTATGTATAGCTTCAGCTCTCTTCTATTGATTGGCGGTATTAATACCAGAGGAGATGCTAAAGTCTGCTTAATCTGATCCAGGGCTTCTTGTTGGGTTGTTCTCCACTTGATCACGTGTTTATTCCCACGCAACGGCACTCAGAAGGCCCTCATTCTCCTAGCTGCGTTGGCGATGAATCTTCTCAATAAATTGACCTTCCCCATCAAGTTTTACAGCTCGTTAATGTGGCGAGGGGGCCCAAGGTCCTGGAGAGCCTTGGTCTTATTCTTTTTTCAACTTCTACCCCTCTTTGATGGACCAAAAACCAAAGAAATTCCCTGCTTATACTTCGAAAGCGCACTTCGCTAGGTTTATCTTGAGGTCATGCAGTCTCATCTGGGTAAAGGTCTTCCGAAGGTCCAGCATGTGGTGATCGAAGGGTCGGGACTTCACGACCACGTCGTCTATGTATACCTTCATGCAAGCAGTGATCAGGTCGTGAAAAATTGCGTTTATCGCCCTTTGGTAGGTCGCTTTGGTATTTTTTAGGCCGACAGGCATTATTATCAATTTGAAAATTCTGATTTCTCCGGGGCAACGGAAAGCTGGATCTTTTTTTTCTTCACTACTTGAACAATGTTGTAAATCCACTCTGGGTACCTGCATGTTCGAATAAAGTTAGCTTTAAGGAGTTTTTCGACCTCCTCTTTCACTTTCGACAATACTTCCGGGTTGAAACGCCTAAGGGGCTGTTTATGGATGCTCAACTATGTTACTTGTAGCCCCGGCATCTCATGGTAATCCCATGCGAAACAATCTTTGAATTCTCAGATCTAAGCAATCGTTCGCTCTTTCCTCTTGACATTCAGCAAGGTGTTGACCCGTGTCGCCCGAGGGGTTGCCTCATCCCCCAAGTTAATATCCTCCAATGAGTCCCGCACTTCGAAAGGTGGAGCAGCTCTTCCAATCGGCGAATAAACATCCTCTTCGCCTTGATCGTAATTAGGTGGCTGGGAGGATGTCCTTGTCTGCCCGTCAAGAGGTTGAGCGGCATGATTTCCAGCCCATATAAATGTACAGTCGGACCTGTCTGCTCTCACCTCCAAATCTTATAAAATTAGGATGTCAGACATGATAAATACCTGAGTTATTAGGCCGTGCGTCGGCCTCGAATTTTATTTCGAACCCCTTCATGGTTAGATTGCATTTTTTCCTCATTCCAGTGTCCTTCGGCATCATGGACATCGGGTATACATCGAGGGAAAATTAAACAGCCTCTGCGAAATGCACCTTTATAGTTGGATCAGCCTTGGCCTCTACCGTCTCGACTTGGTCTCCGTTCCAAAACATAATTTTTTGGTGCAATGCTGAAGGGACGCACTGGGTAGTGTGGATCCAATCCCTCCCGAGAATGGCTGAATAAGTTAGCTTTCCCTCGTTGATGAAATAAGCCATTTGGTTCGTTGTTGTTTCAACCATCACTTTCTCCACCAACACATTTGCTGCCATGTACGCATTTCCGATGAAGTCGGTCGTTCGCATGGTTGTCCAGACGAAATCATTTATGTTTTTCTTAATTTTTCCCAAAGTGGATTGAGTCATCAGGTTGACGGAAGCTCCCCCATCTATCAGGACCTTGCTGATCGTCCGCCCGTCAAGATGCACCGTGAGGAATAAGGGTTTCAACTAACGCGTATTTTCGGCCGCCAACTTCTGAAAAATTACTGGTTCTGGAATCTCTTTCGGAATGTTGGAATCTTGCTCTACCAAATATAGTAGACCAGCTCCTTCCAACACCACATCCCTCTGAAGATAATTGTGTTGAACCTGAGGGGCTTTGAATTCCCAAGGTAGCATCCCTATTATATTGACCTTGAGATCTTCTTCATAGTATGAAGCTCCTTCGAGGTCCTGGTTGGAAGCAATAATGTCCAAGCTAGCGTCCGTCGCTTCATCGCAATCAAGGGCATCGATCATCAGCTCACCTTCCGGAATCTGGTCTTTCCCGAGTGTCACAGTAAAGTAAGGTTCATTAGGGTGTTCAACCCTTGCAAGAACTTGTTTTGGTCTCCATTCCTTTCGGGCCTGAAGCTGGTGACGAAGGTCCTTCCGACCAAGCTTCGGCCTTCCAGCGATAGCTCCTTCTGAGCCCTGGGCCTGCTACCCTCTGGCCCGACCTTCGTGATCATCAGCTTGCTGCCCCCAACTTGATTCTCTAGGGAAAGGCGAGCGGCCAAGCGTTGTCGCTGCATCCTCCTTTTTTGAGTCCAAGTAGGAGGTCGCATCACCTGCTCCTTCCGGTTCCTTGTCCAGCTCTCGTCGTATGGAGCCTTCCATGGATGACAGGTTTGATGGGGTGTGATTACCACCTGATCTACGGACGTTACTCGCCAAACCTCGCCTCCCTTTTCAAAGCTTACTTCCGCGATCGTATTCGTAGGGGAAAGTCTGTCCCACACCGAACTTCTTCTCGGAGGTTTGATCGACCTTCCAAGCCTTTCAAACACTGGTTTTTTAGGGGTTGTTCTCCTACCATCTGCTCCAAACCCTGAATTTGTCTTTTTGGACCTGGCTGGACATACTCCGACAACGTTTATCGGCTTGGGGAACGGCTCCGTCTCTATTTTCATGTCTGATTTTTCGGCCAGCATGAGACGGCCTTCTTTGATGGCTTTTTGGACTGTATTTTGGAAGGAAATGCAGTTCCCGATCTGATGGTCATATACTCCATGCCACATACAAAATAATTTTCCATTCAGCTCCTCTTCGATCGGCATTTTGTGACCTTCTTTAACGCGGAGCTGGATATCTTTCAGCAAGTAGTCAAATATCTACTCCGTCTTCGCGATATCGAACGAGTAAGATACTTTCAGATTCATCTCATTCCGTTGAGGCGGCTTAAGAGCCGGGCATGTATATGCCTTCCCCTGCAAAATTTCAGCCAAGAATATCTCATCTTGCTCCTCCTCGACCTCGGCAACCCCTTCTTGGGCAAACACGCAATGATTACCACTCCGAAACTTTTGATTTCGGGCCATTGAGCTTCTTTGAAGGGCTGCTCGGCCTTCATAGCTTTGGACATCGGCTTCCGAAAGTCATGACATTCCTGAAGAGCCAGGTTGTCACGCAGCTGGTGCGTCATGTTATTTATTACCTCATTCACCACCTGGTCCTCTGGTACACGAACTTGGCATCTAGTTTCTGCACTCCTGAATTTTTCCAAGAACTGCTCGATCGTATCCTTGCTTTTCCGATGGCCATATATCCTATGAATCGCATTTTCGATTACCTATGGATTTATGATGGGATGTGGTAGCGGCACCATCTCTTCCTGCCCCCCAGACTGTTCGGAAGCTGCCTGAATGGACGGCGGATTGTGTAATGCCGGCCACGGGAAGGCTTGTTGAGTAGGTCCCCGTTGTGAGAAACGAACTTGAGGGCCTTCCGTAGGCTCTCTAAAGATTGGAACCTGTTGCAATAGTGTATTTTCGGGGGCTGGTTGGGCAGAATATTCGTAGGTTTGTTCCAGCCCGGAACCAGCAGCAAATCGACCTTTTCCAGTAGCTCCCTGCCCCCCAATGTATTGGGATGGTGTTGGGACTGATCCTCCTAGTTTCCAAGTCATTCCAGAAGGCTTTGGGACCAAGGAAAGTGCTGTTATCATTGTCGGCCCTGCCCCTCATGCATTGGATGTCTCTTGTCCAGCTGTTGGGTTTCTTTGAACGCCTAGAGTGGGGACTAGGGTGCTAAAAGTATTTTCAGAAAATAGGGGATTATTTTGCCCATATGGTGCTGATGGGACTGACCCAAAGGTCATCCCAAATCCGCCGGTTGAAGGTGGCCCAAAGGAAGCCTGCCCGGCCGGCGTCCGAGATTCTCCGACCTTCTGGATGGTGATCGGAGGTCCTCCAGATCCGGTATCCTTACCGAACAGAGTAACATGGCCATACTTAAGTGCCTTGGAGGTCGGATCTGCTGCGAAGCTGGTTGTAAAGCCCGCGGGAGGCCAAATCTCTGGCTGGCTGGAATTGACCTTCCGGGCTTTGCTTTTTCGAGTTTCTTCCTCTAGAAACATCGCAAACTCGTTCTGAATGGCGGGTTTCAGAACGTCGGTAATGTACCGAGATAGATCCAAGGTGGATCCGTGAATTGATGACCAAATTTCCTCACGAATCTGCTCCTGAAGGACACTGGCTGGAAGATTAATTATCTAGTCCGGCCTTCCAGCAGCCGCGAAAGTCTTGTCGCATGGGGCAGCATGTTGCGCAGGGCACGATGACGAATCGCCGATGATTCCTTTGTTTTTAAACATCTCTGCGGATGTCGGCGACATCAATTTTCTTCCGAAGTTGCATGTAGAAGTCGCGAGACGTAGGTGTCCCACTGGGCGTGCCAATCTGTTGTCGTAAAAAAATCACCACCGACGGCTTAATCGAAAAATCCTCTCGGAATTGATTTAATTGTAGGGTTCCCCGGCCTCCTTAAGAAAGGATCCGGGCTATCTCGCGATAACCGAAAAATTGATGAAAAAAGAAGGTAAAATAAACAAGAACAAAACTGAAAATTAAATTGGAATTAATCGAAGAAAACTGTAAAAATCTAGAAAAATTACAAGAAAATAATGCAGAGAAAAATTATGAAAAAAGAAGAAGATTCATGATGAATGGCGTCCTCTTCCTCTGTTCTACCCTTGGATATTTATTTTGTTTTTTTGAATTCTGTTTGGATAAGATATTATACCTAATCATTCTCAACAACTCTAACCACCTTCACTTCCACCTTCTTTCATCCGTTGACTGTGTCAAATGCACCAGGCCGGCTGGGTCCTTGGGCTAGTCAGGTCCGTAGGCCCACTCGCTGATCTGGACCTTCTGTTGGGCTGTGAACCTCGAGGATTTGGGCTGCACTTGTGTTGGGCCGGTCCAATTAATTTTGAGTGTGACACATGGTTTTAGTAAATCACCATTCTCCGGCAACAATTCTCTATCCAGCAGTTTGACTCCTAGTCCGATAGTTTTCCCGTAACCTATCAAGAGCCATCCACCGGTTCTAATGATGGCGATCCACCGTCACCGCTCCATGTTCTATCTTTTGGTGGTCAAGGACTTCTCGCCTTGGTGAAGGATGCTGCTGACGCTAAAGCCCGAAAGGACTTTATTCTTGAGGCAAGTAACCTCCCGATTTCTCAACCTTGGTTGAAATTGATGTTTTTCCTTCTACGTTTGACAACATTCATAGAAATACCACTAGTTTTAGCACTTGGGTAAATAGATTGGAACTCTACTTCAGTTGTGCATCGAGGTATCTACGTACTTATGACCTGATAATTTTTTGCACTCATCATCTTCCACGCGATAGTGAATTTACTAGGAATCTTCTCTATTTTTGTGGCTCTAGGTTAAATGTTATTGTCTTTTCTTTCGGTATATTAAGTCCCACGGTTCTCGATGTGGCCGTGATCTTGAAGCTACGCATGAAGGGTTTAGAGCCTCCCTTGATGGCCACTGAAATGTCCACTCCCCTTGACTTCCCCAGACCATAAAATAAAAAGGCCACCATCAATCAATTAGGCTCAAAACACCTTGAATGGTGATGCCAAACCTTTGGAAAATAATGCCCCATTCTTTTTTTAGTTTAGTAAAATATTTTGTTTTTTTTGCTTCCATGAAAGTAGTTAAGGGACGTCCTGCCCATCATTCACACCATAATGTCTGGCCGAGAAATTGATTTGGCCTCTTACTTCTTAGGATTCTTTTACCAAGACATCAATGATTTACTTGATAAGATGGCCAAATCCTCACAAAGACCCCTATGTAATTGGACCTTCGCGGTTCTTGAACTTGTGGGTAAGATTATATAATTCCTTGAGTTAACCGATCCGCAAACCAAGCCTTGCCTATCTTGTCCATCTTCTTGCTTAGGAAAGCTTTTGCTCTTTGCGCCACTGCCCATGGGCAATGTCCATTTGATTTTCCACTAACTTCTACATGTTTCACTAATGCCAAAAGAGTTTTTTATGTCTCTTGTCTGAAAGTGGATACGGTCTCTCCTGGTTTCTCCTATTGAGGTATGGCAATCCCCACCTTTGGAAGATTGGTGGACGGACATTAGCAAACAAGTGTTGCCAGAATCTCTAGTCATCTATTTGGTAAGCTAGTGGACGACTGTTTCATGATGAAGTTGCCCCAACCTCTAAAGCTGAAGATGTAATGATGAACAAATCTATCCCTACTCCAGGTATTTCATTTTAAATTTCCACTGGATTTTATGGGCGGATATTGATTGTTTTTCTTTTCTTCTTCAACTACATCCTCCGAGAAATCCTTTGTTGTGTCTACTTCTGCATACTCCCATCTTGTCTGTAGATGCCTTGCCACCGGAGATCACTCCACATCCAAACACTCCAAATACCACCAACAGACCTACTGAAGCATCTCCACCTTGTCAGGTATAATATTACTTTGTTTTTCTATACTTTTTTTTTCTTTTTAAATGTTAATACTCTATTTCTGCAGGCACCTTCAAAGAAACCAACCATTGAAACCCCTTGTGCTTCTCCTCCTCCACCAGCTCCAGAGCCTGTACCACAGGCTAATGTTGCTCTATTGTGCTCTAATTCCTTTGGCGGATATAAAGAAGTACTTTTCCAGTAGCTCTGCTTCTCCGCTTGTCGTGGAATCCCCATAAATTCTATCAACTCCTGAGACTCTGCTAAATACTTTGTTGGTTGGAATGCCATTGAGCTTGTAGACTTTCAAGTTCATATAGGTATCTTTGCTCCGGATGATCCAAAAGAACAAAATTTGTTGGAATGCCTCTCCATCTTGGAAAGTCTGTTGGACTAAGTTGGGGATGTGGCAGACAAATCAAAACTCCTCCGCATCCTTTGGGAGGTGAAAAATAAGAAAAATGGATCACCTAACCTTTTTGGAGTATGAGAAAAGCATGCATGTGTGTGCTTTCATAATGAAACTCCAAAATTTTGCTGAAGAGAATCAGACGTGAAGGCCTTCTTGGCATAGTAGGAATATCTTTGAGCGGAAGTCAAAAGAATGCAACAGTGGCTGAAAGAACTCCCTGCAGGTATTGCCTAGCTAGATGAAAGTCTGCTTAACCGGACTATGTATTTCTACTCCAGTCCTACATTCCGCCAAATCTTCCAGTGAAGACCTCTGAAGCTACTATTTACACCACCCCTTAAGATCCACCACCTGCAGTAGAATGTTTCCTTTTCTAGACTATTGAACAAATTGCTGGCCTATTGATGTTTTATTTTGTTTTGATGAACTTATTTTTTACTATTTTTTTAGTATGTGTTCTCTTTGTTAATCCATATCTTCCCACACAGATGGTAGAAATAGAATTACTCTAAGTATTTTCTATTTATGGAATCATCAAACTTTGCTCCATGATTTTCTATGCACCATTAAAAAACTTGGTAAAAATTATGTATGTCACCTCCCAATTGGGTGTCTATTTCCCAAGTCCAACATTGTTTGCATATTTTGGCAGAATGACCTTCAACGTGAAATCTCCTTCATGAAACGACGTAGTCGGAATGTGCTTGTTGAATTTCCTCTCAATCTGGCTGTTCTTTAATCGGATATGTTCCAAATCTTGAGGTTTTTCTTCAGACATATAATCCAACTCTTGAATTATGGTAGCATTATTTTCCTCTATTGAGAGCTGATTCTGCTTGAGTATTTGCAAACATGGAACTGTAATGTCCATGGGCAAAACTGAATCATGTCCATAGGTCAATTTAAAAGGGGTACTCTCATTCAGCGATGAATTTGCATTGCGGTAAGCCCATAGTATTTTGTTTAATATCTCATGCCATCCTCTTAAATTTTCTTCTAATGACTTCTTCACTATAGCAATCAACACCTTGTTTGTTATTTTTGTCTATCCATTGGCCAGAGGATAGTAGGGCGTGGAATGTAGAATCATGATTCCAGATTGGGTGACAAAGGCTTTAACTCTTGGAATGGTGAAAACCATCCCTTAAATCATTGGTGATACTTTGCAAGATCTTATATTGATGAATCAAGTTATTTTTTATGAACTTTGGAAAACTTGGTCTAGAGGCACTGTTTCCACTCATTTGGTAAAATAATATGTGTACAACAAGATGAAAGTATGACCTTTTGACAGTGGGAGATAAATTCCAATAATATCCATAGCCCAAGCTCGGAACATGACTTTACAATAGAATACAACTCTTCTATTTGAATCCGATGGATTGGACAATAACCCTGACATGCCTCATAGCTACGGGCATATTCCATGTAATCCTTGGAGATTGTAGGCAAAAAATACCCATAGCGTAAAATGGTCTACCTTATATTTGCTCTATTTCAACGAGCTTCGTTGATGCCTTCACGCACTTCCGACATTGCCTTCTCTGCTTCCGCAGGCCCTATGCATCGAGCCAGAGTTCCATCTAGTCTCATACTGAACAATTCTTCATCTAGCACAATGTATATAAGTAGTTTTTCCTTCAACTGTCTAGAAGCTACTGTGCTCGGATCTCCTAACCCTTCTAGGTTCTCCTTCTGCCAGTCTGTCAGATCCAAGACTATTGCACATACCAGACATTTTCGTTGGTATCTAGAAGCTTCCTATGCTAATTCATTTCCATAGAAGATGCCTCAAAAGATCCATTTTGCAAAGCACCTTTGTTTCCACTAGCATGAGGTTGTACTCTAGTTTGGTGCGTGCATGGTAGAGTGACAAATAAAGTTTCTCAATAGGAGGATGTGGAGATTCCATCTCATTCAGAGTCTTCTTAAGTAGTATACTTCATGCCCTCTGCATCATCTTGCACTAACAAGCATCCGATGGTAGGGATATAAAATTTCAGCTCTTTGCCTAGAATAAGAGACATCAACATTGATGGAGATGTTAGTATTTCTTTTATTTGGTCCAGAGCTTTCTACTGCAACTCTCCATATTCGAATCTTTTCCTTTTTCCTCTTAGTAAAAACAAGAATGCATTTCATTTTTCAACAACATGGGCAACAAACCTTCAGAATAATTGATTTTCCCTATGAGTCGCTGCAGCTAATTGGTGTTCTTGGGCGGACTGAGCATCTGGATAGCTTTGTCTTTGTTTTCATCTACCTTAATTCCTATTTTTTGGACAAGAAAACTAAGGAAATTGCCTGCTTGAATCCAAAAGCACACTTGGGTGGATTCATCTTCCGTTTGTGCTACCAGATCCACATGAAAGCTTTCCGGAAGCCCGCTAACTATTCATCAAAGGATATGGACTTAACCACGACATTATCTATTTAGACCTCCATGAAATTGCCAATCAATTTGTGGAAGGTGTTGTTCATGGCACATTGATAAGTGGTCCAGACATTCTTGAGTTCAGAAGACATCACTATCAACTTAGAAATGCCAATGACTCATGGAAAGCGGAAGAATATCTTGTGGGGATCTTCTTCAGCAATATAAATTTTATTATACCCATAATACTCATCCATAAAAGGCTAGATTTGGTATCTAGTTGTGACATCGACTAATATGTCCACTACCAACATTACATATTCATCTTTAGGTATGTCTAGATTTAAGTTTTTTAAGTCTATACACACTCTAAACTTTCTATTCTTCTTGATACTAGTACAATATTTTATATCCATTTTGAATACCTATAAGTTCGGATAAAATTGGCCTTTAAGAGCTTTTTCACTTCTTTCATTTTTGGAAGAAAATATGGATTGAACTGTCTAGGTTGCTAATTATGAGGGTGGCAAGAAGACTTGGAGGGCAGTTAACATTTCACAGCACTCTGAGACAACCTAGGAATCTCATGATACTCTCGTGCAAAGTAGTCCCAAAACTCCCGAATCGGTGCAATTTGCTCTTCTTTGTGCTCCTGGGCCAAAAGCGTGCTAATTTTAGTCATCCAAGCTTCTCTTCACTTCCGAAGTTGACATCATCTAGAGAATCTTAAGCCTTATATGGAGGAACTATTTTTCAAATTAATGGAATCAAGTTTTTGTTATCTGGATAATTTCTGGGAGCCAGAATTTAATCACATGTTGTTTGCCCCGAGCAGATTAGGCTACTTGCTCATTTTCTTTGTAGGACAGCTTTGGTAGCCGATCATCCTACCTGCTAGCAAACTTATGGTTATCAACCATCATTTCCTCCAAATATTTGGATCGCCCTTCATACGAACTTTGAACCCATGGGTAGTGAGATGCAATCCTCTCAATCTTCAAAATCCTATATCATCTGCTTCCGCCTTCCAACTCTGGAGAATAATATATGGCCTCAAAAGCATGGACCTCCATAAATGGATCTGTTTCCGCTTCCACATCTTCAACCTTTTCTCCCTTCTAAAACAATACTTTGGTGAAGGATAGAAGGCACACACTATGACATGTGTATCTAATCAGGGACAAGGATGATGGAATAAGCGGGCTTTTCTTTAATTATAAAAAACCCATTTGCTCCCAACAGTAACATCCACCACTACAAATCCAACGACCTTGCGGGCGGTACCTGTAAAATCCGTCGTCCTCATGGCCGCTGGAATCAACTCACTCCTGGTTTTCCCAATCTTTCTCTGTAGCAATGTCATGATATTGACAGAAGCTCCGTTATGTACCAGCACTTTACTTACTGTCTGCCCATACAAGGTGATGATGAGAAAGAGCAGCTTTAGGTGCCAGGTAAATTTCTCAATCAGTTTTTTGAACACCATGTCTTCCAGCTTAATTTTTGCAGGGTTCTCCATGTCTCCACCCATAAAATCATACTAGAATCGTCCACCATGACATCCCCCTATAGAAATTGTGGCTGAGTAGGAGGTGCAATGAACTCTTTTGGCATAACTCCAATTATGTTGACAAAAAATATCTTGATGGTACTTCATGGCTCTCTCTATATCTTCATCCACTCTGAATGTGAAGCTGGCCTCAGACTCGTCATCTTCTTTCAAGAGTGCATTCCCTAGTGATGATCCAATTGCTAGTCAAGTAAGTTGCTGCCAGAAGAACCTTTTGGAGATTTTCCGCCGACTCCGCCATGTATAATGTCCTTAGTTGAAATGCATTTGGGCTGCCAATCCTATCTGATTCTCGAGTGGCTCCACAACTCCCTTTGTGGTAGATTGTTGTGATTTCTACCAGGATCTGCAATTTCTACCTTTCCATAGACATCCTTCTGGTAATATTTATCCATTCTACATGATGCAGATGCTACATCCACTGCTTCTGTGATTTGGTTAAAGGTTCCTGCCAATTTTTACGCTAATTTAACACCTATCTACCATCTATTAGGGCCGTTCTGGGCGTCTTATGGACTGCGGATGAATCACCACTTGATCCAATGAAGTAATTTTCTAGACATGGCCATCTTTGTAAAAGTTGACTTCTACCACTATATTTTGTGCTAAAATTCTATCCCTAACATTGGTGTGAAAATTCTCCTCGTTGGGCCAAAATCATGCCAAAGTCTATCAAACACAGTAACCTGTGGTGGCTTATATCATTTCCTCCATTCTTTTGGCAAATTGGGATGAGGTTGGTTCAAACATACACTCACTACATTGATCAAAGCTGAGAATGGATCAATGTCAACTTTCATATTTCGCTTATCTACCAATCTAAGTCACCCTTCTTTAATAGCTTGTTGTACAACATTGCGGAAAGCTATGCAGTTCTTGGGAATGGTGGCTGTAAATATCGTGCCTTTTGTAGAATGTCTTTCCCTCAAATTCCTCACTGGCAGAAATTTTTTGCCCCTCCTTCATCCTGATCTGATTGCGTTGCAACAAGTACCCAAAGATTTGCTCAATTTTGGTATTGTCAAACACGTATTACTGCTATTGATTGGTCTAATTCTATTGGGATTGTAATAAATCTAGGAAAGTATAGGATTTTCCTAGTACAATTTCTATTAGGCAAGTTTCCTCCATGTTGTCTTCGAGGTCGGGATACTCTTAAACCTACACATATAGTGCACCCGTACGAGCCTATGCATCTTTGAAAATTTTCTCCACCTTGACTACCTTAAGTCTTGGTACTCTTGTAAGGCTAGTTTCTCCTAGAGGGCTGGATGCATATGACCAATGGTAATATTGACCACCTAGTTCTCCGGGATGCAAACATGGCATAGACTTTCTACCCATCGGAATTGCTCCAAGAACTGCTACACTAATTCATTTGACTTCTGCCGCAGGCCAGCCAAGTTGTGATTGTCACCTTGGGTAGTGAACTATAGAACTGATCATGGAATGCACATTTTAACTCCGACCAATTGTGCACTGAGTTGGGACGCATGGAAGCATACCAACTAAATGCCGGTCCTATTAGTAACAAGGAGAATAGTTGTAGTTCATTGTTGCTAAATTCTCCACCGCATTGATCCATGAATCGGCTCACATGGTCAATGGTGGATCTAGAGTCCTCCCTTGAAAAAATAGTAAACTCCGGTGTGGGGGCACCATAGTAAACCTACAAAAAATACAACTCCTGATGGCACCACACTTGTGGAAGTGCCTACCGCAGCTCCATCCCTTGAAAGCATAGAGACATGTCCCTATTGAAATCGTGAAAGGATTAATTGGTTACCTGGTGTGCTTGACATGACAAGGCAGTATCCGCAATATGACTTTCGTTCATCTATGCCTTGCCGTTCCTAGCTTCCTCATATCTCAACCAACCTGTTCTTTGTGGATGTTCATCCGGATCACGTCTGCAAAATATTTCGATACTATTAGGGCCAAATCATGCAGGGATAACCACACTTCTTTCCTAATCTGCTCCCAGATATGGCTAGCTAACAGAAAAAAGACCGGTGGCTACTGCTATTCTTTTCGCCGCGAGCTGATGTGTCTTTGGTGCTGGGATCGGTGTCATGTGGCTGGTTCCCCTAATCTCTAATGTCATTAGTGCTATTTTTTTGCGAAATGATGATGGCAAAAATCTTGTATGTAGTTGCACTCATAAGAATATGAGACATAAAATGATTGTGGTCTCATCAAACATGCAAATTTATTGTATCAGAAAATTTGGATATTCTTAATCTCGCGAGGATTTGATGAAATTTGTGAGAGAATGGATAAGGGTACCCTAGAGCACTCTAGAAAGCCCCTAGGTGAATATTTCATGTCTATCGAAGAATGAGCTAGCAAAAAATCCGCTGAAGGAAATGAAAAGAAAAGGACTTAAAAATGTAATTGCATTAAAATTGGAAAGTAAGGCGCATTAAAATTGGAAAGTAAGGCTTAAAGTACATTTGAAATGAAAAAATAAATCTAGAAAAAAAAAAAGAAATAAAATTGGGGAAGAGATAAAGGACAAGGAAAGTAGAGAAAATAAAAATAGAGTTGGATATTTGTTCTGTTGGTCGGAGATTTTTTTTTTCCTTTTCCGGAAGCTTATATAGCTTCACTTAGAGGTTGAAAGTCCTCTTCATCATTCTCATATGTAATTCCCTTATCCTCTTCAATGATCAACTCCTCAAGCTTCAAAACCGACATAACTCTCATATCTCTTGAGTGGCTTCACTTATATGAAGATAACATATCTACTCCACATCTCTCAAACTCTTTAATGGTTAGCCTTTACTCTTCATTTATGCATGAAACAACCAATAACCACATTTTTTATTAAAACCAACCTTGTATCCTCCGCAACCACTACTTTCCCCATCAATCCTCTACAGGGCTGCAGATTTTCTATAGCAAAATAGGCCTCTTTCATTGGACTTGATTGACCTGGGCTTTGCTCTCTAGTTATTGGCTGCTTCTTCACCTCACTTTTTTGGCCTCTACCAATGTGGGCTTGCTCACATGCCTAGGATTTTATCTACCAATTCTATTTTTTTATTCTTTTAGCCCCGCAAGAGTACATATCCAAAGCAACCCCCAAATTAACAACAAACATTTTAAATTCGGTACTGAGTAAAAAAAAAAAAGTGTAACATATTTAGAATATTCATTGTAAATTCCAAAAGGCCAATGTAAACAAAAGTGGCATAGAATTCTAAAGTTAGTTCAGTCACTACTGCTACATCAAGTTGCAAGAATTCTAAACGACCAATGATACAAACTAATTGATGACATCGAAAATCAAATTCAATTTGCTAAAAAAGAGATCCAATTTCTTGCAAGGAATTATTTTTCTATGGGGGTGATGAACTTATTGTTTATCTGACTTTTTGTACGTTAATTGCACGTAATAATTTTGAATAGTTCCTACTAATTTTTGGTCGAATTTGATTTTTGTGTTAGGAATGAAAGAAATTGAAGATTATTACAAAAATATTAGATAATTGCCTCCATTTAGACATGCCCATGCCAAAAGAAAGTTCGAATAAGTCAAAACTTGAAAGGACAAAATTGGAATATGCACCAAAGAGAGGATTCAAAACGAAAATAATAATTAAAAAATGAAATGCCAGGGGGGAAGGGCTGCACGGTTTTTTTGCAAGAAGAAAACAAGAATAAAAAAACATCTTGGCAAGAAAAGCAAGAATGCGTGCAACGATTAGAGCGATCAAGACCGCTGTGCAACTCTTCTTCATTTCTTTCAAGTAGAATTCAATTGTTTTCGATTCTTAGCGATGTTTAGTGGCTAATTCTTATTCTAGTCTAAGATTGGATTGAATTTTTAGATTATGGATTTGTGAGATAGATTTAAATTTTAATTGAATCTTTCAATTAATTGGTATTTGTGCAATTTTTGCGTATCATGTTTATAGTCAATAGATGTGATTTATTATTGTGGCCAGGTTTTAAGTTCGTCTATTGATCGTGTGCCAATTAAATAATTACATTTGTAATTGTGTATTATTCAATAAAGTAGTAAATAAGTTAACGACTTAGCCTAGGAATTGCATGATCGAATAGAAAATCTTTTTTAATTGATTAAATATTGGAATTGGGTTTTTCTTAAACTATTTTTCAATTGAACAATTTTTACTACGGTCGTACCTAATTTAATTCTTTTGATTAGAGAGTGGTCAATTGGCCGTACCGCTGCCACCGACAAGGTAAGAAAAAGTTGGGTGTCTGATCGTATCGAACATCTATAACCAATTTATCAAGTGATTGGTTAGATTATTAAATTCGATGATCAAATCTATTATCTAATTTTTCACCCAATCCTTGGACTAGAGATTTTACTTCTTGATTTATTTCTTTTCTTGATTGTTTGATTTTATTTGGTGTAATTGAATTTCCCTAGGATAGTTATTTTAATCCTTAATTCAACCCCCATTTTTCATGAAATAATCAACTAAAGAAACACAATCACAATCCCTGTGGATTTGACTAGTGGAAGAAGAGAAAATGAGAGGGAAAAAAGAATAAAAAGAAGAAGGGAAGGAAGAAGAAGTGAAGGCAAAACTTGAAAACTTAATGAGAAAGCAAACAAGAAGACACTACGAGAAGAACTCAGAGGACTATGTATTGCTATGGTTCTTTAAGTGATGATAGAAGCAATGAACTAGCACCTATTTATACACAACCAAAAGAGCTAAGAAACGAAAAACAAAAATTAATCCTAAGCTAATGCTAGCCCAAGTCAAGCCATGAAAAGTGCCCAAAGATTATGCCTAGCATATTTTTTGCCTTTATTTGAATGAAATATGCTTTAATTTTTATTTATTTTTCAATGGATTAAACTATCAAACTCCCCCTAATCCATTGTCTTTACTTGATCCCGTTAACACCAATTCTTTTTTGAAGCTCCAGGAATCGAATATGTCCAAGTGGTTTTGTCAATATATCTGCAAGTTGATAATTGATCTCGGTGTATTCAAGGATAATTTCTCCTTTCTCAACACAATCACGACTGAAGTGATACCATGTGTCAATATGTTTACTTCGATCATAAAGGACAAAGTTCTTACTGAGTGCTATAGCATACTTAATATCCACCTTTAGTTTGGTCCATGTACCTTCTATTCCATTAGTTCTTGCAGTAGTCGATGAAGCCATACACCTTGGCAGATGGATGTTGTAGCAACAATATACTCGGTTTCTCATAAGGAAAGATCTACAATCTGCTTATTTTAGATTACCAAGAGATAGGACTACTCTCAAGGAAAAATAGGGTATCTGTGGTGCTCCTCCGACCGTCTAGGTCGCCAGCTATATCGTTGTCAGTGAAGCCTGGCAAAGCAATCCTTCATTTTTCTTCTCTTGGATAGATGACATGGAAAGATTGTGTCCCAGCTAAGTATCGGAGGATTCTCTTGACTGCAGTAATGTAATCTTCTCATGGATCCTCCATGAAACGACTTACACATCCAACGTGAAAGTGATGTTTGGTCAAGAGTGAGTTACGTAGCGTAGACTCCTCACTATACTTCTTTAGTAAGTGGTATTCCCAATAGAGTAGTCGAGCCCTTGGATAACTTGATCTTTTCCTCCACCGGTGTAAGGCTTGGATTGTAGTCGGTCATGCCACTGTGCTTAAGAAACTTCTTGGCATAGGCACTCTAATAGAGTGTGATCCCTTTTGCATCTTGGTTAACCTTGATGCCGAGGTAGTAGGTGAGAAAACCAAGGTCAGTCATGCAAAACAAAGACATTATCTCACCTTTGAGTTTGTCGATCCTGGCCTAACTTGTCCCAGTGATGATCAAGTCATCAACATAGACATCGATGATTAAAGCTTCCCCATGTTCCCGTTGAGTATATAAAGTATGCTCGTCTATGCATCAGAGGAATCCCAAGTCCAGAAGACAGTCATCCAACTTGGAACTTAAAGCATGCGGGGCTTGTCATAGTCCATACAATAGTTTGTGCAACTTTAGTACTTTGTGCATCCTAGAGGTTGTTTCATATAGACTTCCTCCACCAAGTCTCCATTCAAGAAAACATAGTTTAGATTTATTTGGTGTACAAGCCAGCTTCGTGTGCTACTAAAACCAACAAAACTAATATTGACTTCATTCGTGCAACAGAGGCAAAAACTTATTCAAAGCGTATCCCCTCGCTTTGTGCATATCCTTTTGCAACAAGCCATACCTTGTATTTTGTAATATCTCCATGCTCATCTCTCTTTACCTTGAAGACTCACTTCAATCCGATTGAGTAATGTCTAGCAGGAAGTCCAGTCTGCTCCTAGGTATTATTTTCCTCAATAGAGTTCATTTCTTCCAACATCTCTTGGCCCCAGGCTGGGTCATATTCTGCAGTATCAAATTTGGTTAGCTTCTCTGAACTTTCCATGTGTAGCTCACCAGGTTCCTGTAAAATATCACTCATTAACCTGAACCGCCGCCATGGTCTGCTAGAATCATCCTCATCAATATTAGCCAAGGCTTCGGCTGTTGGCAGCACAAAACGTACATCTGAGGATGAATCTAAGCTATGTTGTATTGCATCCTGGTAAGTTGGTGGTGATTCATCGTTCTGTGGCACTGGGGTTTGCGTGGGAGGTGTGAGCTGCTCCCCCTGAGTGATAGTCTTCCACTCGATGATGAATGTTCCAGTGTTAGCTACACCTTTCTTATTGTCAGAATATTTCCAGTCATGTCTTGCCTTCTCATTGAATATTTCCAGTCTCATTTTACAGAATTGGATCATAAATTTGATAGGCCTTCAATCCTAGCTCATACCCAAGTAACACCATTTTCTTACTCAAATCATCCAATTTTTTCAAGTTAGGGTGGGTTAACTTCACATTGCTAATGCATCCGACTGTGTGTAGAAAAGAAACATTTGGCTTCCGCCCATTCCATGCTTCAAACGGAGTCATCCCGTCTAGTCTCTTGGTCGGTGCTCGGTTTAAGAGGAATACCGCAGTGGCGACTGCTTCTCCCAAGATTCGGTGGGCATCCCCTTTGCTTTGAGCAAAATTTGTGCCATGCCCATAATAGTATGGTTACGTCTTTCAGTAACACCATGTTGTTGGGGTGAGTATGGTGCAGTGAGTTTTCATGCAATCATTTCATTTTAACATTATTGCCTAAATTTGATTGAATTGAACTCTTCTCCTTGATCTGTTCGTAAGGCCCGCAGATATTGCCCTACTTCCACCTTAACACCGGTCTTGATCTTCTTGATGGCAGCCAAGGCTTGATCTTTGCTTTCTAGGAGGTACAACCACATGTAGCTACTGACGCCATCCACTAAAAGAAAGAAGTATCTCCATCCTCCATGTGTTCTCGGTGAGATTGGTACACACAAATCCCCATGCACCAAATCAAATAGACCACTTGCCCTATGGTGTGCAACATCCGGAAAAAGGAGTACACCATTTGTTTCCAATGAGACAACATCATAAATTTCCTTAGAATGACTGATCACTGGAAGTTTGTGTACCATGTCATCTTTAGCTAACTTCTTTAAATCTTCAAAGTTTAGATGACTGTACTGAGCTTGCCTTAGCTATGCTTGTCATCCTTTTGCACGATTAGACACATCAACCTTTCAATATTCAAATTTAATGTATACAAGCGATTTTTGCCACGTATTACCTTGGCTAGCAGACATCAATCTTGGTCGCGGATCCTCATCACTCCTCTAGAATCAACACCTCACACCCGCGCTCATCAAGTTGCTTAATGCTTGTGATACTATTTTTTAGACTCGGGATGTAGTGGACATCTGTGATCACACAATGCTCTCTATTATTGCTTCTGAATACCACCGTGTTGCATCCACAAATCTCGAAGATTGAACCATCGCCAAATTTTACTAACCCGGTGACACTTTTGTCGAAATCTGCAAAATGATCTTTGTTCCCGGTCATGTGGCTGCTAGCACCTGTGTCTAGATACTATACGTCACTGAACACTTTCCTTCACTCCCGAGATTGACATTGGCAAATGATTCATCAAACTCCATAGAATTGAGTTGTGGTGTCTCATTGTCCTCAGTGATAGAGCATATTACACCTTGAGCAATGTCAGTTCATCATCATATTCCTTGACGAGGTGCACCTGCTATCGTAGTGGCTGCTGGCAATCTCTTGCCCACTGGACAAATTTTCCACAATTACGGCACTTGTCCCTACTGATGTCGCATTCACGCCTATTGTTGTAGCCACCATTGGTCTTGGGTGGTCGTCAACCACCTCTCGCCATTTCTAAAAACAACCACCAATATTTCCTGATGTCTTCTCATGCTCCATTTTTCCCTTTGGTGACCCAACCATTCCTCCTCACTTAGTAAGAGCTTACCATCTATAGTTGTAGTTGGTGACAATGGATGTGAGAGACATCGATCTTTAGAAGCTTTGAGATGATCGGGGACTTCCTCGATGGACAGGGTGGAGAGGTTAAACTTGGTCTTCATAGTGTAAACGACATGTCCGAACTTAGATGGGGTGATGGAGAGGTACTTCTCAACAGCCCTTCTTTCGTTGATGGGATCGCCATCCTCCGCAAATTGTCCAACCAAAATGCTTAAGCGAAGTGCAAAATCTTCCGGATCTGTGGCTTCCTTAAATGCGATCGTCTCAAACTCGGCACGTAGTTTCTTTTGTGACATCTTTTTCGGTACCGCCTAATTGAGTGCTTCCAACGCCACACAATCTTCTTGTAGTTGGAATCTCCATACTTGATAGCATCCCATAGTCCTCTTGTTTTGAGCATCACCTTCATCACAAGCGACCAATCGGTTTAGTTTTCGCATTCGAGCATTGGATAGAACGCCCCTTCGACTTCCTACAAAGTCTTTTGGTACACCATGTCGCGACCAATAGCACGGCCACGGAGAGGGATTTCCGGCAAGATGGACCATTTTTGGCCACAACCTTGCTACTCATTGTTTCGGTCACCAGCTTCCATAGATGTCGACATCTTTCAGCCAAACTCTGATACCAGATTGAAAGTGAAACCCAAAATTAACAAAAAAGCAAACAGGAAGACACGACTAGAGAAGAACTCAATGTACTTTGTATTGCTATAGTTCCTCAAGTGATGATACAAGCAATGAACAAACATCTATTTATACACAACGAAAAGATCTAAGAAAGGAAAAAATAATAATTAATCCTAAAATAATGCTAGCCCTAGTCAAGCATGAAAAATGCATAAAGATTATGCCTAACATAGTTTTTGGCCTTAATTTGAATGAAATATGCTTTAATTTTTATTTATTTTGCAATGGATTAAACTATCAAGAAACAGGCATTGGAGGCTAAGCGGTTGCGACAGCTGGTGGGTGGTGATTTCATCAGAGGCAACTTGGTGAGTGAGAGGGAGGACAATGGCAGAGAAGAAGGGAAAAAGGGAAGAAGAGAAGAAGAAGAAGACATCAATAGCATTCTGGAATCTAGTCGGTCGGTGGCGGCTGGCAATCCTTGGCGGTACGGTTGCGGTGGTGAGAAGATATCAGTGGGGGGAAACATAAGAGAACGGCGGCTGTAAAGGGGTAATTTTGTGATGGTGAATTTTAGGGTAAAATTTGGGTATTACATTGTTGACCCTAATGGGTTGTGCAAAATTACATTTCAGTCCCTCATTTAATAGATTAAGCATGGGCATGCTTGAGTCTGGTATGAGCATGCTGATGGTTGTGCTACCTTTCGGAATATTATTTGAATCTTCAATCTTAGTTATGGGCACACCAAGATCTTCATCACCTATAAAAAATAGAAAAAAACAAATAAACACACCAAACACACGAGAAAACATGCAAAATAAAATAAGATAAAAATGAAATTGGGTTGTCTCCAATAAACTTATTTCTTTAATACCTTTGGCTACATATTAACTATTGAGAATTTAAAATAAGGTATCCTCAAGGGCCACCCAAACCGCATCCTTGACTCCAATACATTATAGATAAGGTTTTAATCGATGGTCATTCACCATAAATTTCTTCTCCATCCTTGAACTTTTGATTTCAACTGCACCATAAGGCAAAATATTAGTAACAATAAAAGGATCACTTCATCTGGAATGGAGATTACTGGGAAAAAGATTGAGCTTGGAGTTATAAAGTACTTTTTTACCAACATAAATTTTTTTCCTTGAGATCATTGATTGATGGAAGGCTCTTGTCTTAGCTTTGTATGTCAATGTGCTCTCATATGCCTTATTCCTAATCCTTTCTAATTCCTGCAATTACAATATAACATTTTTTTACTATCCAAAAAATGCGGTGCTCAAATTCAATAGGAAGATGACATGCTTACCAAATACTAACCTATACAATGACATTCCATAGGCATTTTGTAAGAGGTATGATAGGCCCTATTACATCTGGAATATGTAGACTCCAGTCCTTCCTATCCGGTTAAATGATATTCTCAAGAATGGACTTAATTTTTCAATTTGACATCTCTACTAGCCCATTTTTCTTGGGATGGTAAGAGGTCCAAACTTTGTGCAAAAAACCATATTTCTTGAAGAGAGCGAAAATGGCCTTATTCAAAAAGTACATTCCCTTATCGCTCACCATGGCCCTAGGCATCCCAAACCAAGAGAATATGTTG
This sequence comes from Andrographis paniculata, assembly GCF_009805555.1. Lineage (NCBI taxonomy): Eukaryota > Viridiplantae > Streptophyta > Magnoliopsida > Lamiales > Acanthaceae > Andrographis > Andrographis paniculata. The sequence continues at coordinate 1,223,642 of NW_026137402.1, forward strand.
GACTTAATAAAATATGCAACCACTTTAGAATCGTTAGTCCGTGTGGCTTTTGATTTCACCCATTTTGAAACATAATCAACAGTAGGAATTATATATAAAAATCCATGAGAGATGGGAAATGGGCGCACATAGTCGAAACCTTATACGTAACAAAATTTTAACAAATAACATGGGTACCTGAGGCATTTGGGCTATAAAGGAAACATTACCTACACATTGGAAATGTTTGCATGACTTGCAAAATGTATAGGTATCCTCGAACAACATTGGACATTAGAATTTGCTATCCAAAACTTCCCTTGCCGTACGTTGGGGATCAAAATGTCCTCCACAAGCAAGAGTAAGAAAGAGCTGTAGAATGGATTGATGCTCATTTTCTTGCACACATTTTCACAAAACTTGATCCAAGCAATGCTTCCATAGGTAAGGGTCATCCTATATGTAGTATTTTGCATTCCTCTTGAGTTTTTTCTTCTTAGTCTTTGGCCAACCTATAGGATTTCTTTAATTACTAAATAGTTAACTAAATCGACATACTATGGAATACAAGAATCGAGTTGAAGGAGTAATTGTTCATCTGGGGTTGTCTCTTTGAGTCGTTCATCTTCATTGTTAACACAAGATAGATGACTCTAGTGATCGGAGAAAAGGTTCTTCAATCCCTTTTTACCTTGGATCTCTAAATCGAATTCTTGTTAGAGAGATAACCATTAAATAAGTCCCAACTTATCTTCCCTTTTCATCATCAAATATTGCAGTGCTGCATGATAGAAAAATGACTACTTTAGTACTTAACAAGTAAGAACAAAATTTTTCTAATGCAAAAAAAAAAAAAAAAAAAAAATTACCGCTAACAACTCCTTTTTGTAATGGTGTAGGTCAATTGAGCTCTGCTCAAGATTTTTTACGCATAATAGATGACATATGGACCTTTTCCTTCCCATTGTTCTAACACAGCTCCAACCGCTACATCACTTGCAGCTCATATGACTTTAAATGGTAGCTCCCAATTGGGGGACGCATGATTGAGGGTGATACAAAGATTCCTTAAGTGCGTCAAAGGTTTTCTTGCATGCCTTAGTGAAATCAAACACTGCTACTTTTTATTGTAGCTCAAATAATGGGCATGTTATCTTTAAAAAGTCCTTGATGAACCTCCAGTGGAAACCTGTATGACCCAAAAAAAAAACATTCCTCTCGAAACAAGTAGGGTATGGTAAGGTGACAATTAGAAAAACTTTTTCCTTATCCATCTTGATACCTCAAGATGACACGACATGACCCAAAACTACCCCTTTCTCCACCATAAGTTGATATATCTCTCAATTAAGTACTAAATTTACTTCATAATATTTTTCCAAAATCAAAGATAGGTTAGCAAGACAACTATCAAAGCTATCCCCATAAACACTAAAATAGTCAATGAATACTTCAATGATTTTCTCAATATATTCAGAAAAAATACTCATCATGCACCTTTCAAATGTCGTTAGGGCATCGCAAAGATTGAATGTCATTTGTCTATAGGAAAACACTCTGAATGGGCATGTGTGAAATTTTCTCTTGATCCTCCAAGCGATAGCACTCTAAAAGGATCCTGATAAACCATCTAGAAATATTAGTGAGCTTGACCAGCTAATATTTTGATCATTTGGTCAATAAATGGGAGAGAAAAATGATCTTTCTTTGTCATGGCATTAAGCTTATAAAAATCGATGCATTGCCGCCAACCTGTTTGTTTCTTTACCGGGACTAACTTACCATTTTGATTTGTTTCCACGGTTACCGCATATTTCTCTGGAACAACTTGGATTAGACTTATCCAAGGGCTATCAGCAAAAGGGATTATTATTCTCGCATCTTGAAGCTTGAGGACCTCCTTCTTGACAACTTTAGTCATGATTAGATTCAACTTTCTTTGCCCGTGTCGCACCGGCTTACGCCTTCCTCAAGTGTGATCTTGTGCGTGCAAAATAAAGGACTTACACCATTGATATCGCAATCATCCATCATATTGCTTTGTCGTGCTCTTTCAACACTTGAATCAACTTTTTGTCTTGTTCCTTCATTAACTTGGATGAAATGATCACCATAAGGATCTCAGTCTCCCCCAAATGAGCATATTTTAAGTGGCTCAACAACATCTTTAATTCCAACTCCAGTACCTGCACAATCGAAGGCAAGAAACGTGTATTAGTCTCGGGCAAGAATATAGGAGCAATGGCATACTTGTGTCAAACCAAAGTTGTGGTTTGTAAGGCTTGCATCACTTCCAATAAATGCAGACTCAATCCTTGTATAGGCATCTCTTGAATCTTCGCGTGTTTTTTTTTCTTTTAATGCCAATTCTAGCTCATTGGCGCCCCTCCACTCAAAAATATCATGCACTTCAAGGTCAATGACATCTAATGAGAAAATGGAGTGAGAATCTTGAGGGTATTTAATCGCATCAAAAATTTGAATTCAATTATTTCCCCATCAAATTTTATCAGCAAAATATTATGCTTCACATCAATCTTAGTATCTGGATTATATATGAAAGGTCTCCCTAAGAGTAGTTGTAATGGGTTCGGTGAATGTTCATCATGAATTTTAAGACATAGTCAACCGGGAAAATTAATTCATTTACTTGGACAAGATCATCCTCTATAAGTCATTCGGGATATGCAGGCATCCTATTAGCAGTTTTAATAATAATCCCGGTTTACTTTAGTGATGTGAGATTCAAAAAATTATAAACTGATTTGGGCACGACATTAATTGCCGCACCTATATCACATAGCATGCTTGACTTGTAAATGACCTATTTTACATGAAATTGGGAAAAAAACCTAAGTCTTCGCACTTTGATGATATCTTTGTTTGGAGTAGTGCTGAGAGATTCTCGTTTGCAATGATACAATTGTAACCTTTCAACTACCGCTTGTTGGTGCACAACTTCTTTAAAAACTTTGTGTAGTTGGGAATTTGTGGATTGCATCCAACAAGGGTATATTAACTTTAACCTTCTGAAATATCTCCAAAATTTAATTCCTTTTTTTCAACTTCTTTGGATTTTCCAACCTGCAAGGTAAAGGGGCAAAATTAGTATTTAATTTAATAGCAATAATATTAATCACCTCATTTTTCTTTGCATTATGTTTCTTGATTTCCTTCTCGATGGTGTTTCCATCCTTGTCCTTTGGGATGATCGGTTCTGGAGCTCCTACCATCTTTCCATTCATAAAGTCATGGCATTAATATTCTTCAAGTTATTTTATGATTGTGATGGCCATTTCCTCATCTTTCTTTCCTTGATATGGAGAAGATCTCCCGCTATTTACTCGTGTGGAATTCATGGCTTTGAATGTTCGCTCTTGTTTCTTGTTGGAATCGGATCTTGTTGGTGGTCATGGTTTTAATCATTTCCTCCAATAAAGCATTAGATTATGAAGGTGGTGGTGGTGGTGGCGGTTGAATGAATTGTTGCAGAGGTGCTTGTGGCCAGAACCATTGATGATGTGGATTTCCATACCTTAGATTCAGATGATACTTCCACCCCAAGTTGTAGGTGTTCGAATAAGGGTCATATTATGATCACCTTGGTGGACCGGAATTGTTTGCATTTACATCTGCGTGACTTCCCTCGTATAAGATAAGACATGCATTGGTTGCATATTCTGAGCTCGTGCAACCAATTGATGAACAATTTTTATAACTTCAGAAATTTTTTTCTGAAGAGAATCATTACCTTCCAAATATATGATTAAAAAATAAGTAGATAGAAGTAAGCGATACAGGGCAAGATTGGTTGTATAGGGATATGAACAAAGATATGACATCGACTACACTGATGTGTTTACTCATATTGTAAAGATGACTACATTTTGATTGGTCTAGGGCATGGTAGAATGCGAGAATTATGTGCTAGAATAGCTAGATGTTAAGACAACTTTTTTTCTTAGTGACTTGGATAAAATCTACATGATGCAACAAGAGAGAATGAAGTTGAGGGACAAAGGAGCCTGGTATAGAAGTTAATAAAGAACTTATATGATATTAAGAAAGCACAAAAACAATGGTATAGAAAGTTTGATTGATTCATGTATGATATCGGCTTCAGAAAATGCAATGCTGACCACTTTTGCTAATTTAAGAGGTTTGAGGGCTCAAATATAATACTTCTATCATATACACATGACATATCATTGGTAGGACCATGTCCTCAAGACGGTGCATAGATGAAGCAACAATTGGCGGAAAGATTCTCAATGTAGATCTTCGAGAGGTGAATCAAATTTTGGGTATGCGAATAACTCGAGGCCAAGATAGTGGGAGGTTAAGTCTCTCCCAAGAAGAATATATGAAGGTCTTGAGGAGGTTCAACATGTAGGATGAAAATCCTATCAGCAAACCTTTGGAGAGTCACTTCAAATTGTCTAGAAAGGACTCACCAAAAAATGAGTCGGAATGTACAAACATGAGAAGTATTCCGTATGCATCTGCCATAGGAAGGTTTTTGTATTCGATGATTGGTACAAGACCGAACATAGCACATGTAGTGGAAGTATTGAGTCAATTTATGAGCAATCCTGGAAGCCAATATTGGAAAGGCGTGAAGTGGATACTAAGGTATTTACGGGGCATTGTAGATAAGACACTGATCTTTGTGAGAAAGGAGCCTTACTTACATGGATTTCTGGATGCCGTTTGGCAGAAAGTAACTATGATAAGAGGAATATAACATTTGGATATGTGTTCACTTATGGAGGGACAAAAATATCATGGAATTCGAAGCTTCAAAACGTGGTTGCTTTGTCGATGACAGAAGCTGAGTACATTACAGTAACGGAGGCTAGCAAGGAGATGGTTTGGATATAGAACTTCATGCTTGATTTAGGAAAGGATCCAAAAAAATAGTAATTTTAAAGTGATACTCAGAGCACAATCCACTTGCTAAAGAATCATGCATTCCATGCAAGAACGAAGCATATTGAGTTGAGGTTTCATTATATTCGTGAACTATTGGAGAGGGCGATTCTAAAATTGAAAAAAATTAAAGTAACGGAGGCTAGCAAGGAGATGGTTTGGATATAGAACTTCATGATTGATTTAGGAAAGGATCCAAAAAAATAGTAATTTTAAAGTGATACTCAGAGCACAATCCACTTGCTAAAGAATCATGCATTCCATGCAAGAACGAAGCATATTGAGTTGAGGTTTCATTATATTCGTGAACTATTGGAGAGGGCGATTCTATTAATGAAAAAAATTAAGGATCAAAAAATCCAGTGAAGATGTTCACTAAAGTGGTAACCTTAGATAAATTGAGGTTGTTTTCAACCTCAATTGGCCTCAATGAGTAAAAAAGAGACTTGGCAGACTTGGTTATACTACCGGGCTTATTTTTGGGCCACATGCTAGTATGTAGTCTGTCTACACTTCTATATATGCTTGATTCATTATATCTGTAACTTATACTTTGAAATTACTAGTGCAAATACCTGATTGGCAACCCCCAGCCTGATTAGATTGGTCACCAAATTCTTGTTTGCTTTTCTTGATTTTCTAATTTCTGCAACACCTCTTCTACCTAAGGACCGGATCAAGTTGATGTTCTTTGGATGGTGGATGATCTATTCATGAAAACTAAATATAAATTATAAAAAATATCGAAAATATATAAAAGGAAGAAAAAAGTACTAGATCATTCGAAAGAACCTTGAACGCTACAGAAAAACTAGATCTAATTGCGTGGCAACTAAAAATGAATGACTAAAAAAATTAATAATGAAAAAAATGGTTAAAGAAATTAAAGTAGATTGAATGTCTAGGTATCTTGTTTTTATTCATTAATAAATTGCCTTTTTATAATGCCCTATACTGTTATTTATATGTAACTAGAATATTGAATGTTGTTGTCTACGTGTCTTGTTTATGTGTTTTATTGGATTGTCATTGTATAATGTTATATTTCACTATCCATATAAAATTAGAATTGTTTGCTAATGTTTTGGAATAATATTAATTCATTGTTATTTGTGTGTCTTGTTACCTTTTGTTACTATATTGTCCTTTTCTTTTATTCTATATTGTTATCCAAATATAATTTGAATTGTTTGTTATTATCTCTACGTAATATTATGTATTTTCATTCACATATCTTATTTTTATATTTTACTAATGTGTCGGTTTTGTAATGTCGTATATTATTCATATGTAATCATTTTTTTCCTTGTTGTCTCTGTGTAATGTTCTTTATTATTGTTCAAATATTTTGTGTATAATTAGATATTCTTTTGCAAGTGTTATGTAATGTCAATTAAATTTTAGTTTTTTTATTGTGTTAGATGAATTTCAATCTATTTGTTAGATTACATCAAATGAACTTTAGAATACTAATTTTTATTTCATTTTTATAATATCTTAGTAATTCTATTAGTGCTCAAGACGCTCAAAATTCTAAACTTCATCATAAATCTATATAAATCACAATTCATCGTATCATATTTCTTCATTTCAAAATTAACTATAAACCTACACAAACTACAACCCATCACACTCTGTTTCTTACAGAAAATCAACCAAACAATTTACAAAAGAAAAAGTGTAATACAACATGTACTTTAATACCCCTAGGAATATTCACAACCTTTGACACCCAAGGACTGGATCAAGTCGGCATTCTTTGGCTAGTAAACTGAATCCAGAGTATGATTTAATTATTTCTGTTGGATAAGTTAAAGAATGTTAGAAGGACGAACTGTTTTGATTGGATTGGTTTCCAAATCTTTTACTGGTGTGTAAAACAAACTTTATTCTCTACACATGGATATTTTATGCATAAGCTAGTTTCCAGTTGATGAGAACTCTTACCTCTAATTGAAAGTCAGGGTTCGATAAATTCCTTTGTGGATTGGATAAGTTAAAGAATGTTTAGAATATTAAACAACTACTTTGATTGGATTGATTTGAAAATTTGAAATTAGAAATGATGTATTTTTTCAAAAATTTTGTTATTGCATTTATATTGCACAAATAACATAGCATAAAACCATAAAAGTGAAATGAGAAAAAGGGTTCTAAGGAAACTTGAATTTGGATTCCAAAGGGTAGTTGTTAGATATTCATTACTTTGTTTGTGTTTTTCATAAGATTTTTGGGATTAGAAAATTAAGTTGTTTTTTTTTCCTTAAAGAATTTTTGTATGTATCATGTTGTTAAGGAGAATGGATAATTGATAAATATTTTTGACGCGGGTATATTGAATGGGGAATAAAGAAAAGATCAAAATGTTATATATTTCATATTTTTGTTGCATGCAGAGAAACACTATGGATTCATGATATCTTATACAAATTATGACAATATACATTTTGTAGTAAGATTTTCAATATTCTTTTGAAGCATTCAATTGTACTGTAGACTAATTGTCTTATTTCTCTTATTTGTTTGGATCATATAATTCAAATATAAGAAATAAGTGGTTTCTCAATTTCTATTTTTCATGAAATTTTATATCAATTGATGAAAGGAAGTTTTCTTTTGGTTATATGTTTAGTATGAAAATGTGTAGGGTGTGTGTCAGAGCGTTGCATTGAAGCCCAAAATTTTTCATTAAATAATAGAGTTTTCTTATGTTAATCAGTAAATACCGAGTCGAACTCAAGGCGTTCATGTGAGAGAAAATCCGAGTAAGGCTAAGTGTGTGCATATGATTCGAGATTTGAATTAAAGTTCATTAAATGTAATTATATACTACTAAAATTAAATGTGAATGCAGAATTAAAAGTGAGAAAGAATGGTGGGCTGCAAGTGAATTGTATTATGGAATTGGGAGTAGATGGATGCGAAAGTTGCATAGGGAGTGAGAGGTGAATGAATTTGTTTTAATGTCTAATGAGATAATAATTAGATATGAATGCTAGAAAAGTGAGGAAAATGCTTGCCAGATGCATGATGGTGAGTGTGATATATGTATACCCTTCATGCGTTAAAGTGTGAAAGTGAATACAAGAGATATTTACTTGTTAACACACCTCATGATTCTAAGAGTTTTCTAGCTTTAGGTATTCTACAAAGATAAACTAGTCATTGATTATTGAGGTGATGATTTATTTCTAGATGCATCCTTTACTAACTTGCAAGTCGTTCTCATTAACAATTGTGCTGATGAATCAAATGATTAATTATCTACCTATCACTTTACTATATTTTATAAGTAACGTTAAAGTGTGAAAGTGAATACAAGAGATATTTACTTGTTAACACACCTCATGATTCTAAGAGTTTTCTAGCTTTAGGTATTCTACAAAGATAAACTAGTCATTGATTATTGAGGTGATGATTTATTTCTAGATGCATCCTTTACTAACTTGCAAGTCGTTCTCATTAACAATTGTGCTGATGAATCAAATGATTAATTATCTACCTATCACTTTACTATATTTTATAAGTAAAATTACCTCTACCTATCACTTTACTATATTATAAAATTACCTCCAAAAAGTCATTTTCGTGTGAGTCTTGAGTTTACCTAGAAATGTGATTTTGTTTTGGATTCATCTAACTAGATCTGATTAGGTGACTTATATGTATGTCTCTAGTTCCCTTATCTCAAGGTACTTTGGGAGTATTTATCTCAAGTACATTTTATCCATAGTTGAGAATGTGTTGGAGAAATAGTGTTATTTCATTACTTAAAGAATTACATGAATTGAATATTGCGATTACAGTATGGAATTGACATTTTGAGTTAGACTACAAATTTAATTTTTTATTTACACCAGAAAACTTCTAAATGTATCAAGTGCATAAACTAAATGGGATGGGTTCGGGCATGCGGCTTCTGTCACGAGTGCTACCAACCATCCGTTTTAGGCATCCAAAGCTCTTTAAGCCTTGAGCTCTCCTCACAATAGATGTAATTAAATCTCTAAAATGTACTCTGCGTTGGTTCCTATTTGTTGGCACCAACCAAGCTTCTATAAGGTTGGTGGGTGGTTAATTGATTACCCACCGTCCAATATGGCAGATGTTAATTTCTAATCAACTGAGATGATGACTTTGATACATATTTGGACTTGGATCCTCATCAATTCAGCCTCCTTTCTTCAGACAGGCAACTTACCTCGCCAAGTTTTGTGTTTAGAAAATAACTAAATCGTGGCTATGCATCAGACATACTCGCTCGCATTGTTTCTCGTGCGCATTTTTCACATTCTCAAAACACATTATTCTCTCTAGTTTTGTATCTGAACTACTTCAAAAATATGAAAGAACATCAAATTGCACGAGAAAGACTTCAAACACATTTACCAAAGCATTTTGACGCATTTAATGGCAAGTTCGGTCTAAAATTGCAAGATATGCTTATGGAAATCACTAGGAAAATATGTCTAAAAGTAGTATTATCAAACCTCCTTATACTAGCCTTTGTTTGTTTCTGAACAAAGTCAATAAAAAATATAAGACAAAATAGCAGAAAATCTCCCTAAGATTTCCATAATTACTGAAAACCCTCTCTGCTCCTAAAATTCTATATAAACTACTTGTGATTTTAAAATATTGGAAAAACACTAAAATTTGGAAGATGATGGTTGGACAACAATCAATTGCAGTTCATGGTTGGGCTTCTTTGGGTGGAAAAAGAAGCGGGACTGATGATTCGATGAGGAACACGGTGGGGACAATTGTGGCAAAATTTGGAAGGCGGAACCTACTAGCTCGGCCTTTCGACGGGTTTGCCTCGGACTATTTGGCCCAAATGTTTAGCATACAGGGGAGGCTATGGACGTTGTGGATGCTTGAGCTCTAGGCGGGTTGTTCTGCCTTTTGCTGGGTCGGGCCAATACCCTACCCGTGGTGGTGACCCGTATGATAATACTCTCCGCGGGAGCATAGGCAGCGTGCGGGGCCGTATTCGGGATAATCCCCTTCGTGTTGTGGAGGTCTTTGGGGGTGATATCCGGGATGACCGGGATCATCATCTATATAGCTAGCACTGATATTTATTTACTTTTTTATTCTTTTTTGAATCGCTCATTATATGTTTTAATTTATTGGAGTGCATCATTGTACATTTCTCACAATTTGATTGTTTTCTTCTATTTTTAGCCACATAAGATGTATCTCCTATCACCTTCTTTGCCTATCAGTCTCATTTAAAAAGAAAAGATGTGATGTTCTCTTAAGCTAGCTTATCATATGCAAAAGGTAAAATTGTTCATAACTCTTTGTAGTTTCAACATTCAGCGTAAAATCTCCATGTACTTTAAAATTTGTAATGCACCCCTTTATACTTTAAAAAATGTTGCATGAAACCCCACTAACATAAAACCTCCCTTATGTGATGAGAAGATGATTTTCTACCTATATTTTTTGCATGACGGGGAATTTCATGCAATATTTTTTAAAGTATAAGGGGGTGACATACAATTTTTAAAGTAAAGTGGGGATTTACACTGAGTTTTGAAACCACATAGAGGTTTTGATAACTCTTGATTTTTACCATATTTTATACCTTAAATTTATTTAATTATTTATTTATTTATGTCGAATTTCAGTATTATTTATGTTAATTTATGCTAATAATTGTATTCATTTCATCTTGTTTGTATAATATTAATTTATTAGTTTTTAGGTGTAATTTATAATTATTTTGGTGTAAAAATTAAATTAATTGATGTGTTTCTTGAATTATATTTTTAGGCATTATTTATGTGCTATTTAAGTATTAAATTTTGGCTAAATTAATTTTATTTAATAAGTATTATTTATTTAAATAAATATTTATATGGTGTTTATTATTATACATGTGAAATAATGCTTGAAAAGTAGTTTGGGAGTTCAAAATGGGTTTTAAAAAGCGAATCGCAAGACGCTTTAGCAAGTAGATGTTTCTCGTGTTCACTTCCACGCAACATTAAGTATATACATATATCGCATTCACCTTCATCCATCTGGCGGGCATTCTATTGTCTTTTTGCATTTATAGTTAACAAGTGTATTAAATCTCACCTTGCACTATTTACTTTCATTTTTACTTCGTATATAATCTCTTAAGCCTTGTTCAATCTCAACAATATAGAATGTTTTCAATTCAACTTGATTTATAAACTCGCAGTCATCTTTATTTAAATGTCCCTTACACACATGCCCTGTGTTCGACCTGGAACTCACCGGTTAACATCAGAAAATTTTATTATTTGATGAAAAGTTTTGGGCTACAACACATCACACATAAAAAACACATTTTAAACCAAATATCAATAATCACATACATGTGTTATTTGTTTTTATCTATGGATAATCTTATTTTAACCGGAAACAATCTAACTAAGGTTAAATAATTCAAGAGGCCCACTTCTTAATAGTTTGAAATTAGTGATATATAAATAATTTCGTATTACCTAGGAATTCAAGTAAATCAAATGGAAAAAAGGATCTTCATCTACAAAGAAACTATGCAAATGAGGTGCTAAATAAGTTCAATATACTTGCAAGCAAACCGATGAGCATGCCTACGGAGTGAGAGAAAAATTGTCCAAAATCAAGAAGGATGAAGAATGTATTGATTCCACCAGATTCAAAAGTCTTGTTAGAATTCTAAAGTACTTGACTTGCACTAGACCTCACATTTTGTTTTTTGTGAGAATTGTAAGTCACTACATGGAAGTTCCCAGCAAAGCACATTGAATGGCGGCTAAGAGGATAGTCTTATAGAATTATAAAGTACTTGACTTGCACTCGACCTGGAATTTTGCTTTATGTGGGAATTGTAACCTATTACATGGAAGTTCCTAGCAAAGCATATTGGATAACAACAAAGAGGATACTTTGGTATATCAAAGGTACTATTGACTTTGGGTCGTTCTACTCACCTTCAAATACGTCCAAGTTGAAAGGATATTGTGATAGTGATTATGGTAGAGATTTTGATGATAGAAAGAGTACTACGGGATTTTTTCTTGGGAAATAATGCAACTTTTTGGTGCTCAAAGAAACACTGATTGTTTTTCTCTCCACCTGTAAGTCAAAATATATTGTCGTAATAATGAGTACTTTTCATGCCATTTGGCTTCAAAGATTGTTCAAAGAATCCACTATGAGCAAATGGATGCAATAAAGATCATGGTTGCCAACAAGTCGGCTATTTCCTTGGTCAAGAATCATGTCCATCATGATTGAAGTAAGCATATTGATACTCACTTTTATTTCATTCCAGAAGTATTGAGAAGAAACGGGTGGAGCATAACATGTGTAGTGAAAGAATCAAGTTATAGATATATTTACTAAGCCATTAGAGTTTGAAGATTTTTTAAAGATGTGAAAGGCTCTTAGAGTAATACATCAAGTTTAAGGGGGGATGTTTGAGAAATAAGCTTGATTTAACAATAAAAATTGGTGGTTGTGTCAAAATTAATCCATTGACTAAATAAATGAAAAATAAATTACAAAAATCCAACCACATGTAAGAAATTAGCCTAATATCAAGCAATTAGCCTGGATTTGTGTAGGAAACATTCATGGCTAGACATTAGCTTACATTGGTGTAGGAGAAATTCATGGATCAATATTAGCTTGCATTTGTTTAAGAGAAATTGTCTTCTTTTACCTTTCTTGGCATTTTTTTTTGTGTATAAATAGGCATTGTCATTTCAATTGAAATCATCAATCAAAGTGAGTTTCATTCTAATCTTCTTTTCTTCTCTCTACCAATGGTTTTTTGTGTTCTTAGTTTTCTTCGTGTTCTTCCTTATTTTATTCCAACGCAAGTGTCTTCCTCCTCTTCCTTGTCCACTTGAACAACCTGCAGGCTATGAATAGGTTGTTATTTATCAGATCAATATATGAGTAATAGTAATAGTGCCTATTTAGTTCTCAATCCATGTCAAATATATTCTTTTCTATTTTTTTTTAATATAAGAATTAATGTACACAGGTGTTGAAAGGTATGGACTTACCTCACAGTTGGTGATTGTTCCCATTTTCTCTATAGCCAGGTCAAAGTTCCATTCATCTAACAAATCATCCACCTCTTTCATTCGCTTAGCTTCTCGTTGTTCCTTTTCGGTCAATGGCACGACATCATCTTCAAATCGGAACTTCTTGGGAAGAGTAGGATAGTCTTTAGCTCCATTTGTAGCCCCACTCCCTTCATTCGTGTGCATTGTTCCAGACGGTGGTTTGAGAATGGATTCCTCTAGGGTCTTGGAGATTTTGATATTTTTTGGCTTTAGATTCTTCACTTTGGTCCCTGTCATAAATTTCGTCATCTTCTGAAGCCAATAGGGCATCTTTTCTCTAACACTACTATCTTTTCTAGTATGTGGAGCTTTTGTAGGGTGCGCTCCTGCATTGTCTGATGGCCTTCTCTGAGGAGAGTTCATTGCAGCCCTTCTTTTTGGAGTTCTGATATTGTGCTGCCTTGGAGGCCCCACGGGTGCCCTATTGTCTGCAATGTTACTTTTTCTATCATTCTTCGATTTCTTTTTATTCCTCAGAGTGAAGTCTTCATGAGTTTCATCATCCTCGGAGCTACTCAGGTCATCGCTGGACAAGTTACTCAACTTAGCCGTGACATACCTTGGGGAGCGGTTCATATTGGTCCTCCTCATACATCGAACCCAACCTCCGATGCCAACATCAACATTGCCCCCACAAAAATCATTCTGAAAATCTCCCTCCAAATTGGCAACTTCTTTGTGCTCTTCTATGGGAGTCATCATATTGGAAAGGGTTTCGGCATTGTCCTCATCGGAGTGGTGGTCAAGTTCAGGGACTATGCGATCAGGGCCAAAATTTTGAGCATAAATATCTGCTCGAAGCTTTTCGTCGACCTGAAGACAAATTTAATTGAGTATGGAATAAAATATTAGTGAAGAACTTGTTCATAAAAGGACTTCAATATCTAATTACGGGAACTAATTGAACCATTGAACACATTTTCTAAACTTTCTAAATCTCTTGGCACCTTATCGTCAAATTCGGTTTCCATAGTGGGAAGATCGTCGCCCTCTATTTTAGAACCTGAAACCATGTTGGGAAATCATAACATTACTATTTTTCTCTATTAGATTTTTTACTGATAAACAAAGAACAAAAAAACAAAATCTAAAACATCACCTCTTTTTGTTTCAGTAATATTCTCTTGTTGTATCCTTTTGAAATATCCATCGACTCTTCCTATGCTCCATGACGGAATCTCCAACATATCCGGCGTTATCTCAGACAGAGGAACTTTTCCAATCCTTCCAGTCATCGATGAAGATGCATTTCCATTGCCCTCAAGTCTCGTTGGAGCATCCATTGATTTATGATTATCTATTTCTTCAAAATTTGGCAAATGATAGTGATTTGTGTGTCTTCTTCTGTTTCAGTTGACTGCCAATTATTCGCAAATTGGTGGCGGTTGAGTTGGGTAATTATTTAAAGAGGATCTAATAGGGGGTAGGTAGACGTATGATAAGTAGATTTACTTATCAAATAAGTTTTTTGACTTATATATTGCTAATAAGGTGGTGCTATTAGAGTGTGCGTATCGTTTGGATTCAGTGTGTATAGGAAGATCTTTTTTTATGTTTTCTCTACTTCAATTTGAGGTTGTTTATCAAAATTTTCCGGTTCTTTAGTATATAATTCTCTTTTTTAAAAAAAAATAATAATAAATAATAATAAGATTTTATCTAATAAGCTATTGTATCAAATTATTTCAAATATAAAAGGTATAAGCATAATAGATTTTTCGTTAAAGTATAAATCATTTTAATAATGTATTAACTTTGCAACATGAAGTGAAAATTTTTAATATAAGAATTTAGTTAATTTGTTGATAGAAGTATAAATTTATCATTTTAAATTTCATGATGTGATAATTTTTCCGATTAACGTATAAACTTGTAGGATAATAACATAATTGTTAGAAGCAAATTTTGCGAGGTGCGAAGTCCTCTTACAATCACACCCTCTTTGATTAAGCACTTGTCACCGACTTGAGGATAGAAGCTGGCTAGGGGTTTCAAAAAGTACTCCAAAGAGCTTTGCTGATGGTCGACACTTGCAGCCTTTAGCCTCGGAATGCCTCAAACTACCAAAGGTTGAATATTCTCATTTCCTCATTCCTTGAATCCTTTCCGCGTGAGGCTATTCCATCATGCAAGTCCTAGTCCTCTTCACTCTTCATTCTATCCCACAATGGGCCATGTCTTGTGGGCCTTGGACATGGGTTCAACAATAACTAATTAATTATTGTTTTAAAGCCTAGTAAGTTTGTGTGTTAATGTTTAAATTTGTAGGATAATAATATAACCAATTAATTTGTTGTTCTAAATTTAAAGTTTGTGTGTTAATGTTTAAATTTGTAGGATAATAATATAACCAATTCATTTGTTGTTGTAAATTTAATGGTGTGGCAACTATCTCATTTAACAAGTATAAATTTATCAATAATGATATAATCAAATTATCGGTGAAAGTATGTAATTAACTCATCTTATTTGTTGAAGTGATAATATATTACGTTGAACAAATATTGTAAAATTTTTAAACAAAGTAAAACTAATCTTTTATATATTTTTTCATTGTTATTTTTGTATATAAAAATTACTTATTAATCATGGTTGAATACATTATTTAAAATAAAAAATAAATATTGGATATAATAAAAAATGATAAATTTTAAATAACTCTGAAGGAGGCTACATTGCTGTCTACTCTTTCTTTTTTATTATTATTTTTTTTTTGCATATAATAATTTTTAATTTTTTTGGATTAATTCATTTTTCTTTAAAAAGAAAAGAAAATGTGTGTACTTTTTATTTTTGAATGAACGTATTTTTTATATTAGTTATAGATAATCATATTGAAAATATAAAAAAAAAATTATATTGAATTATTGACTTTTGTATATTACTAGAGTATATAAATTATATATTGTGTTAATATTTATATATTGTATTTTTTAGAATTTTTATAACAATTTGAGCCACTGAAAATAGGTTGGATGAACAAATCCCATAATTTTACCAAATTGACATATTTATTGCAATTCAAATAAATTCACTTACTAAAAAAAAATAATAATATTGTTTAGTAAGCTAACGGTAAAATTAATGATTAGTAAAGTTATTGTAAACTTAATTATTAGTTAACCTTTTTAATTATTGTGTTTTAGTAAGTGGTTGATGGTTTTTAATATATTTTTTATTTGGTAACTAAGTAACATAAATGTATGTGATTTGTGATTTTTATTATTTATATAATATTTTTTAAAAAAAATAATATAACTTTTATTAAAAATATTGGGATGAATAATAAAAAAGATAGAAAAATTGGAAAAAAAAAAATCTTGCTTTTGTATATGTTATCATTGAATTATTATTATTATTACTAGTGTTACAATGGTATAATAACAATTTATTTATTTATTCCTCTTTTACTATAAAATTATAAAATTAAATAGGATCAACTATTTTTTCAGTTTTTATATCTGATTCTTTTATTAGACCTTTAAATGGATCTAATTTGAAAATAGTCATGCAAGTAAAATTGTTTTGACTAAAATAGTCCTCCAGTGCCGAATTCTCCACGCTAGCCCGCCATGGCTGACGTGGCACTAACACAGCTAACGTGTCATTGCCATATCAGCAAAATATGGAATTTTTTTAATTTTTTTTGAATTTTTTAAAGTCAACATCGTCACTTTAAATCTAAAACATAAAAGTAAAAATCTATATGTTGATGATGTGGCAATGACATATCAGCTGCAACAATGTCACATCAGCAATGACAAGCCAACGTGGTGAATTTGACCGCAGAGAACCAATTTAGCGAACGTTTTTACTTGCAATGTTATTTTCAGACATAGTCCATTTAAAAGTCTAAAATAATAGAGGACATCCGATACGGGACTACAAAAACAATTTACTCTCAAAATAATTCCTAATTTAAATTATAGTTTTAATTAAAAAATAGGTAAAATTGTTCATAATTTCTATGTACTTTAAAAATTGCATGACATCTTATATACTTTAAAAAACGTTGCATGAAACTCCACCTTCATGAAATCTCCGTTGTGTAATGGGAAGATGATTTCTTATCCATATTTTTTGCATTGAGGCATCATGCAATTTTTTGAAGTAAAGTGAAGATTTACACTGAGTTTCGAAATTACAAAGGAGTTTTATACAACGTTTTTGAAAGTATAAGGGGCCTCCATGCAATTTTTAAAGTAAATAGGAGATTTACGCTGAGTTTCTATATTTTTAAAGTAAATAGGAGATTTACTTCTTCTAGGTTGTTATCACACACTCCTACTTGAAATATTAAAGAAAAATTAATATTTTTAACTATGATAATATTAAAAATATAAATAAGTAAATATAGATAGGGGTGGCACGGCACGGTTTACTGAAAATTTTACATCATATCGTATACTATATACCATAAGTACCAATTTGAGAAAATATCTGATATCACACAAAATCATGTTGTATACCTTTAAGTTGGTATACCGAGAATTACGGAATAAAAAATTTTATATTGATACCGTATGGATTTTTTAGTACATCTTATTAATTTTTTAGTATATTGTATACAATACAAAAAAATTTATATGTCGAAATTAATGATATATTGCAAAATTATTGATACATTAAAAAATAAAAAAATAAATAATTTATTGAAAAATATCATAATTAGAAATAACATATAAATATAATATTTTTATTTATATATTTAATTATTTTATTTGGTTGGTTTATATCGTAATTTATGTATATATATGTATTGAATATCTGTAAATATGGTTGTTGTTTTATATAGTAAATTTCGGTATGATTATAGTATACCATGATATGCAAAAATATATATTGTTATGATACCAAAAATCTAAAGTACAATATTATATCTCATATAAAAATATACTGTATACAAAAAAATATAGTATTTTTTTGGAACAATATGGACATATATCCATATTTTCGGTATTTTTTTCACCGCTAAATATAGAAACATATGATACCAAAACATGAAAATGATGCATATATATATATATCAATTTATTCATATACAATTAAAAATGCAAGTCGTACACTACAACAAAATAGTATATTATGAATGGAATTCCGTCTCTAAAGTTCACATAGTTAACGCAATTTCCTCTCTAATTCCGACTCTAATGTCATTAGTAACAGAAAAAGTAAATTTAGGGATGAAAAAATTTTGTTACAAAATTGATATTTTCTTTGTAGTTGTATTATAAAAATAGATTTTGTTTTACATTAAAACTTATCAAATTTTTGTAGGGATCTTCAAAATATTCCTTTAGATTAAAGAATTTAAAATTAGACATAATTTACAAAATAAAATATATATATATCATAGTATAATTGTTAAAATAATTTACGGAAACTCAATACTCTAATAAAAACAACTTAACTTACGGATAAAATCAAATTGTAATATAAACCTACCAAATATAAAATAAACTAATCAAAACTAATATAAACAAATATTAAACTAAATCTAAATCTAAAATGTCTCAACATCCTCCTCAAACTTAAGTAATGTTGTAAAAATTAATTTGAGTTTGTTTGAACAGGATATGAGTCAGAAGCAGCAGAAACGGAATCAAACCCAAATAGGACTCTGATTGATATCAAAGTCAATGGCAAATAGATTTCAGACAAATAAACAGACGACCGGAAGTTGGAGTTGATTGCAAACACAATAGATCACTGATACGCAGACAAGAGATCAAGAGACAGATTGCAGACAGATCACCGATGCGCAGACAACAAATATTACCGATTTGTAGAGGAGTAGACAAATAACAATTTTCTTTTTCTTTGAGAAAACCTCAAAGTGCACAAATCGCAGAAAAATCGCAAACAACAAACATATTGCAAACACGCAAATAGCAGACAGATTGTAGACAAACAAATCCAGACAAATCGCAAATTGCAAACATATCGACCTCCAAGTAGAATATCATGTTAAAATATTTTATGGAAGCTCAAAAATTGTATTATTATTGATCATTAAAATAATGGTCTACATATAAAACAACTCAATCTAGGGATAAAATCAAATCATACCAAATCTAAAATAAATCAATCAAAACTAAATTAAACAAATTTTAAACTAAATTTAAATCTAAATCTAATTCTAAAATATATCAACAATAGAATTTATTTGGAATCAAAATCAAGTGTGTTTGTTTGGGGGATTGGATTGGATTTACACTATTCATCCAATTTTTTCCCCCAAAAACATCAAATCAAACACCTATTTTTCATTTTTTATATTATACTAAAAATCAATTTTACATTCAAAACATCACATCAACACATATTTATATCTCATCATACAACTATTCAAATTCAAAATTTTTACTATTCAAATCCCAACTCAAACGGTATTCGTACAGGTTCTACTTCTTGGTCATGTTTTTTTTTTTTTTTTTTTCAGCATGGAAACAAATTAATAAAAAATAAAAAGAATATAATATACTGTAGTATTTATTCAACCTTTGAAATTTAATGTTAAAAAAAAAGGCTTAGTTTTCAACAAACTCTACTTTTATTCATATTATTGAACTATTTATATGCCAACAAAATTTAGCCCTAAAAAAAAAAAAAAGATTTTATAAATTATCCAAAATCATTTAAAAACTCCAAAAATTTGTTGATGCAAGAATCAGACAAAAATAAAAATGTCAAATATATATGATTCCAAAATTTTACTTATTCCAAATTCAATTTTGAATTTAAATTATTGTGGAGAAGGATGTTGAAGGAAGACGTAACTAACAACTGCATACATCAAAACTGTGTGCTCTCTAACTCACTCCCAACCAACTCTATAACCACCCACCCAAATTGCAACTGTTGTTAGTTACAACCATGCATCTATTGATTTTAGATGCGATTGTATAAATTTAAATTACTGCAAAATAAATAAAGTGATCTCTTTCTCTTTGCCTTATTTTCTATTCTGCCTTTATTTTCTACATGGTATCAGAGCACCTCTGCTCCTGGTGCTGTGATTTTCACTTTCCATCGCACTGGTGATTCTGGAAACAACGTCAACTCCCAACCATGGCCTGGATCAACCTACCTGCTTGGAATAGGGGATCACCTTGGAATGGCGCTTACTTCAGTTCCTCTAAAAACTTCTAACTACCTATCATGGAGTTTCAATGTAGAAACATCTCTCATGGCAAAATCGAAATTGAGATACATAGATGGAACTCTTCCCAGACCTGTCGAAGGATCTGCTCTCTTTGATGCATGGAGGGCTTGCGATGCCATGATACAATCTTGGCTCAGAAATTCGATTTATCCAGAATTGCAGGAAGGATTTGTGTATGTCTCATCTGCACGAGACCTGTGGCTTCGAGCGAAAGAAAAGTTTGGACAATCCAACAGCGTCTTAATCTACCAACTCAAAAGTGAAATTACTGCTCTAAGACAAGGTAATGACTCCCTAACCATATACTACACAAAGTTACAGAAATTTGTTGATGAACTCAGAGTAATTGAGCCTGGAGCAAAGTGCAGTTGTGGTCTCTGCAGATGCAATATTAATGACCACTTGAATAAGACGCATGACAGGGATTATCTAATCCAGTTCCTCACTGGTCTTAGTGACATTTATCAACCTATCAAAAACCAAATATTGATGATGGATCCATTGCCAAGTGTGAGCAAAGCTTTTTCTATGATTCTGCAAGTGGAAAAACAAAACAACATACCTGATCTTGTTGATTTGAAAGCCTTCAATGCAATTCAACAAAGTGTTTCTCAGGCCATCAGTAGCACTGGAAGAAAGCCATTCGATAAAAGAAAAGCTCAACTGGATAAGAGGAATATGATTTGCGATGTCTGTAAAAGGAAAGGACATTCAACAGACACATGCTTCAAAGTTCATGGAGTTCCTGATTGGTTCAAAGAGATGCAAGAGAAAAGGAAGAATCCACTAACCATGAGTACCACCATATCTGAGAAAATTGGTATGGCTGGAGAGAGCACCTTTTCACCAAAATATTTGCAAGCTTTGGTCTCTGAATTAAAGAAAGTAATGGCTACAGTCCCTGAAAGTCCCACTGCATTCAGCAACTCTGTAATTGAATATGCAGGTACATTCGAACAGTTCAACTCTTGTGTTGTGAATAACAGGTCTTGGCTTGTTGACAGTGGTGCATCATGTCATATTTGTATCAACCACTCTCTTTTTCAAACTCTTCAACCAATTCAAAGCCACACCAGAATCTGCTTACCTAATGGAGCCATAACTCTCCCAAATTCACTGGTTCTATAGCCATTACACCTGCCATCACATTACATAATGTTTACTTTCTACCTGATTTCAAATTTAACCTTATTTCTGTGAGTTGCCTTATGCAAGATTCAAAACTAACAGTGAACTTCTATTCTGATAAATGTGTCTTTCAGGGCCAGAGTCCGGATGAAATTCTTGCCATAGCTGTGCAAAAGGATCACCTCTACGTCTTCCATGGATCCCACCCTTCTCTCTGTGTTCCTGAAACTCACAAAGATCAATTGTGGCACTTGAGACTAGGCCATCCTGGCATTGAGGTGATGTCTCATTTACCATTCAATTCCTTGCATAAACCTAGACCTTGTGATATATGCCATAAAGCCAAACAACATAGATTACCTTTTAATAAAGATTCATCTCATGCTGAATCTCTTTTTCAACTTGTCCACCTTGATATTTGGGGACCCTACAAGATTCCCACCTTACAAAATTGTCATTATTTTCTTACCATTGTTGATGATCACTCAAGAAGTGTGTGGACCTTCCTTCTGCCCTCCAAAGCCAACCTATACCGCACAATTGAAACCTTTATTACTATGATACAAAACCAATTCAATAAAACCATCAAAACCATTAGATCTGACAATGGTTCAGAGTTCTTGAATGAAAAATGCAAGCTGCTTTTTCAAAATCTTGGTATTGATCACCAATTATGTTGTCCCTACACTCCCCAACAAAATGGGAGAGTGGAGAGAAAACATAAACACCTCCTTCAAGTCACTAGATCCCTTCTTTTTCAAGCCAACCTTCCACAACATTTTTGGGGAGAAGCTCTTCTGCATGCAACCTTTCTAATAAATAGACTACCCACTCGCATCCTACAGTGGAAATCCCCTTATGAACTGCTCTTCTCCAAACCACCACCCTATCAGGACATCAAAACATTTGGTTGTCTATGTTATGCTACAAACACTTTCCTAACAAATCTAAACTTGATCCTCGAGCCCACAAATGCATTTATCTTGGCTACTCTCATAACCTAAAGGCTCACAAAGTATATAACCTTGAAACCTCCACCTTATTCACCTCTAGGGATGTCCATTTTTATGAGGAGGTCTTTCCTTTTGCAAAGTTATCTCAGGAATTTCAGAAGGACTCTTCTTCCTCTCCAAATGTCCCAGGTACACTTTCATCATTCCCTCATTCTTATCCTTTTATCACTGCACCACAGAATATTTTCCATCATTTTCCTAACAATCCACCATCAGATCTTCAACCATTAGATTCACCTCCCACAACCCCTCAACCCAACTCTCCTCATGCACCTACACATTCTCAACCCAACACTCTTTCTACACCTCCAACTTGCTCTCTCCCTATACACTCACCAAGACCTGCCAGAACCCGACAACCACCTAAATACCTACATGATTTTATCCTTAACTCTGTACCTTCCCCCACCACTCTCCCTAATAATTCTGTATGCGTTGATGCACCCAACATGCCCATGCAAGAACCTCATTCTTATTCACAGGCCAGCAGGAGTGCAATTTGGCAGCATGCCATGCATGAAGAGTTGGATGCCTTGATAAAAAATCAGACATGGAACTTAGTACCCTTGCCAGCCTGGTAAGAAACCCATTACATGTAAATGGGTTTACCGGATCAAGCGAAATGCTGATGGCTCCTTTAATAAGTGCAAAGCTCGATTGGTTGCCAAGGGTTTCTTACAGCGATTTGGCTTATATTACACAGAAAGTTTTGCTCCAGTAGCGAAAATGGTCACTGTCCGGATCCTTCTATCCATTGCAGCATCATATCGGTGGCTTGTATCTCAACTTGACATCAACAATGCCTTTTTACATGGTGAATTGGAAGAGGAGGTCTTTATGGTTCCTCCTTCAGGTTTTATTCACCCACCTGGCCAGGTACGTCGTTTATCCAAATCCCTCTATGGCCTAAAACAGGCTCCTCGCCAGTGGCACAAAGAATTTACCTCCAAACTATTCATCTTTGGCTTTCTTCAAAGTGCTCATGATCATTGCATGTTTCTTAAGCGCACATAGGAGGACTTCACTGCTCTTATTGTATATGTCGATGACATCCTCATTACAGGCAATCATCCTCCCACTGTTCAATCACTGAAGGAATTTCTCCACAATGAATTCACCATTAAAGATTTGGGAGAGGTGGACTACTTCCTAGGTCTTCAAATCATTCACTCAAATGCAGGCATCCTCATCTCTAAAAAACAATACATCTTGGACATTCTGCAAGAGGAAAACATGACAGATGCAAATAGTTGCTCCACTCATCTGCCTCCTGGTGTAAAGCTCACCTCTGATCAAGGCACTGAACTAGCCAAACCCGAACACTTTAGAAGACTAGTCGGGAAGTTGATCTATTTGACAATGTCTCGGCCAGATATTATGTATGCGGTTCAGCAACTATCTCAATTCATGTCCAAACCTACATCTTATCATCTCAAAACTGCTCAGCGTGTCCTCCGTTACCTCAAAGGGACCTTGTCTTTCCAATTACTCTACAACCACAATTCTACTTTGGATCTTGCTGCCTACACCGATGCAGACTGGGGCACTTGTCCATCCTCTAGAAAGTCCATCACTGGATTTTGCATCTTCCTTGGCACATCTCTAATCTCCTGGAAGTCCAAAAAGCAACCTACTGTGGCTAAATCCTCCGCCGAGGCAGAGTATCGTACGATTGCTCACACTGTTACAGAATTGTTATGGATTTCTTATATTCTTCGTGATTTCAACATTCAAATCCACCTTCCCATTCGCATCTTCAGTGATAGGTTATCTGCAATCCAGATGATCCACAATCCCGTCCACCATGAACGCACCAAGCACATTGATATTGACTGCCACTTTGTCCGTGATCATTATGCCAAAGGGTTCATTGCTCTAGCTCATGTTTCCTCCAAAGATCAGCTCGCCGATCTGTTCACAAAGGCACTGAGCTGCTCTTCCTTCCAGTTTCTCAGGTGCAAACTTCACTTAGATGATCACCCCGTGCAGTTTGAGGGAGGTGTGTTGAAGGAAGACATAACTAACAACTGCATACATCAAAACTGTGTGCTCTTTAACTCACTCCCAACCAAATCTATAACCACCCACCCAAATTGCAACTGTTGTTAGTTACAACCATGCATCTATTGATTTTAGATGCAATTGTATAAATTCAAAGTACTGTAAAATAAATAAAATGATCTCTTTCTCCTTGCCTTATTTTCTATTCTGCCTTTATTTTCTACAAAGGAGATCAATAAAAAATGATAGGAAAGTAAAAGTGAGAAGAAGAAAATACAAGAAGATGGAAGAAGAAAAAGAGAATAAATAAAAAAACGAATGGAACAAATAGAAAAAAAAAAAAAAAAAAAAAGGAAAAAAAAAAGCTTGTACTATGAAAATAAGAAATTAAGCTAGAACAAAAGTTTAAATTCATTACTCTCAAAAAATATATATACAATATTATGTATATATATGTTTTGGTGAAGTTAAAATCAAAGATAAATTTGATATTGAAATTTGTGTTCAATTTTGAAGATTTGAAATCGAAACAAATTAGACATCCTTTGCTTGGATGGATTTAGATTTGACTGGGGATATTAATTCTTGGGATTAAAAAATAATTTATTATTAAATTCTATCATTTTGTCGCAAGGGGAATGAATTTGAGTATAATCAATTCTATAAATTTGAAATTCGTCAAATTACCAAACGAAATTTTTAAAGAAGTTTATACAATCATTTGAAATGTTTTCAACACAAACGTCTCTAATTTCAAGTTATTTATAAATGAGCATTAACGATGTCGTTTTAGGAGTAACCCACTAATGAATGCTTTCATCCTAAATATAATACATTCTGACGTTTGTTTTTTCATGTAGATTTTTTAATATTAGTATTATATTGGGTTGTAGTAAAAAGACGAAAATACCCTTATTAGTATTGTATAATATAAAAGTGGTGGAATTTGTGTAATATATTGTAAGTTTGAAGGGTATTTATTATGTTAGGTAGGTAGTACAATTATTAAATTAGGAAATGGTACCCTTATTTTAGGACGGATAAAAATGAAAAATGATATCATTTTTATGGGATGAAGGGAGTATTAAAATAGATATAAGTTGGTCTGCAGAAAAACCTAAAAAAAATTCATTTTTATCAACACCGAATTGATGATATGAATGTTGTTTATGTCAACCAGTTTAAATGTGATATAGAATTCTAATTTTGTTGCGATATGAATGTTGTTGATGTCAACGAGTTTCATCAAATTGGTAAAATGAATTGGTAGATTAGAAAGTCACGTGGCATTGATGTGTTTAGGCGAATTTTTTAAAAAATATTTTTTGAAATTTCTACAATAAAATATAAAAAGTTCAAATTTTTAGTGTATAAAAAATATTAAACGATATGTTTTCATCACCGAATCAATGATCTGAATTGGTGATTGGTCAAAATTAATTGCTATAATCACCGAATTGATGATCTAAGTAGTGTTTGAGGTTACCTGCTATCATCACCAAGTTGGTGAGATATGAAATGGTAGCTTGTAATCGGCCAACCTCACACTAATAGATAAGTTACGCTGACAAATTAAGAAATGCCGGTATGTGCATATGGGAAATGTATTATGTAATTATTATTATTGCTTAACAAAGTAGAATGGAAGCTCCCTAGCCAAGTTAAAATAGTTTAAGACAAATGCTCACAAATAGCATAGGGTCAGTTTTTGCTCACAAATGCAAAAAATATAAAAAAAAAACAAACAGATTGTTACTCATTGGATGTTTTCTAACAAAAAAAATATGAAAAAAATAAAAAATAATGTTGTTATGTAACAATATTGTTATAAACAAACGTACCTTTCTTCATTCTGTCATTAACACAACTTTTGATATGATACAAAATAAAAGAAAGAATAAAAAAACCACATGTTGTCATAAAAAAATCACCACAAATGGCCTAAGCGGGAATGCCAGTCGGAATCAATTTGTTCAAAGGATTCCATGACCTCCTCAATAAATGATCTGGGCTATCTTGCGATATTTGAAAAATGTAACATAAAGGTAAAAATAAAGTTGTTAATGTGAAGAAGAGGCTGAAAAATTAACAGGAATGGAAAATAAAGAAACTGTAAATTGACAAAAATCCATAGAAATAAATGCAGTGCACGAAGAAAAATTACATATGAAAACTTAAAAGAAAAAAGTGTCATGTGGATTGAATGTCGTGTGTTCTGAATCTTATCTGCTCCCATTAGGATCTTGCTATTTTTTTAATCTTGTTGAATAAAGTTTTATTCCTAATTTGTCTCCAATAACTTCAACCTTTCCTCAACCACCTTCTGATTGGGCCTTCTCACTTGGGCTACCTTCAAACCACATTGGGCCTCTTTGGACAATAGGCCAAGCGGGTCAACGGGCTAAGAAGCTGTAGAGCCACGGGTCACTTCCTACGGGTTGCTTTACATTGAGCCTTTTTTTTTTTCTCTTTGGACTTTCTCTACAAGCATTTGACTTTTCTCTTACAAAACAACTTCCCACATCACCTTCCTGATCGAGTCCACACTCGGATCAGCTTTTATGGGCTGCTGTAAAGCTGGGCCAGCCCGAGAAGGTGAAAAAAAATGTGTTCTTCTCTTTGGATCTTCTCCATGAATATTTGAATTTTCTCCTACAAAGAGCTTCTCACGTCACCTTCTTGATCGAGTCAACACCCGGACCTGCTCTTATGGGCTGCTGTAAGGCTGGGCCAGCCTGAAAAGGTGAAAGAATCTGCTCATTTTGTGTATTTGTTTGCAAGATCTTTGTTGGGCCACCTGGTGATCTAGGTCTTTTCTTTCTAACTTTCTAAGCTTGAGTATGAGACTTCTGGTTTGGTTGCAATCTGGAAGTAGCAAAGATTGACCTTTCCTGGGAGCTCGTTGCCCCCCAATGTACTGAAATGACGCTGAAACAGATCCTTCTAGTCCCCATGATGTTCTGAGAGGCATAGGGACCAAGGATGGTGTTGGAGCTGTTTTCGGCCATGACCCCCAGATGCTTAAAGTCCTTGGTCTAGCTATCAGATTTCCCTGAAGGTTCGGAGCGAAAGTTGGAGCGTTGAATGTTGTCCTAGCAACCAAGGGATTTTCCTGCGTTTGCGGGGCTAAAGGCAGATTCGAAAGTCATTTTGAACCCATTGATCGGTGGCGGCCCGAAGAAGGCCTACCCCTTGATGAGGTTTTTTACTCTCCCAGCTTTTGGATGTTGAGGGGAGGTCCTTCAGAACTAGCACTCTTTCCGAAAAGGGTGACATGATCATATTTGGGCATCTGGAAGGTCGGATCTACTGCAGAACTTGTTGTATGACCTATGGGATACCAGATCTCTGGCTAGCTGGAGCTGGCCTTCCGGGCCTTAACTTTTTGAGTTTCCTCCTCCAGAAGCAGCGCAAACTTGTTCTGAATGGCCGTTTCAAAACATCAGTAATGTACCGCGATAGTTCTAGAGAGGATCCGCAAAGGGATAATTGGATTTCCTCACGAACTTGCTCTTGTAATACGCTAGCAGAAAGGCTGATAATCTAATCCGACCTTCCAGCAGCTACGAATGCCTTATCATGTGGAGCAATTTCGGGCACAGGGGGAGATGACAAATCGCAGACGATTTCTTTTTTTTAGACATCTATATAGTCGGCGGCAAAATAAATTCTCTCTTCTAGAGTTGCATGCAAGATTGCGAGATGTTGGAGTCCCACTAGTCGTGCCAATTCTGTTGTCGTAAAAAAATCACTAGATACGGCCTAAGCGGAAATGCCTGTCGGAATTGATTTTTTCGAAGGGTTTCCTAGCCTCCTTAATAAATGATCCAGGCTATCTCGTGATATTTGAAATATTAATGTAACGAAAAGGTAAAAATAAAGCTATTGATGTAAAGAAGAGGCTAAAAAAAATGGAATGGAAAATAAAGAAGTTGTAAATTGATTAAAATATGTACAAAATAAATGCAGTGCTCAAAGAAAAATTACAGGGAAAAACTTAAAAGAAAAAAATGCAGAGAAAATATTGACGAAGATGATTGAATGTTGTGTGTTCTGAATCTGATCTGCTCCCCTTGGGATCTTGTTATTTTTTTTAATCTTGTTAGATAAATTTTTATCCCTAAACTCTCTCCAACAACTTCAATCTTCCCTCCACAACTATTTGAGTGGGCCTTCTCACCTGGGCTGCCTTCAAACTAGATTGGGCCTTTTTGGACAATTGGCCAAGCGGGTCAACGGGCCAGGGAGTTGTTGGGTCACGGGCCACTTGCTTCGGGTTGCTTTGCATTCGGCCTTTTCTTCTCTTTGGATCTTCTCCACAAGTATTTGACCTTCCTCCTACAAAGCAGCTCCCCACACCACCTACTTGATCGAGTCCACACCCGGACCAGCTTTTATGGGCTGCTGTAAGGCTTCCAAGAATGTGAAAAAAATTTGCTCTTCTCTTTGGACCTTCTCCACGAGTATTTGACCTTCTTCCTACAAAACAGCTCCTTACGGCACCTTTTTGATCGAGTCCACACCCAGACTTGCTCTTATGGGTTGTTGTAAGGTTGTGCCAGTTGGAGAATTTGATTTTAAATACACTAGTTATCCCATTTTTTTCCCAAAAAAATATCAAATCAAACATCTATTTTTTATTTTTTATATTATACTAAAAATGAATTTTATATTCAAAACATCACATCAACACCTATTTATATCACATCATACAACTATTTAAATTCAAATTTTTTACTATTCAAATTCTAACTCAAAATCAAAACCCCCAAACAAACACACCCTAATGGATTACAACACCTAAATCAAATCTCTAAACAAACACGTCCAACATTAACCAAATATATAACAAAGCTTTCTGGGTACGTAGAGCTCTTAAAAACCTCTGTTTATTCTTCCGAAACCTATAATTTTTCTTATCTCTCTCTTTAATAAATATAATTCCTATTTATTTGTAAAAGTAATTTATTTTAATTATATTAATTATAAATCAATATATTTTTTTATTTTTATATATTAAAAATGTATTCACTTCAAAATGATATCTATATTAATAGTATACATATTTTACTAAAATTCATTAATTAAAATAATTATATAAAAATTTTAGTTTTTTTTAATCTTATATATATTTTTTATACTGTAAATAAAATAATTTAAATGAATAAAGCACTCATATCCCAGAGCTAACTCAAAAACTCAACCACTATCGGAATGCACAATTTCCTCTCAATCGGATCCTAATTTGTAGTAAATAATAGGGCATGTTCTTATAATCAATGTTATTAGCAGATAAAAGACACAATCAGCTATCCTCCTTTTCGTTCAACGTCAATCCAATGGGCAAATTGGTCATTCCCAATTGCAAACTAAATTTTTCTAGGCATTATTTGTAAAATCAATTTTAAGGCTGCCTATTTTCATGGGTTAATTAATGTTGCCATTTTCTTATTTTTATATTTTAATTTTGTACGAATTTTATGGATTTAGGTTTTAGGATAATATCATTTTCCAAAGGCTATACTTGGTAAACAACAAAGTGTCATTTATGTAAACACTGTTATGAAAACATATATAGAAGCAAGGCTTCCTTAGTAAAAGGGAAATCATATATTTGTTTTCATTTTTATAACACCAATGTTCTAATGACTTCCGGAGTTAATAGAGCACTATGCAGTCACACTTATTTCTAAATACGTCCTAACAAAAGATATTTCAGTGATTTTACAAAAGTTGTCAAGTTGAAGTGTGATATAGTCCTACAATTTCCTAACTACATTAGCAAAACATGGCCTTCCCCACCCTCATTACTTTCCTTTACTTGCAACGGTATGACTCTTCTAGGCGGGGCATTTGGTATGGCTTTCAGCGGAAGATGGTTGATTCAATGTATCATTGTGATTAACATCAAGAAACGACAAGAGTTCTTTATGTACACCTGCTAAAACATACGCAATATAGGAAGAGAATAAGTCATGATGTATCTGTAACTGTTGATTGTAAAGGTAAATTGAGAAATGAGGATTATATATTACATGTTGAGGATCCTTTTCTCAACTCTCCAGAGTCTTTCAAATTATGAAGCATCGGGGTCAAAGATATTTTGTGTACATTGGGACTTTCTTCGGTTGTTCATCCATTTTATTTGTAATATATAAAAATATTTGTAAGGACACGGTGATGTTAGAAATTTTTAAGTATCTTTTGGAAAATGTGTAAATTGATTTTTACCCTGGGGTTACTGACTCCACTACATTCACAGTGTAGCTGAAATTGCTAAACCTTGGTGATTTTGAGTATTTCTTCTTAATACTAAAGAAAACCTTGGACTGCTTGATAGCCTCATTTCGATTTTGATAGTACACTGTGATATCCAATGAAAATGTAATTTTCAATAAGAATTGAATCATTCTATTTGAAAAGATAATTTATAAGATTTGAAGAGGCCATGCATTATGAGCAGCATGTAATTGTGTGGGCTATAAAAACATTTTCTGATTTTCAATGTTCATGTGTTTGGGACAATGATCATTAGTTGATGATTTTCGTCATAATTGAATTAATGAAATGATTAGAGTAATACATAAACAATATTATGTGATTTTATTGTTTACCTTCTCGCTCTTACTTTCAAGACTTGTTGCATCGTAGTCCAAAAACACATCGGGAATATTTACAAAGGCGATGCAGTTAAGCTTTGCGGTGTCTCAAGCAGCTCAATGTTGACCATGCACCTGATATACTTGGCTTACATTAGAAAAGATAGTTCAAAGATTTATATGTACAAAAAACATTTGAAACTTACTGAGGTTGAGAAACATGGACACTCGAGCAGCGGAAGCAATGAAATGATCGTGTTAGTGGCATCATTGTCATGGAGTAGCAATTCGAGCATGAGATGTATGATAGTTTTATCTTTGAAGAAATCCTTATTTGAAACTTTACAATCAGACTATGATCCCCTTACTGTAATTAAATTCTCTGTAGGTATTAATGCAAATAAATCTGGGGGGTCAGAAAACAACCAATGTTAATCAAACAAACCGTAGCTTCCTGGAGAACGGTGACTAATTGTAGACAAGAAGTGGCTGATGAAGGTCCTACATTTTTTGAGTTACATAGATTTTGTTTCAACAGTCCATCTATATAATAGATTCTCATTTTTCCTACAAAGACACATAATGATTATAGAATGGGTAATGGTGTGGTGTAACATACAAAGTTAGGACTGATTACCATTCAACAAGATCCTGGACTCCTAAATATGGTGGGTCTATTAGTATGTTCGACATTGTTATGGCTGACAAAGATACTCCTATTGAAGACCAAATGTTTGTTGTAAATTAAAAGAGTGCAACGAATAGTTCTTAAGCTGGGAGAGTTGAGTATGGTTTATTCCCTGGATTTAAAAACCTTGGAAAGATGTGACCCTTATTTCTTTTCAAAGAATGAAACGCCTTTCTGATAGAAGTGCAGCAAGTAGAACGCCCTCTGCTTGAACCAGGTCATTTCACAAAGTGAGTTTCATGGGCATTTCCTACCAAGATTTAGAAATGTATTAATATTAGAAGAGCAATGAGGGAAAACTTCATAAACTCAAATAAGAGTAGCCATTTATTACTCGTCTGTCACAATAATAATCTCTAGTAGTTTGTCTGCACCTTTTTTCTAGCATCTCCAACGTCAATCACAGTTCCAAGTATATGTACATGGTAATGAACGAAATAGAAAAACCTTTAGTGCATTATGAGTTAATTTTTGACATGATATTAATTTGTATAAGTGTTGTAGCAATATATATGAATTCAATCATTGTTGATTGCTTTTGAATTCTTAGCTATCAATTCCTTTTTCTCAAGATACTTGGGTAAGTCGGAACACCAGAAAAATATAGCGCTACAAACCCAGATGTTGATCCAATTGTCTGTCACTGGACTGATGCTGGAAATTTTATTCAGTGTTACATGTACTCTTGGATTATAATATGTTAATGTAGTGCTTCCAGATTTTGCCGTTTCCCTAAAGATGTTGTACGTATAAAAAAGATTGAGGCAATCATTTAACTTTGAGATATCCGTGTGAAACGCGCAAGCTTGTAGTTTGATAACTTGTATATCAAAGCGAGATAGTATGATTTGATTTGTGGCATACTTTATTGATCTTTTTCGCTTGATATGATCCAAAACCCTCTTGTGAAGATTATTGATATTTTTAGCCTTTTTAAGCAACATTTTGGCTAAGAAATGCCTAAGTATGATGAGACGAGCGAGGGTGCAACCAGCCATGGCGAGTGACGTTCTTTCGGCTCGCGTCCAAGCCAGCCAGCCAGCCAGATGTCCATCGCTGATGAGGATGATCCAAAAGTTCCAAGTATTGATTAGTGTGGATCTCTCAGCAACCATATATTACCACCAGCGACGACAATCTCGCTTGAGCTGTGCCGATGCCCTTCAACCAAGTGTAGCAACACGAGCATAGAAGATCTGTGCCTAGCTAATGCAATCCCGCAGACGAACGAGCAAGCTAGGAGTTATGGTAGTTCCAACCGTCCAACCAACTAACTGCCTAACAGCCCAGCAATGAGGGAGTCAGTTGGTTGAATCGTTAGAACTGCCATAACTCTCAGCTTACTCACTCGTCTGGGGGACTGCATTAGTTGGGCACAGATCTTCCTCGCTCGGCTTGCTACACTTGGCTTGGCTCGAGGGCATCGGCACAACTCAAGCGAGGCTATCGTTGTTGGCCGGTAATAGATGGTTGACCAATGAGATATCCACACTTAATCAATTCTTGGAACTTCTGGATCATCGCTCATCATCGGTGGACGTCTGGCTAGTTGGTTGGCTGGCTCGGGCGTGAGCGGAAAGAACCTCGCTCGCCTCATCATACTTAGGCATTTCTGAGCCAGAATGTCGCTTAAAAAGGTGAGAAACACTAGTAATCTTCACAAGCGGGCTTTGGATCATATCAAGCAAAACATATCAATAAAGTATGCCATAAATTAGATATTGTGATGGTTCTCACCCAAAATTTCAGGAAATACACAGTTTTATCAAGCGATAAATATGCTACTATTTGGAGTTATCAAACCTCCTCACCTAAACCTTTTTTCGTCCTCAAACAAACTCGATTGCAAGAATAGAGATTAACCCGTTCAAGACAATCAAGTATTGCATAAGATCAGTGCCATAATTGTGAATAAAGTGAATCTAAAATATAAGCAGCTGATCCTTAAGTATTCAAAACTTGTCAATCTGATTTAACATGATTTAAGCTATCCATGTATAATCAACTTTACTTTCTTAGAAAGGCACAATTTTTTTTTATTTTTTATTTTTTGCATTGATCTTTATATTTCGCGATGAGTCGTGGAGTTTCAAACATTGTGATTGCTCGTGACCTTATTTACTTTTTTCAATGCAGCCATAGGCCTTTTTGGGCCCTTTAATAATAAGTTCTCCCCGCTTCTCTCGCATCGCTTCTCAAACCATATTTAAGGAATTCTCACTTCAATGTCAGATCATATAAATGAGGTTGATAAACAAAAGTCCAATTGACCTACTGAGTATGGAATCATTGAAACGAATGGGGCACTAACCTTTTTCAAGTCATATCAGCGGGTACTTAATTTAACTCAACATTCACATTATTTACTAAGTTAAAGAAAAAATTACTAAGTTCAGTCCTTGCAAGTGATATAACTCTACTTTAAGACATACCGAAAGCCTAGCTCAATGATGTATCAAAAGAATTTAAAGTAAGTACATATGCTTGCAGTTATGATAGGCATACACTATTGAAAATTTAACTTGTTACCAAAAATCTGTTGTGTCATTGATCATAAAAAATTTATGTACCAGCCTGCCATCTTTCACAAACACCACTAGGATGGGGGAAAGGGCTCTCGCTCAACATAGGACACTTAATCATCTGCAAGTACACATCCCAATTTCCAAAATTCATCCAGGAGCCGCTGCAATTTCTCCTTGATTTTCTTCTAAATCTTGACCAAATCCACATTCTACTCTATGAGGATGGCATTTTTGGCTAGTCAGTGTTGCATTCGCTCGAAGTATCTCATTTTGCCCCTGCGCAATGTTGTCCAGCCTTTTGTCCATGATTGCTGCTTTAGCCTTAAGGTTGGTCATTCTAGCCTCTAGTGCAGCAGTCTTGTTGCTTCCAGTGGCCAGCCAGTTGTTTCACCTTTTCGTCAAGTGCCCACAAATTGGTTGGTCAACACCTCATCCAGCTCATCCAGCTATTTTTCAATTGATTTAAGCGACAGTTGAGGTGCAGAAGTGCTAGCCTTAGCGGGTGCTACTGACTGTCGCTTATATTTAGAGTTGATATTCACTGGTTCTTCTACTTTCTCTTTCTCGGGCTCCACTACTGGTTCTGGGGAAGCCTCATTTTGAATAATTAGTTGTCTCGCTGCCTCATACTTCCGTTGTTCCCTCGCCGCTTTCACGGTCTGAAAATATTCTCTGAATCACAGTTGGAGTTAGGTTAGCAACTTCCACCACTTCAGCAATTTCACCAGTAACCTCATTGCCCTCTTCTTCTTTCGCTTGTGCTTTTGCTCTTTCTCTAATCTTTCAAATTCAGCGAGCAACCGAGCTTGTTGTTCCCTATAAACCCTCTCCTCTTCATCCTCCTCCTCATCTATTACTGTTCGATCAGATTTTGTTGATGGAGGAGTTAGAGTCTTCGCTAGTGTCGTTTCCTTAGGTGTCTTGGGTTGTGTTGGATGGGCTCTTCTTCGCTTGCCCCCAAAGTTGTTCTTGCTGTAGCATTTGGCGACATCTACAAAATGGGAAAGTTTGTTATATCTGCCTTGACCCTCTTGGTTTCATTGGCAGTTTCAACGTTTGTGGCAGCTGAGACTTCAGCTGAAGATTTCTTGTAAGATTCTATCATCACATCAATGTTGTTGATGGTTTCTTCATGGAAAATAGTCTCTCGTTCCTCCTTAGCTCCAGCAATAGTTGACTCACCCATCCCCTGCTGGTCAAAAGGAATGGGTTCACGTCGATTGGGCTCAACAGCCTCAGCAGCGTGGCAATCTTCGGCAAGCCAGCTAAGATGACCGCTGGCGAAGACCTCACAGATTGGGCAATGAGTTCTTTGATAGATATCTCCTTCCTTAGATGGGACAGCGGGAAATCATCATTCTTCTTTTGCTCGACCGCCTTACCTTTGCCTTTCTCATTCTTTATCATCTTGCGAAGGGGGATTTTTGTTTTCTTAGCTGCCATTTTGATCATCGGCTTTTTTGCAGTTGGCTCAAGAGCAAGGTCATCAGCCAGCTTCGATCTTCTCTTACGCTTCTCCCTAATGGCTGCTTTTTCCTTCTCTGCTTCCCCCTTATTGCTCTAGGCCTCCTTTCCGTTGGACGTTTTCTGTGTCTTCTTGGCTTGCCGAGCTGGGCCCTCAGTAGCCTCATCCTGCTTGGCCTCCAAAGCTTCATCGAAGATAGTCTCTTCTAAATCAAGGTCAGCGGTTGCCCCTTATTCTTCTTCCTTCGGCCATTTTGGATTAAACACAGATGGCTGCTGCGGCGACATGGTGAGTGCATCTGCGGGAGGGGATAGATCAACACCTTCTCGGCGGCATAGCGCAGTAATTAGGGTGCAATGACCCAGCGCTTTTTCAAAGCTAGTCTTCACCCACCACCTAAGCAGATGATGCTACACAGGTCGATGTCAGCCTTCTTCTCCATAATTGAGCGCAGTGATATCAGCAGCTTGGGTTTCAGGTCGGTTGTGTAAGAAGTAATCATGATCTGGCTCAGTGACCATTTAAACCATTCTTGCCTGTCTTCATCCAGGGATGCAATCTTCAGATTTCTCTTTTCATACACATGTATTCTGGAAATATGTGGTGTATAATGACTGAAGCTCTAAAGAGTTAAACTTCTCAACTCCCTCCACATTATCCCTCATCACTGGCAGCTGATAGTGGAAAGGCTACATGATAACTCTGTTAATATTTCTGGATGAAGCATCAAAAAACTTCCCTCGCACTTACACGTTTTTTGTGCTTTCCTCTTGTTGAAGGTTTACGTAAAATTTCCTCACCAACAAGACATCCATTGGCTCACTAAGATTCTCTATCAGCCAGGACATACCACTTTCTTTGATTCAATCTTTCAGTCGTCGTTGGATCGTCTCTGGCACAAACCTCCGCGTAGACGATGCCTATTGCTTTCGTCTTTTCATAATTTGCCACTGTTGTCTAGTTAAAAAATTGGAGCTTGTAAAATTCAGGGCTCAATGTAGAGAATAATTTAAAAATAATGACAGGTATAAACTTCAATTATTCTCACTATCTTTGACCGATCCGGCCTTCACCCGCTATACTTTGTTGCCTCCGAATTCCTTCCATACAGGGTCAGACTTGAAGAGGACCTTTCATAAACATTTCTACCCCTCTTTCTGGAGGTGATCCTATCAGATATAACAAACCTGCATCAGAAAGCAAAGAATCGGTTGAGCAGTTCCTGGAACGATTCAGAAGGTCAGAAAGTAGATGTCAACTTCTTATACCGAGGAACTAGATGGTGAATATGGTGATAGACAATATGACACACTAGCTTCGTGAGAAATTGGCCATCCAGGAGTACCACAATTTTTAACAATTGACGTCTAAAGCCATGAAGGACGAGCATTTCTTGAAGGATGCTCAAGCAACCCAAAATTAGAAATTTCGAAGTGGAAATCAACATGTTTATGCTTAGGAAGAGGCTGCCGAAACTGAGGATGAACTAGATGAGACTTTCCAGGCTAACATCTCTAAGGGAATGCTTATACTTGCCCAGCTCTTAAGCCACCTCGGAAAAAGGAGATGAACCCAAAGATGTTGTACTCTTTTCACATCACTAAGATAGAACATATTTTTAAGTATATATTGAAGGACAACCAGCTCCATCTTAAGGAATGATATAAAATTTCGATAGATGAGGACGCTAATGGGAAGTCATACTAAAAATGGCACGGACTCTATGGGCACCATGCCAAAATTTGAATTACGTTCAGGAATGGAGTGCAGAAGGCCATCAAGGAAGGCCGCCCTTGGCTGGCCGAGAGGCCTGGGATGAAAGTTGATACTAAACCATTCCTTGAACCGATAAGCACCATCAGAGTACATCCAAAAAAATCTGGAAGGTTGACATCAAAATCTAGCAAAGATAACAAAAAAATAGAACCTCGGAAACTAGTGTTCGAAAGGCTCGAAATGGGGGTTGATTAAACGCCCGAGAAGAAGCTCTGTATGGGATAGACTCTCTCCTACCAAGATGTTCACGGAAGTAAGCTTTGAGAAGAATGGATAGGTCTGCAAGTGACCTTGGTGAATCAGGTAGTGATCACACCATATTTGACATGCCATCCCGAAAAGGCTCCGAAGGATGAAATCATGACCGTAAACTAGAATGAGCAAAGATCGAGACCCACTTGGTCCCAAAAATGGAGAATAAAACATCAATGCCAAGCTGCCCAACTCTATCAAGAAGGTCAGGCAGGGGGGCAACAGCCGAATGATCAAGAAATAACGGTTTATGGGAGGCTACAATTGGATTGGTAAGATTTGCGCCATCAGCTTCAGGTGGAAGGAATGGAGGCTGAAGCGGGCTCTCCCAAAGAGTGAGTATCCTCCCGATTAGCAGCCTCCTACAACATCCAAAATGGCCCAGGTCCTCAAGGGTGAGTGGATTGTTAGAGCACTTGATTGCGATGAGGTATCAAAGGCAAGTCTAAACATAGTAGCGATTGGTCGAGACTTCGAACAAGACTTACACTATAAGGCGACTTGAAGGTCAATGTGATCATATTTTTGCCTCAAGAATCTGATTCTCCTTAGGTCCAACCAAGTCACCTTCAATGGGATTTGATGGTCAAAAGGCTAGTCCGTTATGCTGGGAAAAACAGGACATCAACCTTCCGAACAGCAGCCTAGAGTAGTAATATTTCATAAGTTGGCGGATGAAAGCATGCGTCATTTGAAACCCTTGTTTCTCACAGTATATCTTGAGAAACGGACAGTGAGAAAGGTCTTGGTGAATAGAGGAGCTTCCGTCAACTAATAACCTTGTCCACATTGAGGAAGATCGGAAAAAGTCAGAACAATCTAATCTTGATGACAATATAAACAACTAACTTCACGGGAAATGCCCATAGAGAAAAGGCCGTGTTAGTGGCTAATATGACGATCGGAAAAGGACCGACCGAATGGCCTTCTTCGTCATTAAAGAGAACTGACATACTCGGCCATCCTCGTGGGAGATTGGATCCTTACTACCCAATTTATGCCTTTGACTCTACATTTGAAGTTCATATTCTGGAATAGAGATCATATAGAGACAGTCAAAGCAGAGGCTGATCCAGCCATGGAAGTTCACTCTACAGAGGTTGTCTACTACTCACCCGATGTTTATAGTTTATTAATGATATTGAAAGATGTCGGGGTCTGGAATAAATCTAATCATACTATGAAAGAGTTCAAGATCAAAATTGAGAACAATGTACAGCCTAACAACTCATCAGTTCATAATGACTGACGACCTGACCCTACAAAATCTGGAAGAAAGGGCAGGCAGATCCAAATGTCTATTCAAACAGGCCATAACTCATGCCCTTTACCTCCTCGACGGGAAGGGCAGGGTTACCTTCCCAGCCGCCACTTTTGGATCAAGATGAAGATGATATTTACTCCCCTATCTGACGAGCTACCCCACCGCTTGAGGCCCAAGACCCACTGGAGAAGGTCAATTTGTGGGATGAAGTTGCCCTTCAGATGAGGTGGATCAGCACGCTGCTGAATGAAGAAAAATGGATAAAACGATCATCTTGATTTGGGAGTACAATGATTGTTTTTCATTGGACTACTACGAGATGCCGGGACTATCAAAGAGCCTGGTGGACCACCGTCTACTTATGAAGGCGTTGTATTGGCCCCATAAACAGGCCCCGAGGCACTTTAATCCAAAATTATTGCCAAATGGTAAAGAAAAGATTGAAAAGCTTCTCAACACCAACTTTATCCGAACGTGCAAACATCTAGATTGAATCTCTAACATCGTACCTATGGTGAAAAATAATGGAAATATCCCAATCTCTATTGACTTCGAAATATCAACATGGCAACCTCAAATGACAAGTATGTGATGCCGATCGTTGACATGCTCGTAGATTCTACAGCCGGGTACAAGATTCTTTCATTTATGGATACATACTTTGGGTATAACCAGATATACTTGAAAGAGAAGGATGCTCACAAGATGGCCTTCCGCTGCCCCGCTGCAATCGTCATCTTTGAATATAGATAGTCATGCCCTTTGGCCTCAAGAATATCGGAGCCACCTACGAAAGAGAGATGAATGCAATATTTCAAGACATGATCAGTGCATGAATTGAGGTATATAAAAATGATATGGTGGTGAATTCCCGAGCATTCAATTTCCACTTGACTGATTTCCAAAGGCCTTCATCCGGATGAGACAACATGACCTCAAAATGAACCGAATGAACTGCACTTTCGGTGTCCAAGCAGGGCATTTCCTAGGCTTCTTAGTCCATCAGAGAGGTATCGTAGTTGTTAAGACTAAGATCAATATCATCCAAGATGTTGGGCTTTTGCGTAATTTCAAGGAACTGCGAAGTTTGATGGGAAATGTCAATTTCTTACAGAGGTTCATCGTCAACGCCGCTTGGAAGATGAAGACCTTTTTGGTGCTATTGCATGGGAGTATAGAAATGTTCAAATGGGTAGTGGATCAACATGAGGCTTTGGATCAGATTAAGCAGGCCCTATCATTGCCTCTAGTGTTGATGTCACCAGTAAGCGGAAGGGAGTTGAACTATATACCACGCAACCGATGGCACGATAGACTACCTCGTTGCCCAGAATGATGATAAAGATCAGGAATGGGCAATATACTATCTTAGTAAAAATCCTAAATTATACTAAAGCTCGTTATTTATGTATTGGGAAACTCTATTTGTCATTATATTATGCATGCACGAAGTTAAAGTACTATCTTATGCCCGTTGAAACTAAGGTTGTGTGCAAGTCGATCTTTTATGGTATCTACTAAATAGGCCGGTCCTCCGAGGCTGTTTAGTTTAATGGGCATTGAAATTGGAATCATTCACGCTGACATATCAGCTCCTTAAGGCCGTAAAAGGGCAGGCCATCATAGACTTCCTAGCCAAACACCCCAGGATGGTTCAAGCCGCTCCTACGAACTATATGGACTTGGAACTGTGGCATGTCACCTTCGATGGGTCCAGCATTTTGGGTGCAACTGGAGCAGGAGTAGTGATTTCCATTCCACATATGGGAAGTATAATGCTTCGCCCATCAGCTCCCATGGGGTGTCAGAAACAATCAAGAGGAATATGATGCCTTATTATTAGCATTGCGATTATTGATCATGAAGGATGCAAGAAATTTCATTATCAAAGGGGATTCTTAGCTGAATTTTTTTGCAGGCCTTTAAGGAGCTTAAATGCAAGGAAGCACGGGTCCAAGATCTCCTTCGAGAGGTCCAGGGCCTTCTTCGGCAGCTCATGAAGGTCACTTTGGAGGTTATACCTTGGAAGAAAAATTCAAAGGGAAACGATTTGGCGCAATGGGCTTCCAGATTTAAAAGAAAATGATCACTACAAGGAGACAAATGTCTACAAACTGATCAAGACCTAGACTGGCACACACCATAAGCTGGAAGATCTAACAGATCCTGATAAGGCCAACCTCAAGGAAAATGCACCATCAATTCCTGAAATACACTTCGATCAATGGAGAGTTGTACTGACAGAGGTCTGATGGGACTTTGGCCTACTGCTTGAGGTGAAAG
Source organism: Andrographis paniculata (assembly GCF_009805555.1). Classification (NCBI taxonomy): domain Eukaryota; kingdom Viridiplantae; phylum Streptophyta; class Magnoliopsida; order Lamiales; family Acanthaceae; genus Andrographis; species Andrographis paniculata. The sequence continues at coordinate 1,264,808 of NW_026137402.1, forward strand.
GATGCTATGAAGGTGGTGTCCGAAGTCTTTGAACGTATCGGAGGTGCTCATAAGGCCGGACCTCCTATGAAATGGATGATTCTTCATCACAAGATTGCGTGGATTATGCACGTAGATGTCCAATATGTCATTGCCATGGTCCTTTCCAATAGTTCCCCAGCAAAGAACTCCACTCGATCATCAGGCCTTGGCCTATCCTTGGATGGGCGATGGACATCATCGGTAAGATCCATCCTTCATCCTCTAAGGGGCATTCTTTCATTTTCGTAGCTACTGACTATTTTATAAAGTGGACAGACTTTGTCTCATTGGCCAAGTTATAGCATAATCATGTTATACACTTCATCAAGAATAACATCATCTACCGGTTCGGCATCCCCAAGACGATAACTACTGACCACAGAACTGTATTTACGAGTATGAAGGTTAAGGCCTTCATATCCCAATACAGAATTTAATTGGTGTGTTATTCTCTGTATTATCCTCAGGCTAACGGGCAAGCCAAGACGACGAAAAAAATCTTAATCTACATCATAAAAATAGGCACTATAGGAAAATTCTAGAGGTTATTATGACACATTAAAGGAGCCTTTATGGGCATATCGAAATGACAAGTCCTCCGTAACTGGTAGTATCCCTTACAGACTCACCTACAGCTAGGACCCGCAGGCCGTTGGAAATTACAGTTCTTTCACTCAAAATATTGAAGATGAACAAGCTATAAGTCAAAGAACAGGATCAGGCCCTGCTCCAAGAACTCGATGTCCTACCTGAACAAAGGTTGCAGGCCCTCGAATACATTCGGCACCAAAAGAAGAAGGTCGAGTCGGCCTTCCGAAAGCACGTACAACCCCAAACATTCTACGAAGGTGATATGGCATGGAAGACCGTCCTCCCAAAAGGTCTCAAAGATGTGATGCTCGGTAAATGATCCCCAATATAGGAAAGACCGCTCATCATATCAGCCAGGTCATCCAGTGGTGCGTACAAATTGATAGAGCCCGAAAAAGAAGAATTGAAAACGTTTATCAATGACAAGTATTTGAAGAGTTCTATCATTCTCTCTGAAAATTAGAAGAATGATGTGCTATGCAGTTGAACAGGGAAATGGAGGCAGGCTTGGGATAACCCGAAATATGCGCGCACTAGTTTATTTGAAGCATCAGTTATTTAACAAAATTATTAGGACTACAAAAATTTATTTTTATTCAAATAATTTTTGGGGGGTATTTGTAATTTAATAAAAAAAACAGAAGAAACCCAAACTCAGCTGGCCCATACCCCGCGGCCCAATAGCAACAATTTCAAGGCCCAATAGATACAACATTCAAGAGACATTTACATATTCTACGCATTTTTCCTTTCGGTATAATTTTCGTTTAGTTTTCTTTTAGCAACATAAGAATTTTTCTAATGCTTTGTTATTTTTATCTGCATTTTTCAATAGAAATTTGAGTCTTCTTTACTCAAATTTTCAGCATTATCGCACATTATCAATCCAAGTTACTGCCTCCTAGCAACATTACTTACAAGATCATCGTGAGATAGCCTGAATTCTTACTTTAAGGTGTCGGGAAACCCTACAAACAAATCAATTTCGACAGGCTTTTTCGATTAGACCGTCGGTGGTGAGTTTTTATGCCAATAAGTATAAAAAATGTTTATTTCATTTAGGAACGGAGAGATTTACCATAAATACCGAAATACCGATTTACCATATCGAACCGTACCAAATATACTAAGAATTTTGGTATACCCAAATTTTAGGTACGGTATCGGTACAGTACCAAATTTTTTTACAGTATCGGTATTTATTTATGGCAGGTTTGTCATTTGGTATGATACCTTATCGATGATATTTTTATCAAAAAAATATAATTATTAATATAAATAATTAAAAATATTTTTTTAAAAAAATTAAAAACCGGTAATCTCATTCCCAATCCCATACGTTCATACGCCGCTGTTACCTGCCCCTCTCGAATAATTTCTTTCTTTGAGTTCTTGTATTCTTGTTCTTGCTCTACTTCCACTACCAAAAAAATGGTCATTTGTAGCGGTTTTAAAATTGCTACAAATGGCCATTTCATGTTATAAGAAGCAAATTGTAACGATTTTGGACCGGATTTTGACCGGTGCATATACTCGAGCTACAAAAAGTTTATGTACCGAATTTTTCCGTAACAAAAAGTGGATGGTCAACGCAATTATAAAGCACGTGGGAATTCTTGTTATATATCGGACATTTCTCGTAATAAAAGAATCGTTACAATAAATGTTTATCCATTTATAACGACTTTTGTTACAGTATAAATTTCGTTAAAATTATTGGTTGTCAGAAAACAATTTAAACAACATTCATATTTTTTTGTATCAGTATTTGTAATGGCTACAATTTCGTAAAAAAAAAGTATTTTTGTTTTTCAATAATAACAAAAAAATTAGTATCAAAACTGGAAAACCAGTACAATGTAACTGCGAAATGACTACAAAATATAAAAACACTACAACAAATCTTTATCACCATCAGTTGCACCAAATACATAAAGTCTAGGAATATAACTATTTCGCAATACAGCCTAACATATACGACAAAACATAGAAACAAACACACAAAAGAAAGCATAAAATGCATGTTCAACTAACAGAAATGACTCAGTCAGCATCAATCCACAAACAAAATTTAATCATCAGATAATCATGTGTCATGGTGCAACACCCTATGCAGCGTCAAAGTGAACATACACGGCAGTCAAGTCTTCTTCGTGTTGCAATAATGCTTGTCGTCATGGTGCCTTTTATGCATCCACTCATATATGCTCTATTCTCGAGACCCTACACTCATAATTCATATGGTCTTTAAATATAATAGTTTAGAGACATTTACAATTAAATATGTAAAATATAAATTTACCATTTTCATTCAGTGATTTCCTATAACCTGGCTTTATTGTCTCATCTGGTGTTGGTAGTGCATAAGAAGTAAACCTGCAGAGGGCCAAGGGCTGAACCTGTGCCATTCAATGGGTTGATTTAAGTTTCTTTTCTGGAAAAATAGGTGTTGATTTACTGAGCCCTCTATTCTCATATTAGAATAAAAAAGAATTTCGACAAAAACTAAGCTTCTGCAAATATGAAAGAAAAAAGAATATTCAACAAATGAAAAGATGTTGGGAAAATAGTAACAAATAGGAGACCGGTTGTTCAATGATAAGATTCATACAACCAGGTGCATAACCCATGACATGTTTTTTTATGGTGGTATAGATCTATTATATCTGGTGATCACAACAAACTTTTACCCAGAACTATCACTTTATGATGAACCAGTGTCCAATCCAATTCAATACTATAACTATAACTACAACACAAACTTAAGTTCATGTAGCGAAAGAATTGGGAAGAACAAAGGGCCAACCAAATTTAGAAAGTAGATATGGCAAAAATATTATAACCACCATTTTTCACAAAAGGCAGCTCCTATTTATCATGCAACTGTAGAAGCTAGTAACTTTGATAAAAATAAGTCTCCACAATAATAATACATAAATGTCCTCCCTCCACAATGTTCAATTTTGAATTAGTAGGAAACATTAATTTATCTATCTACAAATGAAAGTTTTCTTGATTAGATGAGTAAATGATTTAACATCTCAAACAAAAACTCCAATGTAACAATCGCAGATTGTTCTCTACATAAGACTGCATTCGCTTCAATGATGAAAAAGACATGTGATATGATTAAATGGAGAATACATGTCGAATAACGTATGGTCATTATAATTCAATTCAAGAAAATAAAGATATCTGTCAAATTATATGCTATCAATCACCATGCATCTACCAAACACAATTTAACAAAAGCGAAAAAAAAATAAAATAAAACCTGGATTCTGATACTTAATTAGCATACCAATCATATACACTATCAATTGCCATGCATCTCCCAAATAAAATTTAACATCTGTTAGAAATGGATTGAGATGCCTAATTAGCTTGCCAATTCACGTACCATAAGCCCGCTAGGACATTTCAAAGAGAAATCTGGAGCGAAATATTTGATGCAATCATTTTCTGGGATCTTTGCAAAAAGGAATCACCAGAATTACCAAAAATAAATATCACTAAGCACATTATAGCACAAAAGTTATATTGCAGGCAGACAGAATTCTGCAAGTGGACTCAATTATGCAAGTCTAACAAAATTTTCAGTGGGCCAGTCATATTATAAAATAATTATAAGGGTGTCATTTATCTTTTACGTCATTGTGCTTAACATTAAAAATATCCTTATATTTACATTATTTTTTACACAAATGTCATTACAATAGTATTATAAGATACTAATATAAGTATTTTTGTTTTTTTTTTAATTTGTACTACGTTTTTATATAATAATTAATATTCAAATATCAACACGTAAAAAGTAAATGAGACCCTTAGAGCCGGATGAAAGTAGTATTACATTATTACAATAACAAAATTTTAATTCGTCACTCAGAAAATGTAAATATATAATGTTGTTGTTGTTTACATTTGCACCGACTGCCTAATCGGAAAGACATGTTGGAATTGATTTACTTGTAGGGTTTTCGATCTCCTTAATTAAAGATACAGACTATCTCGTGATGATTTTGTGATTAACGTGGCAAGAAGGCAGAAATTCAAATTGAAAGTGTGATAATCCTAAAAATTAAGATAAAAGAAGGTTGGAATTTTATTAAAAATTACAAAAAAAAAAAAAAGAATGTAACAAACTAGTAGAATAATAAATTGAAGTGTTGAAGAAAAAATTCAAAAAAAATTATACTAAGAAGAAATTTTAAAAACAAATACGGAGAGAAAGTGTAGAATGTCGTTGGAATGTCGCTAGAGCTAACTACTTCCACACTCTACAAGGTTTGGCCTATTTGGGCTGATCGGGTCTATTGGGCCATAAAGTTTGGGCGAGCCAAATTTGGGCTCCTTTTATTCTTTTTATTTAATTACAAATACCCTTCACAAAATTATTTGAACAAAAATGAATTTGTAGTTCTAATAATTTTGTTAAATACCTGATGTTTCGCATGCGGCCTTATTAACCATCCATCTAGCCCCTCGCATAAAACCATGCTCAATAACGAACTAGGAGCATCATTCTTCCAACTCCTAGAGTAAAGGATAGAACCTCTTCAAATAGTTTCTGTTGGTAAACGTCCTCAATTCCTCTCCTTCGGGCTCCATCAATTTGTATGCATCATTAGATGACCTAGCTGGTATGATGAATGATATTTCCCATGTTGGAGATCATTTACCGAATCTTGTATTTTTGGGACCTCCCGGAGGACGGTTTTCTATACCATGTCACATTCTTGGAATATTTGGGGTTGTTATATATATTTTTTTTTCAGAAATCCAACTTTGCCTTCTCTTTGATCCAAAAGAGGTGGTTGGGGATATTTTCCTGCCTGCCCGTCGAGAAGGTGAGCGGTATGCGTTCCAGCCTATGTGAATGGACAACTAGATCTGTTTGCTCTTACTTTCAGGTCCTGCAAGATCAGGTCATCATTCATTATGGACTGAGGAGCCGATGGGTGGTATGTCGACCTTGGTTTTGATTTCGAACCCCTTCACAATCAGATTATATTCCCTCCATACTCCGACGCCTTCCAACATCATGGACAAAGGGTATATATCGGGTAAATAGTAGACGGCCTCCATTGAGTGAAATTCCATGGTTGGATCGGCTTCTGCCTTTACTGTCTTGACATGATTCCTAATCTAGAACATAACATTTTGGTGCAACGTTGAAGGGACGCACTAGATAGTATAGATCAAGTCCCTTCTAAGGATCACCGAGCATGTAGGCCTCCCTTCAATGATGAAAAAGGCCATATGGTCAGTCTTGCTTCCGATCATCACAATGGCCACCAACACGTCTGCTGTTGTATGGGAATTTTCTGTGAAGTCGGTTGTCGACATTTTCATCGAAATGAAGTCATTCCGGCTCTTTCCAATCTTTCTCAAAGTCGACAAGTTCATCAAATTGACGGAAACTCCCCCATCGACCAAGACCTTGCTCATAGTCCTCCCATCAAGATATAGCGTGAGGAATAATGACTTCAAATGGCGCATTTTTTTATCCACCAATTTCTGAAATATTATGAGCTTCGGACCGCTGTTAGGAAGGTCGAATTCCTGCTCCACCTAGCATAATGGACCAGCTTCTTCAACCATCACATCCCTACGAAGGTAGGCGGACTAAACCTGAGGAGCCTCAAATTCCTAAGGCAAAAATCAAATTGTGTTGACCTTGAAGTCACCTTCATAATGTCAGACACATTCGAGGTCTTGATCGGTTGTTACTATGATTATACTTGCTTATGATACCTCATCGCAATCGAGCGCTTCAATTATCGGCTCATCTTCTGGAACTTAAGTTGTGTTAGATGTTCCGGGAGGCTGCTGATTGGGAGGATTCTTGTACTTTGGTGGGATAGACTTCGGCCTCCATTCTCGGGCCCGAAGGTGACGGTGCAAATCTTTCGGATCCAATTGCATCCTTCGAGGGGCCGTTGTTTCCTAATCAACTGGCTCCTGCCCTCCTACCAGCCCTTCTTAATAGAGTCAAGTGGCTAAATGTAGGCATTGCATTTTACTTTTCTAAGACTTGATTGGAGGCCTCGACCTCTGTTTCTTATGGTTCACTTTCCCTTCCATCATCCGGAGTCGTTCTGGGATGGCTTGTCGGATGTGGTGTGATCACTACATGATCTAGTGAGGTCATTTGCGACACTTCTCCATCCTTTTCAAACTGAGTTCCTTCTCGGGGGTTTAATCAACCTCTCGAGACTCTCAAATACTCGCTTCTGAGGTTCCATCTTTTGGTTAATTTTTCTAAATCCTAATGTTGACCTTCAAGACCATGTCGAGCGGATTCCGCGGTGTTTATCGGTGTGGGGAATGGTTCAATGTCAACCTTCATCTCAGGCCTCTTGGCTAGCCGAAGGCGGCCTTCCTTGATGGCCTTCTGCACTGCATTCCTGGACGTAATATAATTTATGACTTGATGGCCATAAAATCTATTCCATTTGCAGTACAACTTCCCATTCAGCCCCTCATTCATCGAATTTTGTGTCCTTCCTTAAGACGGAGTTGGTTTTCCTTTAGCAGATACTCAAAATATGCTCTGTCCTAGCAATGTCAAAAGAGAATTACACCTTCATAATCACCTCATTCCTTTGGGCCAGCATAAGAGCTGGGCAAGTGTAGGACTTCTCTTGGGAGATCTCAGACAGGAAGATCTCCTCTGGTTCATCCTCGACTTCGGCAGTTTCTCCCTTGGAATAAACATGGTGGTTTCCGCTCTGAAACTTCTGATTTCGGGCTTCTTGAGCATCATTCAAGAGTTGTTCAGCCTTCACGGCTTTAGATGCCAATTTTCTAAAATCGCGGTATTCCTGGAAGGCCAACTTCTCACGAAGCTAGTGCGTCACATTGTCTATCGTCATGTTCACCATACAAACATGGAATCTACTTTCTAACCTTATGAATTATTCTAGGACTGCTCGACCAATTCCTCTTATGCTGACGTAAATTTTTTAGGTCAGATACAGTCACCTCTAGAACAAGGCGATAGAAATATTCTTGGAAGGCCCTCTTCAGGTTTGCCCACATGTGGAAGGGAATTCAAAGGAAATGAAGCATACCATGTGAAAGCTAGACCAGTTAAAGAGAATGAGAATAATTGGAATTTGTACCAATCAGTATTCCCAAACTCCCCTCTACACTGAGGCATGAATCGGCTAATATGTTCAATCATAGAGAAAAAATTCTCTCAGGGATCCTAGCATTCCGAGGTAGTGGGTGGTCCAACGTGATATAGTTCGAAAAAGACCTTTGATAGCAGGGCCTTACCAATAGTCGGTTAGGATCGCAAAAATCCAATGAATTGCATCTTCGATCACCTGGGGATTTGTGATAGGATGTGGCAATGACGTCACTTCTACCTGCCTCCCAGGCTGCTTGGGAGCTGCACGAATGGGCAATGGATTAAGAAATTCCGGTTGTAGAAATGCCTGGGGAGTAGGCTCTCGATGTGGAAAATGAACTCGGATGCCTTCTGCAGCTTCTCTGAAGGCTAATGTCTGTTGTAGTGAAGCATTTCTAGGGTTCGACATCACCATCTCGGTAGGAGATCCGTAGCCTCGTTGTAATATGGAAGCAGCATCCAATTGACCTTCTCCGGCAGCTCCCTACCCCATCATATTGGGATGTTTCCAAAACTGATGATCTTGGTCTCCATGATGTTCCATGAGGTGTTGGGAGGAACAGGTGTACTGGAGCTACCGTTGTCCATGCCCCCCAAGCACCAGAGGTCCCTTGCCAAACCGTCGGATTTTCCTGAAAGTTTGGAGTAGGAGTAGGAACATTTGGCATCGTTCCAGCGTAAAGTTGGCTCGTGTACCATTGTGGCGCTGATGGGACCGTTCCAAAGGTCATTTCACATCTATCATGTCAGAGACGACTCGAAGGAGGCCCGCACCAATGGCATTCTGGACTCCCCTGCCTTCTGGACCTTATTCTTTAAAAATATAATTTGAATCAAATAATTTCACTATGTATAGAGCATATGCCAAGAGACCTTAATCCTATACATAATCTTACGACATTTGCTTCCCAAAAAATTTTAATTCCACCCTAAATAATTTCATAAATTATTCAACTGTATTAAAGAATAAAAATAGAAAAGAAAAACTAAAAATTTTTACCGGCGCAAGAAAACTTATGTCAAGTATAATATACACTAGCGTTCGACCTATATGCTATGAAGGGCAAAAATTAATCAGATTTATTGTATTGTAATTATATATATATATAAGCTATATTTTTATTCAGTTTAAAAATAACGTTAATGTTCATTACTAAGGTAGTGTTCCTTTTGTCGTATCAAGGCCCTTATACGGATCAAATGACAAATGTATGTTTGATAGAAAAATAGAATTATTTCCTTTCACGAAAGAAGAACCTACCAAAGTGTAATTCCAATAATACGATTGCCAGGACAAACGAGAGAAAAACATTGGACTCAATTAAAAAAGAAGTCACGAAGCAACTATTGGTAGATGAGGTAAGCATCGTATGTATAAGTATTCAGTCACATGGTATTCAACTCTCAACAATAACCCAATAATTATTAATCATCATTGAGTTGTAAGTGTAGGTGATTCATGCAATTAAGAAAAGATGGTCTAGTGATGCTAGTAAGGTAATCTATATACAATAAGACAATGCAAAGACTTACATTGATGACAATGATCCGAAATTTTGAAAATGACGAACAAGAACAAAACTATATTGGGGCTAGCTAGGGGGCACCTGCACCTGGCCCCCAAAATTTGTTTATATTTTTTTTTTAGTTTAAAAAAATGAAAAATTTATGTATTTTTAATAATTTCCCCCTCCCAAGTTTTGTATTTTATTTTATTTTTGTGTAAAAATAATAAAAATATGTAATTTTATTTATTTCTCTAGTATTCAATTTTTTTTAATTAAAAATAATAAAATTTGTATAATTATCACTACAAAAAAATAGTATATTTGTAACGGAATTCTGTTCCTAAAGTTTACGTAGCTAACGTAATTCCATCCCTGATTCCGTCTCTAATATCATTAGTAACGGAAAAAGTTGATTTAAGAACGAAAAAATCTTGTTACAAAATTGATATTTTTTTGTAGTGTATGTTAAAAAATTTCGTATTAAGCACACTATTATTGTCTAGACTTTTTTTTCTCATGCTTTACACTGTTGCATCAAAGGGAAAAAAAATGACATCGAATTAATTGAAACAAACTTATATGTTGCCCCCCTCCCCCCCCCCCCCCCAAAACTCAGAGGCTAGTTCTATCACTTATGGCAAGTAGTGATGAATTTTATATCCATTTGGTATTTGGACCTCCTACCAGCTCGAATACAAACATAAATAATATAAGATAGTTTATATCATTATAATCCTTACAATTTTTCAAAGTAAGCTACAATATAGAAAATCTACTAGCAGCCGTTGGAAAATCTTTTAAAGAGTTATTAGACACATCACTTAACAATATTTTTATCATGTTACAAATGTGTTTTACGTAGATTTTCAAATACTAAGGTAGCAATAACTACAAAATACCACATATACGCAAAGCAGCACTAGCAAAAAAATATTTACTCCCTACAAATTTGAAAGTGGATCAAGAATTGGTCAAGTTCATAATAGAATATCGGGTAGTGTCATTAAGCTACAGGAATTGAAGAACTCGTTACACTTGTAAAGGGTATGACCTAGTAGGGCTAATTTGCAATAGCATTTGATGTTTCTGTAATTACATCAAACCATTGGGTAAACGTATTTTATAAATATGAGATTACAATTAAATTAAATTAAACCTATTTCAGTAGGTTTTATTCATTTATAATATTTTTTTGGACATAGTGGGATATTAATTTGGGTGAGTAGGGTTAATTTAATCAATTTGTATGTTATTTAAAATTTTAAATTGTAGTTGTATTTGTGTAATTATTATAAATAAAATAAAATAATTTTATTGTATAGTGAAAATCATAGTTATTAAATTTGGAAATAAAACCTTTGTTTTTAATATGAATAAAATGGAAAAATAAGACTGTTATTATAGATAGTATAATAATGTATATTATTTTATTATTATTATTTTATTTATTTATATATTTTTTTCGCACGCAGTTGTTGTGCCAAATAAAAATTTAAAAAAAAAAAAAAAAAAACACTGATGTTACCATTGTTGAGTAGGGATGTCAACGGGCCGGGTTCTTGACGAGATTTGCATGTCCTGAGACCCGGCCTTCTAAAAAATATAAAGACCTAAGACCCGTCCCGCCCCGTTTCAACCTGGCCTCAGGATCTGTCCGATCCTGGTTCGGAGCCAACCCGAAAAATCCATTTTTTTAAGAAAAGAATAAAATATAATTTTTAAAAAATAATTTAATATTAAAAAAGTATGCGTCAAAATTACCAAAAAAAATTATAGTTCTAAAAATAATAACAATTAAATATTAATAATAGTTGCATATGGTGAGCAATAGTCTAGTTTATAAATAGAATTACAGGAGAAACAAATGAGCTACACACAAATTTGATTTAGAGTTAATATTATATTTTATATTTAAATTTTTTAAATAAATAAATAATATAATTTATATTGTATATTAATATAAGTAAATTATAATAATTATTAATATATTCGAGTTTGAATTCGAGTCTAAGGAGGGATGACTTTTTAGTAAAATCTATAATCAGCCCCGAACACAGCCAAATCTAAAACTCAAAATCAACGATCCGAACTAAAATTTTTTAGACTCGAACATGTCCCCTTAAGATCCAATTCAGGCGGTCGGCAAACCGCCCCATTTGACATCCCTTCTTTCAACGGCGCACACGTAAAATTGTTTTGCAAGTTAATTGAGAGAGAATTGTCAACGGCGCACACGTAACGGATTATCAGTGGGGTTGCCGTTTCTCAACTCTTCAATATTTTCTGTGTAAAATATATTATATAATATTTATTTATTTATTCATTTGAGATTAGAATCAAAGGACACTAACTGGATGCAAAACTCTAAAACAGCGAAGCAGCTCACTCAAACTCAATAATGTATGTATGTATGAATGTATGCATATATATATATATAGAGAGAGAGAGAGAGACAGAGAGAGACAGAGAGAAAGCGTTGATGATAATTTCACTCCCTCTCACAATCACTCTGCCGAATCAAATTGATAGCGAGAGAAAGACAGAGAGGGAGACGCTGCTGCTATTTGACGAATTGAGAGCGTGAGAAGTATATTACCTGTTTGTGTAAATGCTCCAATGCAATGTATTACAATTATCTGTACGTTTCAGAAATCTGTCTGATTTCTTCTGTTTCCGTTCCTTCTCAAGTGTTTGCAGCAGCATCAGCGACCAGTGCTGTCCAATTCCAATTCCGAGGAGGAGGACGACCACTTAGCACCACCATCCCTAGAAAAAAGCATAATCATTCACTCGTGTCGAGCAGGTTGAAACTACCGGACAGTTTGCCTTGTATTCTCAGGTATCCGGATGAGCTTTATTCAATGGTGAGGTTGAAACTGGCGTTAACGGTTTCAGAGAAGCAGATCCCGGCAGAGCCGCCGCACTGGCGATTCTGTTACTCTACGCTTTACAAAATGGATGGAAGTCACCTCATAATTCAGCAGATTGATGAGGATGTTCGTGACGCTGTGAGTTTCGTCTTTCTCACTGCTACGCTCTTCATAATTTTTATTGATTTCTTTGGAATATACTCCAGCAAGCATTGATGGACTATTGAGAATCGAATTGAATCTGTGTTCTTCTAGCTCTGAATTAAAAATTAGTTAGAATGAAGCAACTGTAGCATGGACGAACAGATACGTTTAAAATTAAATCCAAAGGCACGCATTGGCTGGTTTTTTTCTTTTTTTGTGGAACGAAGGAAGTCAATTATTTAGAATCAATCTTGTGTCCACCTCCGTACGCCTTAACTATGATGTCTGAATAATTACCAAAGATGATCTGTTTTGAAGAGAACTTCCATAACCTTCTGGTCTTTCAACAATTCCCAGTTTTGCATTTATGCTTTGGTTCTTCGAGCACTAGACACCATTGGTAAGTAACATCTATTGTTATTGAATCATTTTGCTAATAGCTAAGCTGTTGATGCCAATCTTATTTCTTAAATTATTTTAAGCGCAGAGGATGATTCAACTATAGCAACTGAGGTTAAAGTGCCCATTCTACAAACATTCCATCGTCGCATACGAGATGGAAATTTTCATTTCTCAAGTAAGTTTTGCAACTTAAGTGTCTGCCTTTCGACAATTAGCTTAGCATCGATCATAACTGCACATTTCATGATACCAAATCAATCAAGGCTGGTATAAATATATATATGAACTAAACTCTGCCTTTAGATGATTATCATTGATGATAGCCATTCAATTCATGATACCAAACCCGATCAAGATCAGTATAACTATATGCACTCACACACAAAAAGATTACATACATTTTTATGCCTTCTTCATATTATTGACTGATATTATCATCAGTAATTAACACAAAACCATATGTCTTCGCTCCAATTTAAATTTTCTACACGAGTTTTACAACCTGCAGATGGTGCAAAATATTACAAAGCTCTAATGGAGAACTTCCATCACGTCACCACTGCTTTTCTGGAGCTCGATTGCAGGTATTATTCTGAATCATCAATTACCGATCACTGCTAATAGCTATCAAGCAGATATATCCATAAGGGTGATTTTTAAGATTACCTTTTTAAGAATTAAAATAGTGATTAAGGCCTATTAAGTTCCTATACTCTTAGAGAATGCATAAAATGAAACTACAAGTCATAGATTTGTAACTCCTGTTTAAGCTCTAGTTTCTACATTATAAATAACTCGGACCATCAATTTACATTATATTGATTTAAATCACAATGGCTAGATATAAGAATTTTTTTATCAAGGCCTGCATAGTCAAGCTTCCAAAAGAATGACGAAATTAATCCGGTGTCGCTGCTGCGAATTATAAGTACCATGTGATCTTAATTATAAGTAACATGTAGCTGTAGTCTCCATGATATAGATATCAAATAAAGGTAATCAAACTAACAGAACTTGCCCTAAATGAGACCATGGATTCACGGTTGCAAACTCTGGCTTCTTGTGTTGAAAAACAAGTTTGACATGATGATCCCGCGTTATTGCAACAGTAAAAACAGTGGATAATACATACAATTGAACATTTTGTGAAACATTTAGGATGTTGATTTTAATTGCTTCAAAGGTTATTGATAACACGAGAACTTAAGAGAACCAAAAGACTAAACTTTATTGATAACCAAGGAAGAACTACTTTTCCCGACCAAGCCGAAGCCGTGAAATCGAAAGAAACCAGAATACTAATAATGTCTCAAAATAATACTTAAATACTAGGGCAAAAATATTATGGGCCTAGGCCGACCAACCTAACAATTTATTCAAAATGATCAAATAAGAAAATAAAGAACTAATGTACTTAATAGTAAAGTTAGGCTTCAGGCCATTGCTACAATTAGCCCAAAGCCACTTGCTCTTTCCTCTCTCGTCGTGAATAAACTTTTGGCTGCGCTCACCGCGTATCAACTGCATCTCCCCTAAGAATTGCCTTGTCCTCAAGGCAGGAGGTTGGGAACTAAGCACATAACTGTTCCTCGTCGATCCAAGTCGCATCATCGGGATAAAGACCGCGCCACTGAATCAAGACTTGAGGAACCATACTTCCAGCACGTTTGATCAATTGTTTGTTCAGAACAGCTTCAGGATCGTAAACAGACAGCTACTCGACCTCTAGGCTGGTGGGTAAATGAGGCTCGACTGGGTGATCGCCCAACACTCGACGAAGTTGAGATACATGAAACACAAGATGAATACAGCTAGTAGCTGGCAAATCCAGCTTATATGCGACCTTTCCCACGCAGCGAAGGACGCAGAATGGTCCATGAAATTTGGGCATCAGCTTGTGATGGGTGCCTTGGCGCAAACTGGCTTGGCGATAGGGTCTAACCTTCAAGAATACCAACTCACCAACTTGGAAGGTAAGGTCACGGCGATGGGCGTTGGCTGCCCGCACCATGCGATGTTGAGCATGCTCCAAGTGGTGTTTCAACTGTCACAGAACTGCCTCGCGGCCGCCAAGTAACTCTGAAGCTGCAGCAACTTGGCAATCCTCCGGCAAGAAACTATGCAGTGTGGGTGGCGGTCAGTCATAGACAGTCGAGAAGAGAGTAGTGGCAGCGGCAATGTGGAAGGAGGTGTTATACCATAACTTAGCCCATGGAAGGCAGGTTGCCCATTTTCGGGGCTGTTCCGAGCAAAAACAATGAAGGTATGTCTCTAATGTGCGGTTCAAGACTTCAGTTTGGCCGTCAGTTTCCGAGTGGTACGCCCAGCTGCGTAAGGTCACCTACTGCCCCGCCAAGTAGTACTTCATCTCCAAGGCTTCCCAATCCATCTGAATTTTTCCTACTATCCTGAGTCATGCGACACCCAATATTATATCCACCTCACTAAGAGGAAATACGTGACAGTTTGCCTGTTGTCTGCACTTTTGCTCCATCGATCTATATACTCAATTTTGAGCATACTCCTGTACTTGCCACCTTGCGACCATCGCCTAGTACCACATTGAATTCCTGTGTGGCGTTACATTCAATTTTGCATATAGAACCAATTTTTGGGAAATAAAATTATGGTTTCCACCGTAGTCAATTAGTACCGTTACATAAATCCAAAAGGACTACCACGGAGACGCATGGTTCGGGGTCCCGAAAATCCAACCAAGGCATATAAAGGGAATGCCCTCTGTGATGTTTCCTCCTCGAGCGGTCGGTCACTTTCCAAGGTAGGTTCCGCCTCCTCAGTAAATTCGTTCTCTCTTATCTCTCTTAACTCTCCAACCCAGTTACCTAAATCATCCTTTACCACAACATTAAGATATTTATTTTCGTATTTGTGCAGTGGACTATAGGGTTGTTTGCACTTGTAATAAAGCCGCTTCTCTTGACACTCGCGATACTTGTCGCAACTTAATTTTCTTGTGGTTCCCCTTGAGGAAGAAGTTGAAGTGACTGATTGTTGCCTCCCACAATATTGCTGCTAGTCAAATGGTGGTTCTCTACCCCTCCATCTGTGTTTGAGGAGATAGTGGTTCCAGCTCGCCCAACTAGGTTGTTTTGCAGTGTCGAAGAGGTTTTTCGCAGCTAAAATTCTGCCGCAGATCCATTTTTTAACTCACATTCAATGCTTCTGCTTACGCGGATTGCAGATTCGAGATCCGGCGGTTCCACTACCCTTAACTTATTTCTGATAATTTGTTTCAAGCCCCCTAAATAATACCCTAAGGCTGCACTTCTGTCAATGGTTGAGCCTGAGTAGCAAGTTGAGTGAATAAATTAACATATTCATCAACGAAACCCGTTTGCCTTAACATTACTATCCTTTCATACAGATTCCCTATGAATCGATAGTCAAACCTAGTAACCAATGCGTGTGGAATTCGATCCAGAAGGTAGAAGCATGCTTCATCATATGCCAACGGGACCACTGGAGCACCACATTTTCCATCGCCACTCGCGTAAGACTCACCTTAATCTCCTCGGGGACTCTGTGTAATACGAAGTGTTGTTCGGCCCTAGCAACCTACCCCAAGGGGTCGTAGCCATTAAAGCTAGAGAGTTGCGTATCCTTAAGCTTAAAATCGGTTGTCGGAGTACTCCACGTTCCTCCAACATCCTTAAACAAATGTTTCTTGCCCCCTCATGCCGGCAGCCCTCGATAGCTCCCTCCGCCGCTAAACCCCTAATAGGTGTGGCAAGAACAACTCAAGAATGGTATCTCGCATGATTGCTGAAAGTTCTGTCTTCCGAGTATGCACTTTTCTGTCCACCTTCGATTCGAGGCGAGACAATCCTGCTTGTTGTGCTTCCACGCCTGTTCGAAGTTCCTGTTTCCTCCAAAGCTTCAATGCGTTGCGTATTTGTTAGCGTCATTCTCCTCCGCTGAGATCCGGAAAGTCAGACCAATTTGATAACACGAGAACTTAAGAGAACCAAAACACTAAATTTTATTGATAACCAAAGAAGAACTACTTTTTCCGACCAAGCCAAAGCCGTAAAACTGAAGGAAATCAGAATGGTAATAATGTCTCAAAATAATACTTAAATACTAGAGCAAAACTACTACGGGCCTAGGCCCGACTAACCTAACAATTTATTCAAAATAATCAAATAAGAAAATAAAGAACTAATGTACTTAATAATAAACTTGGCTTCAGACAATTGCCACAATTAGTCCAAAGTACACTTGCTTTTTCCTTCCTCGTCGTGAATAAACTTTTGGCTGCGCCCACCGCGTATCAGTTATCTACCCAAGTATTTTTTTAGGTGTAATGTCTGTAAGTGTAATTTTGGCTTAGAGTTTTTGTATCTATTTTGGAGTATTTAAAGAAGTGGGAGCCAAGAGTGAGAAGGGTGTCTTTTAAAATTTATTAGAGCTCTCTAGAGAAAATAGTTTAAACGTTATTGAGTTATAATAACATAGTTTTTTATGCAATAAGCTTGTTGTAAGAAAGACTTGAGAAAGAAGTTTTCTTTCTTTTTTTCTTTTTTCTTTTTTCTTTTGCTATTTCTTGTTAATAATGTTAGATAGGTTGGTTCTCGTACATTGATGACCGAATTATATAGGTAAGTAAAGTGTGTTGTTTTTTCTACTTTTCACGTTTACATATACGTTATTACAACCACGGAAGAATTGTGCGTGAAATTTATTTATTGACCCCTTGGGGTTGCCATCGTTTTTATCATTTCGCTCAGTAACAATGCAGCTGAAACTAATTTGGCCTTTAAATAGAACCACATATTCGCATGAGATGTTTTGTGTTTCTGTGCTTCCTTTTTTCCAGATTTCAAGAGGTAATTGAAGACATCACCATGAAAATGGGTGCGGGAATGGCAAAATTTATTTGCAAAGAGGTACAATCAACGAAAAATTAACTTCATGCAAGTGGGGCAAGTAATCAGATATATGATCAATGATTTGATTTAAGAGCCTTGAAATCGTGTTTTCCAGATCAACACGATAGATGATTACGATGAATATTGTCACTATCCGGTTGGACTTTGTATGATAGGAGCATCGAAGATGTATAGTGTTAGCAGAGGAAAATCTCTGGCTTCAGAAGATCTCTCCAATGCAATGGGCTTATTTTTTCAGGTATAAATCAAGTAGAGTAATAGGTCAGCATATCCGATACTTTTGCCCGATCTGTTTTGTTTCCATTTCCAACAATGCAGAAAGTAGATACCATCAAAGATTATCCGGATGATATAAATATGATGCCAAATCCTCGCATGTTATGGCCCCGTCAAATATGGGGTAAATACGTCGACAAACTTGAGGTAATCAAATTGAATATATTTCTTGGTCATGATGCGTACTATTTAATGTTCTCTTCGTTATCCAAATATATGTTAACTTTTCTTATTAGATTCTCATCAAAAAAACAATTTTGCTTTTTTTTGTTTTACTAAAAAATCATACTCTGTCAACTAACATGATAAATACATATATATATATATATATATTGCTTTTTGTGTTTGATTTTAAAAAATAATAGTATTTAAATGGTAGTTAGTTGTACCTTTATGTGTAGAGACTTTTTTTTCCTTTAATAGTTTTATTTAATATAATGGTATTAATATAAATAAATATAATTTTGAAGGTTTTTATAATACTTTCTCTATTAGCCACCAATGCAATTATTTTGCCATTTCAGCCTGTTCAACTCCAATGTATCAGTTTCTTTTTTAGTAAGTGCAAAGCATATAGTTTGATCAAATTTACTAAAAAAGAAAAATGTATGTCTTATGTTTGAACATATGAAAATAGAAAAATATATGTGTTGTTAGTGGATGAAATTAGTATAACCTTTTATATTTTTTTCCGCTAGAAAATGCAACAAGTTCACACTTTGAATGACAAGAGGCAATATGAAAATTTGTTGATTGCTACATTATGCATTGCATTCATTCAGGATTTGAAAAACGAAGATAATTCAGCTAAGGCGCTGCTTTGCCTTAATGAGATGGTAACAAATGCTTTAACACATGTGGAGGATAGCCTAAAGTATTTGTCGACTTTGCCAGACCCAGCTATATTCCGCGGTATCGCCATTTTTAAGGTAAAATGAATCAAGGTGATACACTGCTTCCATAAGCTTGTCTGACTGAAAGAAATTTACTTAGCATTAACTAGTTTAAGGACACACACACACACACACACACATATATATATATATATACACAAACTGGAGAATCCAAGATTACTTGCAACAAGTTTAGGTCTAATCAATCTGAACACATGACTGAGGTTTTGCTTCGGAAATTTGCAGGTGATCGAATTTGGGACATTAGCTTTGTGTTATAATAACATTGAAGTATTCCGAAGTGGTGTGGGATTGAGACCAGGTAAGTGAAGATTGATCAATAGATAAATTGATCCGACATATATCTTCTAAATATATATCGTAACATGAATGAATCTTGTCATTCTGCTTTCTCTTCCTCTCATACATTCTTAAGACATCAAAGTATCTATGCTTTTACTTTCTTTCTAGTCCCGAAGTGTCTAAAAATACACAAGGCTTTGTCTATTTTGAAATTTTTTTCAGTATCGGGTAATTTTGAAAATTAATAAATATATATATATATTAAACAAACAATAGGTATTTAATATGATATAGAAAAAAAAAAAAAAAAAAGAAGTATCGAACTTGATATTTTCGTATTGAAAATCGGTATTTAACATACTCCCTCCGTCCCATGTAATATGGGTGTATTACCGTAGACACGGGAATTTAGGTAAAATATAATTAGTAAGTAATTAAGAAGTGTATTAGTAAAAATAATTATTATTTAGTAAAAATAATTATAGATTAAGATTAAGATAAGTAAATAGTTTAATTAAAATTAAGAAAATTATAAAATTTAAAATTTAAAATGACGATTAAAGTGCATAATTATATTTCCAAAAATAGGAAGGACAAGTTACATGGAACGAACAAAAATAGAAAATAGGGACAAGTTATGTGGGACGGAGGGAGTAATATTTTATGTGGTATTATTTTGAAAGAATTATTGCTTGATGAATAATACAAAAAAACTTCTAAAAGTAAACATAAGTGTTTATTCTTTAGGAATATTGTTTTGTATTTTTTTTTTAATTTTGATTTAAATAATAGTTTAGATGTGATTTTTCATATGAGTAAATAATATATCTTTATCGCAAATGGCAATGATTGTATACTAAAAAGATTGAAATCAAACACCAAGTAAACAAAAGTTAACTCCCAATTAGACTATCTAATTAACTAATATCCTTATAACTTATGAGAAAGCCTAATAGTCTACAGAACCTTAGACTATATCAAATCTCCTTATTATGAGAAACCCGACAATCGAATAGCTTTTACATTCTCATTAGCTCAACTATTGACTCCTAGGTTTGTTTTGAGTTTGGAATTTGGAGAATAGTGACGATTTGAACGAAGATACAATTTTGGAAGCCACGTAGATAAATATTTGATGTAATATTTTAAATAAAACTAATTTATGATATAATATATTAAATAAAAATTATGTGTTCGATTTGATTGTTTTGAAGAAAAAAATTAACAAATATTGTGAGACCAGACTTGACATTTGTTGTGAAGTCATATGTATATGCAACAGCTTTTGTATTGAGATTCACAGTCCTTTCACTAGAGTTAGGCTCCCGATTTTGTTTTTACACTTTTCAAATCAATGAAAATATATATAGGTTTAGTGTAGATATAGATTTTGAAACTATGAAAATTTAGAATATTTTTAAAATATTAAACAATTGAGTATTTAATATGATATTTTGTGAAAAAATATATATATTTGACTTGATATCAAATAATGGCATTTTATACTTGTATGCTCAGGTCTTGCGGCTAAAATCTTCTACAACACAAGTTCAATGTCTGATGTTTACGAAGCTGTACACGACTTCTCTTTTATACTTGAATCCAAGGTGCGTTGTCAAACCAACAAATATTTGTTCTTCCTATTTTTTTTCCACATATTTTTTAAAAAAAATTAATATATTACACACATTCATTATTATTAAATTTTCCACACAATTCCCTATACCTCACATAAAAAAAATTTTCTTCCCAACAATCTCACAAAACAAAATTAACAATGCTTTTTAGTTTATCGTGAATTTTACAAGGTAGGTTTGGTTATAGAAATATTTGGATGGAGCGCATGTTTAACTCATGATGATCAAACTCTATTATTTGAGCCTAATCTTAAGTTGAATTGAAGTGGGTGGGTTGATGTAGATTGAGATGGTTCGGCCCAGTAGACAAGTCATTTATATTTTAAGCTAAACATATGTTATTTTATCAATAGTGATTTTTTTTTTTTTCAAAATAGAATATCAAATAATTATTTTATCTTGCAATACATTACATTAAATACATATATATGTTGATGCATTGCCAATGGAGGACTTTGTAGATTAGCGACAACAATCCTAACGATAAAGTGACGAGGAGCCTTATAGACACTATCAAGAAATGTTGTAGAAGTTCTCTTACTTCAAACCAAAGGTATGTATGTAGTTATTCCACAATCTTTCACTTACATAGGGATGGATAAAGTACTAAAATTTTCGTTATACAGAATTTATCATAGCTAGAAATACTAAATTTATCCAAAATTTTTGGTATATAGATATTTTGAGTGCGGTATGGTTGTCATACCAAATATTTAGTACGGTGTCAGCATGTAATTTTCAAAGTTTAAGTATGTCGTACTATATCAATATATATAGTACAATATATATATATAATTGGTATATTTTGTCATTATGACGAAAATTATTCGGTATGCTATCAATATAAAATTTTTATAAAAAAATCGAAATATCCATTACAGTATTTTGTATACCAAAAATTTTGATATTGTATATGATAGAATATAAAATTTCCAGTATACCATACCGATGTATCCCAATACCAACCATATCAATTCATTTCCTTCCTAACAATTTATTCAAAATTCAATATTTTTTTGCCAGGAAATCTTACATTATTTAAAGCAATCTCCATTTGATGTTGTATGTTTGTTCATCGAAGAATCAACTCATCTAGAGGAGTGTATTAAAGTGCAATGTAACCTTACAATGTTGCCACCGTCCTTACTATCTATCTGGTGTATACAATGCAATAAACTAAATCAAGAGTCATTCGGCTCTATTTCTTTTAAGGTCTGGATATAATATTGTACAATTCATTTAAGAATTCCTTTTCTAAAATCATCAAATTAATATTATTTCAATTCACATTTATATTATTTTTAATCCTTAATTTTATTTTACTTTTACTCGATAAAAGCATTTGTTTGTGTTGTCACGCCTCTAGGCTCTATGCACATCTGATAATCAATTTCCTTCAATAGTTTTTTAATAGAAAATTATGTGTAGTATAAATATGTTTTAAATATCTGACCTGTCGCGCGGTCAATCAAATAATTCACCTGTTGCGCGGTCAATCAAATAATTCACCTATTCCGTTATAACAATTTGATGTAATACAGGAAAATGGATCGTCTCCATGTGTGATTTACTCTTTCGCGTTCTAATGCAGTAAATAAAAGGAGGAGAGTTTTCTTTTATTATCTAATGAAGATAAAATAACAAAGCAATTAAATCAACGAAGAACTAGCTATCAAGGGGATGTCTGGCTCAAGGGATTATGCAGTTATGGCACTTGTGTTTTATGATTAATTCAATAAAGTTAATTCTTATTAAAGTATCAATAAATTGGTTATAATTATCAACAAGCTCTGACAACCAATTTCTCCTTACAGTGCAGGTAATTAAGGTACAACGGTTAACTACCTCTAATTAAGCAAATAAACCTAGGTGTGCCCATAAGAAATATTGTCTAATCGCATTCTAATATAGCAAAACTCAATTCAAAATAATTACTACCTAAGAGGGGCAATTAGATTTGATTATCTAACCTCCGGGAAGGAACTATTCAACCCGGTTGTCACCTATTCAAGTGCGAATATAATTACGGATATCCTACCTGAATTAACTTTAGATTATCAGACTAATTCAAATATCGGTACCAAAATATTCAACCAATGGGAGGGGAAATATTCTCTGTCGATTTGCTCATGCGCGATCTATGAGTCTGTCAGTCTCTTGCTCCTGTGTGTATCTATTTTGGCCGTTCTCCCCCTCTAAAACGTGTGATACTCCCTTTTTATTTAATTTTGTCCTAATTATTCTGTAGATGGGCTTTTGGGTCTTTGATTAAATTCTCATGTCACTAACTAAATTGTGCAAATCTGAATTTTTCTTTACTTTTTCTGTCAATTACGCCAAATTTGATATTTGTCCTCTACACACAGCAAATAAACAATACGCATATAAATTAGGTAGAATCCAATCAAAATCAATCAAATATCGCATATGATATGAACATAAAACGCATGCGATTTCTAACTATCAAATCATCCCACACCTAGATCATGCTTGCCCTCAAACATAGATTCGAAATAAACCAAATAAATCGCAAGCGACTCAATATGACAAGAGAATCCAACACAACCAGTTCAATTCGAAATCCAACACATCAAGCTATGTCAACCTCACAGGATAAAGTGTATTTGCACATGCTCTCTGAAGGAATGAAGTGTATAATTGGCTCAACACTCAGGTGGTGCACCAAAAGATTATCCCATAGGCTTGAGTAAAAATCAAATCTCTCTTGCTTAAAGTATTCGAATCTAACATAAAGAATCAAAGGGACTTACAATAAGGGTTTTAGCGGGGCTTATGTTTAGGGGTAGGAAAAGGATAAACGATGGCTAAGTATGTTAAAAAAGAATACATTAAAAACACGATGCTAGCACATGAAGAACAAATCGCCATAAACAATGAAATTCTTACTTTATTCACTACCCAAACTTCAATAATATAATTAAATAGAAATACTTCATCAAGATGATTATTTTATTATTTATTTATTATTATTATTTTTATTTTTATTATTTTTTTTGTTTCTTTTTTTTTTTTTTTTTTTTTTTTTTTGGTTTTTGCCTTTATATATATATATATATATATATATACCTTTACTACCCACAATCATTCATGTATACTATGATTTATTCGTACCCAAATTTTATTTCTAACCAGTGCCGAAGAAATAAAGTGCATCACAACATGAACTTAAAGTAATTCTTTCTAACATAGGGTTCAAATCGGAGAAAACTTAATCGAAAGAAGGGTATGAGGCTAAAAGACAGGTTATTAAAAAATAGGCTAAGAAGGCTCAAATGGGCTAACTAAGGGAATATATTGTGCTGGGTAATAAAGAAAGACTTAATGAGGTTACCTAATGCCCTTATCATTTTCAAAACACAAGACTCGATGGTTGCAAGTTCAACATGCATAATCACTCAAGTTGTAGGTCATCTAATTAAGCACTACAAATCACACATGAAAGAAATTTCCAAAAGCTTGAATATATGCAATTTATTTTCTAATGTAACTTTTGGAACATAGGCTCAAATCTCACAGGGTTCAAACGTCGACTTGACTCAACATATCACCAATCAAATGTCATTAGTCATGTCAAACTAACTTATCACACAAATCACATTTGACTCACTTCAGACTAATCTCAAAGCATGCAAAAGAACAGCAAATCAGACATAAAAAGTAACAAAAAAAAATGAAAATTTTGCCCAAAAATTTGCATAACTCCTCTCCCCACACCTAAAATATGCATTGTCCTCAATGTAAAGAAAGAAAAATTAAAAAAGAAGGAATAGAAGAAACGAGTAATGCTTCCCTGGTTTAAGGAGCCAATTTCAATCGGTGCAGGGAATGAGTGACTGGATCATTAGCTTTAGCTTGGAGAGGGTTTTTTTTTTTTTTTTTTTTCCTTTAGCTTGGAGAGGGTTGCAGTCACTTCAGTGCGAAACGCGGCATCCTCAGCTCGAAGGGCTGAAAGTTCAGTTTGTTGGTGCCTGAGTGTAGCTCGCAAGTGATCAAATTGCGCTTGGAAGTCATGAGGGGAGGATGAGGGTGCATCGGGCTCAAAGGCAGCGAGGTCCGGAGATGGTAGAGATCCGTGGACC
Organism: Andrographis paniculata; assembly: GCF_009805555.1. Taxonomy (NCBI): domain Eukaryota; kingdom Viridiplantae; phylum Streptophyta; class Magnoliopsida; order Lamiales; family Acanthaceae; genus Andrographis; species Andrographis paniculata. The sequence continues at coordinate 1,289,601 of NW_026137402.1, forward strand.
GGTATGCCAGCGAAGAATCGAGTCCCGTAGGAGTCTGTAACCAATTTCATTACCTTGAGATAGGGAATATCCAGTGGTGTCATCGAGCAAGCCCTGTGAAGAGAAAAAGAAGTAAGATACTCAATAAAAACATCATAAATAAGACCAAGGTTAAAGGGCAAGGTGAGTGATGTAAGAGCCGTGAATGAGGTTGCCGCCTTTAGTAGAAAGCACACGAGAAAATCTATCGGCCAATTTTGAAAAAATTTTAATAATTAAAAAATTTTGAAAATTTCAAAACTTTGTTATATATATCAGTTTTTAAATAAAAACACTTAAAATTTTTTGAATCTATCAAACAATTTTAAAAAAATAATAAACAAAACTAGCCCTAATACAATATCACAAAACTAGTTATGCACGGGTAATTATAGAAATTATGATATTAATTTAATTTTATATTTTAAATAATAAATTTTATTTTGATAATAAAACTTTGTATGAGGATAACAAAAATTAATTTATATAAAAAATAAACTATAAATAAAAAAAAAATACAGTAACTAAACCAAATAAAGAATATTAAGTAAGCAAATCAAAATTTCATAAATATATACTCCAATTTAAACTCAAACATAATACAGATAAAAAATAGTTATTCATAATCACTCTTAAATTAAAAATCAAAATAAATTTGAAAGAAGTTTGTTAGCCTTTGGTTAAAAACAATGTTCAAATAGCATACTAAATAATATATATAGTAATGAAAAGAAAAGCAAACAAATAATATTAAGTAAATCATAAATCAAATAAAACTTATAAACCATTTTAAATTCAAACTTAAATTAGATTTAAAATATTTATTTACAAAATTATTAAATGAAACATTACAATAAATATTTATTTGCTTCTTCTTCTCCTTTTTTTTCTCCTCTTTTCTTTTTCTCCGGTGGCGGCGGTGGCGGCAGCGGCAGCGGCAAGTTTCCGGAGAAGATTTTTAATATATTTTTTTTAAAAAAAATAATAATTGTTTCAAAAAATTCGAGACAATTATCAAATTTAATTAACACGCTTGTGGATATTTCCTCTCTGGATTGAGTCTCAGAAATTCCGAGGCTATTTCCGAGACCACTAAAATGGCAACTAGTTTTATTCTTTGGTATAATTTCGAGACAAAACCTGAAGTCAAAATTAATTTTTCTTAAAATCCTTTTAAATTCCGAGATAATTTTTTTAGAAACTTTTCTAATAATTTTTGGTAGTGGAGCACCCATTAACCATTTTACGTATAGTTCTGTATAATAATCTTGTTAATATTTTGGTTGATGTTTAGAGACAGACCAGTCTACACTAATTGGGTTAGAAGCTGAGATAGTTCAAGATGTAAATTGGCCACAATTTCGCAAAAACGTAGCTGGTGCCCTTATCTGCATTGTGGAATAGTTTGTTTAGCGTAATAAAGTGTAACAAACTCTGTGAGTGAAAAGAGTGCGTGAATTAGATTCCATATTCTCTTATGAGATAAAACTGAAAAAGATGTGAGTGTGGCTTGATTAACAAGGTGAGAAAATGAAGAAGTTGTAGGGGAAGTGTATGGGGTCTACTGAGACAATTTTTAGAATGAGTTGGGATGTTCATGAGGTAGGATACAACACTCTTGTAAGCTTATTTTGCTCGTGATCATCGATGATGATTGAGCCTGGGTTGGAACCCCCAGACACAGGTTAGTCTTAACCGAACTGGATTAACAATTGTTCAGTGTTTAGATTTTACTGTGTGCAATTGAAGTTTTCTGAAAACATTTTGGTGTTGTTTGATTGTTCTTGGTTCGCTGCTGTTTGATTTTAAGCAGATTTGGAATCAACATTTTATGTTTTTACTGAAAAATTAAATTTTTTTATTTCAAGTTACAAAAATCAAGTTCAAGGTGCCCCAAAATTTCGTTACTTCAAGGAATTAATGGTGATAATTCATAAAATTTATAGGAAAAATTATTTTTACAAGTACAATGGTCCACACTTGCAATAAAATAAAAGAGTTAATGGTACTTCTTTTTATTATGAGAAGCATATAATATATATTTTATTGAAATATAATGATAAAAATATTGAAATATATATTTTAAAAAATTTTAATCGTATATATTAATTCATATTTTAAAAGTACAAACATCATCACTCGTATAAAAAATAATCCTTCTGTTCTACCTTTTTCGTTCATTAATTTATTTTTATATGTCCCATCTTATTTGTCATTTCTTTTTTAGAATATATAATTATACATTTTAATTATATTTTAAATTTCATAATTTATATATATATATTTTAATTTTAATTATATTATTTACTTATTTTAATCTAATCTATAATTAATTTTATTATACAATAATTATTTTTACTTATACACTTCTTAATTATTTAACATAAATTTTCATATCTACGGTTAATTGGATGCAAAAGGTGGGACAAAAAAAAATAATAAAATAATATCATAACTTACTAACTTTTACTACCTAAATAACTGCATCCGGAACAAATGAGTCATCTGTTTCGTAAACAAATAGAGTATTTTTTATATAAATATTTTAAAAATAAATAAATACCACTAATACTTTTATTATGTTTTATAATTAATAAAAAAAATTTAAAAATTTCCTATATACCAAAAGGAGCACACAGGTTTATTTTATTCGGGATTGAAATTAAATTTTTTATTTAATATTTTATATAAATAATATTTTGATATAATATTTTTATAAAAAAATAATATATTTTTCTTAAAAATCCTACAATAATATTGTTTGTGTTTGACATATAAAACAAACAAACCCAATAGATTTGTTCACTTATAAAAAAATATAAAAAATTATTTTTCATGCAAAATATTTAAAATGTAATAAAAACACATATATTTTAGTAATTGTTGATGTATTTTTTCAACAAAAATAAAGTAAAATTCAAAGATATAGAAAATATCCTTAAACTTGATTAATTAGTGCCTGAGATTAGGAATCTCTAAACACTGTATGGTACAGAAAATAAACTGGAAAATAAAAGACTGAAATTTAAAGTGGTGATCCCCAAATCTGACTTTGCTTTGTTGAAGTTGATTGAAGATACCCTGCCAAATGATGATCCAAATCCTTAAATATTCTTTGAAGAAACTGTACTGAAAACCGTCGCCCGAACGGTTACAACGTCTCCTTCCCAACCGTCTTCCAACCCTTCTCCTGCTGACACGTGTCCTCAGCAGACCAAAATTATCCCTATATTTCACTCTTTGAGCCGACCACAGACCTTCCGCCCTTTTGGCCCGACTTCGTCCTTCGCCCGACCTGCTTCTTCGCCCGACCTCACTTGGACCGACCTCCGCATCAGCCGCCCTCCGTCTTTGACCGAAGACCTCCGCGTCTATCCGTACCTCTTCCTTGCCCGACCTTCCTCTTGACAGACCTCCGCTTCTGCCCGACTTCGCCTTCTACCCGATCTACGGTTTACCCGACCTGCGGACTTCCCATCCTGATGACTTTCCGTCTTGAGGACCTCCCGACCTGAAGACCTTCCGACCTGAGGTCTTTCCGTCTTGAGGACTTTCCGTCTTGAGGACCTCCCGACCTGAAGACCTTCCGACCTGAGGTCTTTCCGTCCTGAGGACCTTCCATCTTGAGGACCTCCCGACCTGAAGACCTTCCGACCTGAGGTCTTTCCGTCTTGAGGACTTTCCGTCTTGAGGACCTCCCGACCTGAAGACCTTCCGACCTGAGGTCTTTCCGTCCTGAGGACCTTCCGTCTTGAGGACCTCCCGACCTGAAGACCTTCCGTCCTGAGATCTTTCCGTCCTGAGGACCTTCCGTCTTGAGGACCTACCGACCTGAAGACCTTCCGACCTGAAGTCTTTCCGTCCTGTATTTTCCTTGATTTCCACACGATGTCCTGCAGCCAGTTCAATCAACTCTATTGCCAGGCCCATTCTTCTTTTACCTTGGGCTTTTAACCTAATTCTAAATTTCGTACGTAACAACTTGCCCGCCGCCAAGGGACTTTCAAACGCCATTTAACAATCAATGTTTGGAAGTTCATAAATCACTACCCTCTTGAAAAATTCCCTTAGCAACTGCACCAGTTACTGCAACACTCCTGATTAACTTCCTTCTCCGCAATACGAGCTTTTGTGAATCACAATCCCAAAACACTCTAACCATGGCGAATCAATACATTCCTGCCCTTCCTTTCGACGGAAACCTCCCAGAGGGCCCGTTTTCCGCCTCAAAAGTACTAACTCCGACGATCCGCCCATACTGCACGACTCCTGAAGACTCAAACCGGATGAGGGAAGTTTTGGAATCCCGAAAGTCCTTGGCTATCAACAACCCTAACTACCAAGCAGTTCGCATTCGAGACAGCATCAAAACCCATCTCACGGACCCAAAAGATCCTTACCGCGCTTGGTATCGACGGGTAGCAGAACACTTCCAGACCCAATGGCGATCTCAAAAAATCGACCAAGCAATACTATTATCCACCCTGCCTATCAACCTGCATGAGAAGGTGCTTTTGGCCATGTCTGCCTTCTGGAATGCGGAAAATGGGACGTTTCTCTTACCATCTGGCCCCTTTGGTCCAACTCTTATGGATGTGGCAATGATCGCGCATCTCCCAGTCGTGGGTGAAGACCCTGTGATGGGAGCCTTAGATGGGCAGGAGTCATCAGAAGACCATCCAGGGTGGTCTTTACAAGGTGTGAAGGAATGGGGCTGGACAAAGTTCGCAACCGATCAGCAAGGGGCTCCAGGGACCCCCGTGACCGACCGGGAGCATACTGCCTTTATCCTTTTTTGGCTTTGTAGGTACGTCATTGTTTCCCCTTCTAAATGTGTTCTTCCTTCTCATCTCGACCTAGCCATTCATATCGCGTCTGGTCGGTTCTTTTCCCTTGGCACTCTGTTTTTAGCCAATCTGTTTGAAGGACTTACTAGAGTTAGCCTTCGTCTAACAGATAATGATAGTAGAAAATTAGACACTGCCGCCTCGGGTCCTTTTTGGTTTTTAGAACTTTGGTTCCGTCTTTACTTCCCCAACGCGTTCAACTTAGGATCTCCGCCCACTATGCCAACATCCGAAAAACATTTGGGATTAGCCCTCAACCGACTCTGCTCAGGATGCAATAAACTCTAATCTTCCGATCCAATAATAACCGCAATTGTAACGGATACCCGCAGTAACTCTCGATTTTCTATGTATAAAAAATATGCGGGTTATGCTCCCGACCATTTTTGGCCCTTTCCGGCACCGAATCCTCTTCCGACTCCTGAGCCTTGTCCTCATCCCACCTATCCTTTTGCCTGGGACGTTGCCCTCAAACCCAGGTCTCTTTTTAGCAGCAAAAAACTTGATAAAAAAGGGCAGAAAACCTTTTACACCTTTAATTATGAACCTCAATTCATGGCGCGCCAGTTCGGCTGTTGCCAAGGTATCCCTGGACCCGTCGCTTGTCCGCATATAATTTTTCAAAGTCCTGACCGACGAGTCCTACCTAATTCAATCCCTTCTTATATCTCCAAGCTCACCACGTACATAATTTCCAATTCGTATATTCCTTTCCGCTCCAACCCTGAGACTGTAGATACATTCAATGAATTGTGGTCGGTTGTATGGCCCCTGATCTCCCCTGATGAGGATCGGCTGCTGAACATACTCCTTCCCCCCAAGGATTGGTTCTAGGGGCGGCTAGACATACTAGCACTCAGCAACAAACAGCCGCCCCGGGAATCGGATCTAGTGTTCCAATGCGAAAAAGGAAAGCTTCCCAGCTGCAAACACCCCCGACCTCTGGGGCCGACCAGCAAGCTCCAGCGGACCTTGGAACTACTAGGACGTCAGCAAGGACCCGACCCCGAATAGGTAATTTTTCTTAAAACCGTGAACCAATTCACTATATCTTCACTTTGATTTCACTCATTTTATTCACCAGAACCGACCTTGGTGACACCGACCACACAAACGACGCCAGCCCCAGCCGACCATTCAATCGGACCTTTGGTCCAGACCAATTTGCCAATGAGCAGTCGGGCGGAGGACCCGACGAGGAGGCAAACTCTTCCTCCCGTACCGAGGAGTGGTCGGGCCAGGCACCCGACCAGGAGGCAATCTTTACCAGCAGTGCCTATAGAACCAGTAAGTTCTCTCATCAGCAATACTTAGGATTCTAATGACCAACCTTGATATATTTAACAAAAACATTTCCATGATTTTTCACAGACTCCTTCACCCATCGCATCAGCAGCAGGGGTCTCTTCTGACAGCGAGGGGACTACTTCCCAGATGGGTCGACCGCCATACATGGCATCAGACTCATCCATTTCGAAGGAAGGACCAACTGCCCCTGCCGAAGCGGACCCTCACAACAGCATACCTGCTGCTGCTGATCCCGCGATAGTCCAATCGGATGCAGCCGTGCTGGAAACCGAAAGTGCCCCAGCTGCGGCTATCTCAGGTGCTCCAGTGATCCCGGCTGCAGTGGCTCTAGATGCAGCCGCCCAACCTGCAGCCGCCCAACCAGCAGCGGCGCTACCTCCAGCAATCGAGTGGCAGGCAGAAGAACCACCTGTGGCAGCCCAACCTCCAGAAATGGAAGAAGTTTCTTCATCCGATTCGGAGACTTCTGTGAATTTGGTAAGATTAAACCAATCCATGCCATAATGTTTCTTTCGGAAAACACTAACTGTTTCATATACTACTTTCCATAGGGACCCAGGTCGGCACCTCAGCGACCATTCGCAGCAGCCGACGAGTCGGCTGCTGTTATACCAGCTGCCCGCCCTACACGACCGACCTCATTGCTGCCCCCCTCACTGACAGCAGTTCGCCCAGAGGTGACACATAACTTATCTGAATAAATTTGCACCTCCCTTGGAATACTTATTGACACTGTAAGACTTGCAGGGGCCTTCGGACTTAGCTATCTTATCGACTGTTCCGGTTCCAGCGGAGGCCCAAACTATATTCACTGAGGCCATTAACCATCCCCTGTCAGAATTAAGATCCGACCTATTGGACAAACTCATTCAGACGGTTGGTGGCCTCCTTTTTTACACTCCGACGGAATCACCAGCCGTCCCCATTCTGCATCGGCTGATGGAAAGACTTACGGAGCTCAAGACTGAAGTATTAGTTATTGGACTCCTGTCAGCCGAAACCCCCCAGCCCGACTTCGATCAAACAACACTGGAGAATTCTTTGGCCAAGACCCGAGAATCCCTTCAGCAAACTACTGGACGGTTGGGCGGTCTCCTTAGCACGAAGGCTCAAGTTGATGAGTCTATCCAGAAAAAGGAGGCAGAATTGCGGGAGCTGAGGAAGGAACAGTCTATCCTGGATAATCAAATTTTCAACGAGCAGCGTCTGCTTGAGAAGTATACAAAGAATGAGGCCGAATTGGATCAAGAGCTAAAAACCCAAGCTCGATCCCAATTCATCCGAAGATATCAGACGGCTGCTAATACCCGAAGGCTATCCAGGGATGAAATCAAATGGACAAATATAAAAACTGCTTTAGGGGCACTTTTGTAATACCTTCCCCTCTGTAACAACAATTGACTTAGTAATCCATTCTTTCTTTCTTCTCTCAAAACAAGGATCGCCTTTCAATTTCCAACTTTGTAGGAATCGAAACAAACTCCTTCTTTAAAAGAACACTGTTTCTCACATTTTAAGAAACACATTCCAAGGCATATTTTGAAAATCAAAACACTTGAAGTGTTAACAAACATGGCGAATGACCGACCTCATGTTCCATCAAGCAACTGGGAGGGTGTTCTTCAACCCTTCTTTGTAGGTAATCACCCTATTGGAGGCCATGCAGAAGACTTGTTACATATACTCAAGCAACTAGACTTCAAATTCCGATTCTCCCAACGAGGTAGAAGAACCATTCATCGCGTCATCCGCCTAATGGAAAAAATCATTGAGGGGTATGAACCTCTTCGTGACATCCTTGGTCGCATTCCTGACCTCCATCATCACATGGAAATGATTGAAAATCACGCAGCAACCATACTTCCAGATCTTGGTTGGGATAATATCTTTTCCAATCAACGAAAAGTCTTTTCAAGATTGCGTACCATTGTTGACCGTGAATATCAAGCCATAACGGACATGCAAGCACGTACCAATCAAGATTTAGACGAAATGCAAAGCCAATGGGAGATGTACCGACCAGACTTGGAAGATCTTATTGAAGAAGAACCAGAGCTAATATCCACTCACTGGGATGAAAAGTCTGATTCAGAGGCAGAAAATTTCTCACAAATACATGATGACTAACAGAAATGAACCTTTAAATAGGTTCGAACCCCACAAGTGGGTTCTGAATAATAGTTTGCTTCAAGCAGTTTTGTTATCTGAAAAGGCAGGATAATACCTCTTCAGATATTTAGCATTAATACAATCATGTACTCTCTTACCTTCATGATTTACGATAATGAAAGTACCGTTCCCAATATCTTTTTGAATAATGTATGGTCCTTCCCAATTCGGTGACCACTTTCCCAATTGGTCAGTTTTCTTATATGTAGGAAGAATGGTCTTCCAGACTAGGTCTCCTTTTTGGAATGTCCTGTGAAGAACTTTCTTTCCATAACTCCTTGCTCTGATTTCACTCTGTTTCACACTTCGCCCTATTGCATGAAATCGGTTAACATCCAAATCCTCCAACTGTTGCATCATAAGTCGTTGGTATTCTTTTGTAAGATCACCATCAGTAAATTCTGTTCGGCCAGATGATACTCGGATTTCGGCTGGTAAAACAGCATCTTGGCCAAACGTGAGTTGGTAAGGTGAGAACCCTGTGGCCGTATTTCTGGTATTCCTATGTGCCCATAAAGCCTGAGACAATAACAAATGCCACTTTCTTGAGTTCCCTTCAACCATCTTCTTTATAATCCCAATAATAATCTTATTTGCTGCTTCCGCTTGTCCATTGGCTTGGGGATAATAAGGTGACGAATGATGTAAACGAACACCGAATTCTGCCAAGAAACTAGAGAACTTTTCCCCTGTGAAAACCAGGCCTTGGTCGGTTGTTATAGACTGAGGAATGTCATATCTGTAAATAATTTGATTCAAAACGAAGTCTATCACTTCTTTCTGATCCACATTTTTCAAAGCAACTGCTTCTACCCATTTGGTAAAGTAGTCAGTCGCGACCAATATGAAACAATGATGTTTCGATGAAGCAGGATGTATTTTACCAATAATATCCATAGCCCATGATTTAAAAGGCCATGGTTTTGCCAAGAATTGCAATTCGGTTACTGGCAAATGGTTTAAATTTCCATGTCGCTGACATTCCTGACACCCTTTGGCAAATTGTATGCAATCTTCAAAAATCTTTGGCCAGAAAAAACCCAAACGATGAATGGCCCATCTCATATTCAGACCTGCCCGATGAGCTCCACATATCCCACCATGTACTTCTGTCATTACCTCTAGAGCTTCTTTAGACCCCAAGCATTTCAAAAGTAAACCTTCAAATGATCTCTTATACAAAATTCCATTTATCAATTGAAAACGTAAAGCCTTCAAACGTGTCGCAATCGAAACACTCGCACCTGGATTTTGTAAATACATGATAAGCTCTGTTCTCCAATCGGGCACTGTTTCGCTGGTATCTTTGTGTCCGACTATAACCACGCCGTCGGGCTCCTGCCCGACAGTAACTGCGCAGTCGGGTTCCTGTCCGACAATAACTTCGCAATCGGGCTCCTGTCCGACAGTTTCCTGCCCGACAACTTCGCAGTCGGGCTCCTGTCCGACAATCTCCTGCCCGACCATAACTTCGCAGTTGGGCTCCTGTCCGACAGTCTCTTGCCCGACCGTAACTTCGCAGTCGGGCTCCTGTCCGACAATCTCCTGCCCGACCGTAACTTCGCAGTTGGGCTCCTGTCCGACAGTCTCTTGCCCGACCGTAACTTCGCAGTCGGGCTTTTGTCCGACCGTCTCTTGCCCGACCGTAACTTCGCAGTCGGGCTCCTGTCCGACAATCTCCTGCCCGACCGTAACTTCGCAGTTGGGCTCCTGTCCGACAGTCTCTTGCCCGACCGTTCGATCACATATTGGGTCTGTCTTTCCTTCTATGCCCGACTTGACCTCCGACCACATATCCTCCGAAATTCCTTTACAGGCCCTCTGAGCCAACTCATCAGCACGTTGGTTTTCTTTCCTCGGAATGAACTCAATTATTACTTCTGAGATTTTTGTCAGTAACCGACCCACAATGTCCCTGTATCTGCGAAGATGAGGATAATTGCAAACATATTGATTGTTTACCTGGTTGATCACTAACTGAGAATCCCCCCTTATGATTACAGACTGGACCTTCCTGGCTATTAAAGCCTCCAAACCCAAAATTAAAGCTTCATATTCTGCCGAATTATGGGTCATGGCTTCCAATCGTAGTTGTAAGTTGATCTTTTGACCATCAGGTCCTTGCAAAAAGACCCCTGCCCCTGATTTGTTTCCAGAGGTAGAACCATCAAAGAACATCAACCATGTTCTGGTACTTATATAAGGCACACATCCGACCTGTAGATTATCCAGATATGATGAACAACTAAATGGTCGGATACTATCACAAAGAGAATATCCGACTTGTGAGAATTCCGATAAGAAGTCGGCTACTGCTTGTCCCTTGATTGCCCTCAAAGGGGAATGTTGAAGATCAAAAGGAGCCAATTTGATGGCCCACTTCATGAGTCTGCCCTTCATAGTAGGTCTCTGTAAAATCAATTTGATGAGATCCACCTTTGATATGACCTCAATTCTGCTGGGCAGCAAATAATGCTCGAGTTTAGTACAAGCGAAGACCAATGAATAACACATTTTTTCTGGCATAGTGTAATTCAGTTCTGGTCCTGTAAGGGTTTTACTGAGATAGTAGATTGCCCTTTCCTTCCCGTCATCACCATCCTGTGCCAATAAACAGCTAACCACTTCATATGTATTTGCCAAATAAAGTTTGAGTGGCCGACCTTGTTTAGGAGGCATCAAGACTGGAGGGTGAACCAATGCCTGCTTGATAACATCTAAAGCCGTCTGTTGATCGGGACCCCATTCAAAAGCATTTTTTCCAGCTTTCAACAATTTAGTAATGGGTCTGACGTTGCCAGCAGCATTAGAAATGAAACGCCTCAAATAGTTCACCTTACCCAAAAGACTTTGGATTTCTTTAACCGTCTTGGGTGGCCGACTGTCAAGAATGGCTTTAGCCTTATTGGCATCGATTTCAATTCCTCTCTCATGAACTAAAAATCCTAAAAAGCTCCCAGCTGATATTCCAAAAGCACATTTGGTTGGATTCATCTTCAACTTGTACTTCTTCATTCTTTCGAATGCCTCTTCAAGATTTCTCAAATGTTCGTCAAAACTGGCAGATTTAACAATAACATCATCAATATAAACTTCCATAGATCTGCCAATTAAATCATGAAAGATTGAATTCATGGCTCTTTGGTAAGTTGCCCCTGCATTCTTTAACCCGAATGGCATGACTGTCCATTCATAAATACCTAAAGCCCCTGGGCATCTGAATGCTGTCTTAGGAATGTCTTCTTCTGCCAGAAATATTTGGTTATAACCTGCATAACCATCCATCAGACTAAGGATTTTATGCCCTGCTGCTGCATCTATCAACATGTCGGCCATAGGCATCACATATTCGTCCTTAGGGGTAGCTAGATTCAAATCCCTGAAATCGATGCATATTCTTATCTTACCATTTTTCTTGACCACTGGCACAATGTTAGCCAGCCACTCCGCGTAACGGCAAGGTTGAATGAAACCCACTTTGAGAAGTTTTTGGATCTTTTCCTTGATTTGAGGCATCAAATCTGGGCTCATTCGCCTTGGAGGTTGTTTGTAAGGTTTACAACCTTCTTTGATAGGCAATCGATGCTCTATTAGACTTCTTGTCAAACCAGGCATCTCTGAATAATCCCATGCTAAACAATCAATGTTGTTTCTAATAACTTCGAGCATCATTGTCTGTTGCTCCTTAGACAAATAACCACTCAGCCTGATCACTTTTGGAACCAATTCGGTTCCTAAATTAAACTCCAATAATGGGTCTTGTGATAAAGCTGTTGGTTCTGTTTTCTCCAATAAATCAGGCCAACGAAATTGTTCATCTTCTTGGAGGTGAACATCAAGAATCTCTTTACTATTTTCTGCTTTATGTAATAACTGCTTTAAATAGAACTTATTAATAAGAGAACTACATACTTCTAAACTTATATCATCCATAGCAAACAAATTATATGGGAACGGGTGTGGCTTTATCATGAGCCATACAATAAAGGTGTTCTTTTAATAGAACATCGAGTTCTGGCCAGTGACTTTATAACCCTTGTTTGGGTATTCCCTGGCCATATACAACTGAGACATCGGAGCCAAATGACTGGAATAAAAAACTGACTCTTCAACTTGTTCTGTTACATCGAATGGGTTGTCATTCGCTTCCATTTTGAAGACCTGATTTCCTTCCCAGAACATTAATTGTTGGTGCAAGGTTGATGGCACACATTGAGAGGCATGAATCCAGTCTCTTCCCAGCAAGAGAGAGTATGTAGTATCTGCGTCCACAATAAAGAAAACAGTGGATATCTTCTTTGGTCCGACCTCGATCGTGGCAACCATCATGCCTTCAGGCTTAGTCGGCTGCCCTGTAAAACTTGTCATTTCGAATTCCACGGGAGACAGATCATGAATTCCTTTCCCTAGCTTCTTGAGAGTCTTCAATGGCATAACATTAAAGACTGCTCCATTATCCACGAAAACCTTTGTGATTGGTTTCCCACAAATGTGAGCATTAACATATAGAGGTTTCAAATGGGAGATCGCACCCTCTGGAATAGGAGGAAACACAATCGAAGGTGCCTCCGACTGAGGCTCGGAATCTGAAACCTTTGCCCACTCTGTTTCCTCTAATTCGTCATCTGCCAAGAACGCCCATAAAGGTTCGTCCATAGTGTCATCCACCAGACTCGCCCACATCGGTTCATCTTTCATCTGATTAATCTCTGTCATTCGACAAGGGATTCGTGGTCCCAGACGAGATTTAACAGATCTTGAACTTTCCTCTGTAGTTACAACTTCTTCCTTTGTCTTATCCCGAGATTGAACCGTCAAAGATTTTATACGGAATTCCTCAGGAGATGGATTGATGTTGATCCGTTCACAATGCTGGCATCGAAAACCTCTAATTATTTCATCTGCCATTCCTTTACCTTTCCCCTGTCCCGATACACTTCTTTTGGTATAGTCGGAAGCGCCTAATCCATCGTTCGGTTGCTTTCCTGAACAGACCCGACTGGACCAACTTTTTGGAGACTGAATGGCTGCTCCCCGCTCGTTGGTCGTTTGTTCTGTAAAGACTCTAATGGACTGATCTCCTGCCGAGTGGTCGGCTGATTTTTGTTCGTCGGTTCGTTGTTTTACTGAAGGGACTTGTTTCCCATACTTTGCAGCATACCTGCGTTTGGCATTGCGAATCTGTGTACGATTCATACCTGGGAAACGAGGATCTATATCAACGGGTAAAGGCTTTTTATTTCGAGCCCAATTGTTCCCGACTGATCCTATTTTTCTGGTCGGGTGGTCACGTACTAAAACCTTTTCTTTCACCTCCACATTAAACGAACCGTCTGGTCGGTCCCATTTTTCAGCGACTGGCTTCTCACAAACTTTGAGTCGTTCTTCCGGTCGGCTGCTATTTGGCTGATTTCCTTTCTTTGTTCCGGGGCTTGCCTGAGTTCGCTCCCCTGTTTGTCCACTATTGGCCGAACTTTTCCCTGTTTCCGAACTTGGTTGGATGTCAACCATTGCCGTTGTTACTTTCGGAAACAGTTGCTGGACTACACCTAGCGTGATGTATTTGAGCCGACCTGTCTTGATGGCCTTTTGAATTTCCTTCCTGAAATGAGTACACTGACTTGTATTGTGTGTGAAAGAATTATGCCACTTACAATATGGTCTCCCTTTGATTTCTTCTTTAGTGGCTAATCTTTGCCCCTTTGGAATACGGATCTGCCCATCAGTCAGTAGGATATCAAAGATTTCATCAGCTTTCGAACTATCAAACGTCGGTTGCTCCTTTCCTTCAGATCCTGGTACTGGCTTCAATTTAGGGCATACATAAGGTTTTCCAGAAAGGATTTCGGCTGCCATCTCTTCTGACTGATTAAAATCAAAGTCACATGTTTCTGTTCCCATACTCGCCATATGTTGGCCTCTATTACGCCTGTTATGCTGATCTTCCTCTCTGAACAAAGACTCTAAACGTCCTGCCTTGGATGCAAGACTTGCCAAATCCTCAACATCCAGGGCAGTGAGTGCCTTTCTTAAGCGAGTATGCATATTCCGGACCACTAAATTGGTCATCTCTTTCTCACTGATTACCGTAGGACATCGTCCCTTCATCAATCGCACCCTTTCTATAAACTGTGAAGCAGATTCTTCTGGATACTGTCTCAATTCTAGTAGATCAGTTAAAGAAACAGTTGGTAAAGGATTGAAGAATCTAGCATGAAATGCCATCTCCAGTCCTTCCCATGTCTGAATTTGTCCAGGAGGCAGACTTGCAAACCACGAAAATGCTGTTCTAGTAAGAGATAAACCAAACAGCTGCAACTTATAAAAAGGGTTATTGCCAACTTCTCCTAATTGTGCTGTGAACCGACCAACATGTTCTATGGTGGAAGATCCGTCCTCCCCTGAGAATGCATGAAAATCGGGTGGTCGATAATTCCTTGGGAGGGGGTGTTCATTAATGATCCTTTCTGGGAAAGGTCTCTGATATGCAGGGCGGTTAGCCATCTGAGGAGTTAATCCATACTGATCCCTTAATATATGTGCAATCTCATCAGGATCTACATGAAAGCGTTGATGATCAGGAACATGGAACGGATCCTGCACAGGAATATGAATAGGATCATGTATATATCCTTCAGGCCTGTCCTCCCTTGTATTGTTCGGCTGCGGATTGATAACCCTTGGTCCCAGTGGAACAGTGTTGGGAAAAGTCAGAGGAGATTTTCCCCTATCCATTCGGTTGGGATTTGTGGCACTTGGGAATGTACTATCCACGAATGATGGCCCTGCGAAATTTGCCTGTGGTCTGGACGGTGATACTCCTGGTGGAGTCTGAGTGGGTTGAAGACTAACCCTTGACAGTGCTTGATCTATCATGTTCTGCATCAGACTCTGTTGCTCACGCAACATGTTCGTTTGTTGCTCACGCAACATATTCTGCATAACCAAAGTGTGCTGGTTGTTCATTTGTTGAACATAAGACCACCAATCCGTTGGTGGTTGTGGGATTTCCCCTGCATTTGGCACAATAGGTGGTGGAACGGATTCTCCCACCGGTGCCGAAGATGATTGAGGTTGTGAACCTGCCATATGGACCCTTCCGATGATACGGCCGGATCTTAGACGTATGAAATTATCGCCGGAATTGGAATGAGCAATTTTGTCTTGCTCCCACTGTGGTCGCCAATTTGTTGATGTATTTTTTCAACAAAAATAAAGTAAAATTCAAAGATATAGAAAATATCCTTAAACTTGATTAATTAGTGCCTGAGATTAGGAATCTCTAAACACTGCATGGTACAGAAAATAAACTGGAAAATAAAAGACTGAAATTTAAAGTGGTGATCCCCAAATCTGACTTTGCTTTGTTGAAGTTGATTGAAGATACCCTGCCAAATGATGATCCAAATCCTTAAATATTCTTTGAAGAAACTGTACTGAAAACCGTCGCCCGAACGGTTACAACGTCTCCTTCCCAACCGTCTTCCAACCCTTCTCCTGCTGACACGTGTCCTCAGCAGACCAAAATTATCCCTATATTTCACACTTTGAGCCGACCACAGACCTTCCGCCCTTTTGGCCCGACTTCGTCCTTCGCCCGACCTGCTTCTTCGCCCGACCTCACTTGGGCCGACCTCCGCATCAGCCGCCCTCCGTCTTTGACCGAAGACCTCCGCGTCTATCCGTACCTCTTCCTTGCCCGACCTTCCTCTTGACAGACCTCCGCTTCTGCCCGACTTCGCCTTCTACCCGATCTACGGTTTACCCGACCTGCGGACTTCCCATCCTGATGACTTTCCGTCTTGAGGACCTCCCGACCTGAAGACCTTCCGACCTGAGGTCTTTCCGTCTTGAGGACTTTCCGTCTTGAGGACCTCCCGACCTGAAGACCTTCCGACCTGAGGTCTTTCCGTCCTGAGGACCTTCCATCTTGAGGACCTCCCGACCTGAAGACCTTCCGACCTGAGGTCTTTCCGTCTTGAGGACTTTCCGTCTTGAGGACCTCCCGACCTGAAGACCTTCCGACCTGAGGTCTTTCCGTCCTGAGGACCTTCCGTCTTGAGGACCTCCCGACCTGAAGACCTTCCGTCCTGAGATCTTTCCGTCCTGAGGACCTTCCGTCTTGAGGACCTACCGACCTGAAGACCTTCCGACCTGAAGTCTTTCCGTCCTGTATTTTCCTTGATTTCCACACGATGTCCTGCAGCCAGTTCAATCAACTCTATTGCCAGGCCCATTCTTCTTTTACCTTGGGCTTTTAACCTAATTCTAAATTTCGTACGTAACAGTAATAATTTTATAATTTTTAATAACTAAAAATAAAAATATAATTTCAGAAAATGAACTTATTAAAGGTGTATTTTTTTTTTTTATCGGACGGTTTAACATTATTTGAACAGACGTTGGGGGGACATCTGCACCGGAGAAGGGACATGTGTCATCCTTTCTTTTTATTTAAAAAAAAATAAAAATTGGAGAACGTACAATCGTAAAAGACTGTAATATAAAATATAAATCGAAGGTAAAAAATTTAATATCATATTGACAGGAAAGTGTAAAGAGAATCGACCCAATTTATATATATAAACAAACACATTCGTGTAAAATAATTGTTGTATTGTATGAATTAGGACGGGCCAATGATCCAACACTACAATTATTTTTAATTCTTTAATTAGAAAAATGAATCTAATCAAATCTAACAATATTGGCTTAATTTATATAGAGAATTTGAGTTTGAGTTTTATAAAAAATTTAAAATAGTATAAATATATGTATTTAGTGTAATAATATGTCAAGTTAAAGAAAAAAAGTAATCTTAAAAATTTTAAAAATACATGTATATAAACAAAGCAATATATTTGGATAGAATTCACTTTAAAATCCAAGATGAAGCTTTAAATTTATTGTGAGGTGGATTGAAGTGGGCTCAGAGGCCCGGGATGGCTCAACCCATAAAAATGTGTTTTCTCTGCATATTATGGCTCTATTTAACTACACTTTTTTGTAAATTTTGGCACTACATTAATATCAACTTTTTCAAAAAAGTTACTTTCATCTCACAAATTATGTCAAATATACGAAGGTAGTTACCTTTTTGGGAGAAAATTAATTCATAAGTACTGACAACATACTAATTATAAAGCAAGAACACATACCTATTTAGGAGGGAGCATTCATCGGTGCAAACTGAAGAAGTCAATTTTTTTTTTTTTTTTTTTTTTATTTGGACAAATCGATTTGGTCTATTTGGTTCATTAGTTCAATTCGGTCTAAAATCGAATTTATAAATTTGAATTTCGATTCGGTTATAATTTTCAATTTTCAAACCGAATAAACCAAAAAAACCGAATTCTAAATAAAATAAATTTTATATTTTATATATTGTTATAATTCTGATCTTTAAATATTTATATTTCAGTATTTGATCCATTTATAAATTGCTTGGAACATATAATTGGGATAAATGAATCTGCATTAGTGATGAAAAATGAATTAAACTAATAAGTTACAGCATTATCTAAAAAATTTCAAAAAATTTGGTTTGTTGAGTTTTAAGCCGAACCGAATTACTTTGATTTGATTGTAGTTTGACTTTGCAAATTTTGATTCGGTTTCAATTTTGATTTTTACAAACCGAAAACCAATCAAAATTCAAAGTTCGGTTCGGTTCAAACCGACCAAATGCTCACGCCTATACCTATTAACTAGACTACATAATGTATGTATGTATGTGTTAGTATGATACAAATACAATATATAAACTAACAATATATTACAATATTCTATTCAAAATGTACCATCATTAAATTCAACACATAGGATATATATATATATATATATATATAAAAACAGCAGACCTATAAAGTCGTGTGTTGCCTAGGGATGTGTTACTTAAGCTAATCAAGATATAAAATGCATCTATATAATTTAACCATTGGAGTTTCTTAAAACAATCAGTCTTACTTGCCAGTCCCTAACTTTGATCATGAGACTATATATGTTGATACATTGCCAATGGAAGACTTTGCAAATCAACAACAACAAATCCTAACTGTTAAGGTGACAAGAAACCTTGCAGAAATAATCCAAGTTCAAACCAATGGTAAGTATGTAATTACTTCACAATCTTTCACTAACCCCTATCACTTCATCTTCTTCTTCACAACTAATTCAAAATTCCATCTGTTTTCTGCTTCGAAAACTTATATTATTTGAAGCAATCTCCATTTTAGTTTCATGTTTGTTCATCGAAGAATCAACTCATCTAAAAGAGTATTAAAGCACAATGTACGCTTATATATAGGTTGGTTGCAACGATATATATATATATATATACATATCGGTCAACGGTGTCACTTCAATTCTAACACTGCATGCAGCTACAAGCATCAGGCATTTAATTTCTGAGAAAATATATATATATATATATATATATATATAGAATAGTGTAGACCAATGATGAAAAATTTTCGGGAAAACACAAATAAGCATACACATCTATTTTATACTCTCATCAAATATAGACTTTACTTTTTAAAATAGCAAAATTGCTTATAACCCCACACATAGTTTGAAAAATTTCCAGCATATCCATGATTTAGAAATTGTCATAATCCCTAAAAATTGCGTAAGGCTCCCTTGTGTTTTAAAAAATACAGCACTGACTCCTTAAAAATAGATTATGTGCAATATTTCCGAAAACACGAAGAAACCTCGTTCAATTTCTAAATCACGAAGAAGAATATGCGGTCTTTCCAAACTACAAAGAAAGAATGCCATCATATATATACTTCATGAGTCAAAATGAAAACCTCATATTCAAAATGGAAAGCATTGAAAAGGAAAAGCAGCAAAGGAAACATAAAGATCCTGAATCTTCAAGTATTTAACCTAAGAATAAAAAAAGAACAAAAACCTTGGCGGATTTCTATTTTAAGAAACAAAACATCAATACGAAATTCACATCACCAATATGTATATATATATATGTGCGTTAATGTATATGTATAAAATTTATATATATATATATATATATCTCACAGAAAAAGCACAGGGAAAATATTAATTGCCAAGACCATCTGCAACAAAAACAAATACGAATTGCACGCACATGCAAAACCAAACCAAACCAAACCATCATCATAAAACTATTTCAGAAAACTTCGGCTACCTTGCTAGCAAGAACACGCTCACGCCTTTCTATGTAAGCGTACGGGAACCACCCTGCTTTCCCTTTGCATTCACCTTCAGCCCAACCATTATTTGAAACCTTCATAAGTTAAGGCATGACACAATTTCTATTTAGTCAGCCAGAGAGAAAAACAACAGATAGAAGATTTCCACAAATTTCAACAATGAGTAGACAAGAGCAAACCAAACAAAATCAAATCAAAGGTGGAGGCGTCAAAAAAAATCCACAGGGAAGTAGCAAGTACCATTTAACTTTGAAATCTTGATTCTGATAACATGACATGAAATTGAGATACAAGTACAAAAGGCCCCCAAAAGTACAACTCCCTCCGTCCATCAAATACATGTTTAAATGAACGCGACACAGATTTTAATAAATATAATATTATATTGGTTGATCAAGACAACTAAGTAAAAGTATTTTAGAAAGTATATAAGTGAATTAACAAGGTGAACGAAATTTTTTATAAATCGAGTATAAATGATTACATCATATTTGTAAATAAATATAATGTTGAAGGGTATAGATTAAATAATGCATAAAGAGCTTTTGTTTTTTCTATAAATGAAAAGTGTATTTTTTTTCTTTTTGTGGACAAACATAGATTTAATGAATGGACGGAGTAATTCTTTTGAAGGCCAATTAATGGGAGACAAATAATTGGTGAGAGACAGCACATCACAAAGTCTTAAACTTCAGCTATTATGTAGGTCGAAAAAGTAGACATGGATTTAGCTCAGGTATGCAGAAGAGAGCATTTTTTCACTAATACGGAGTTACGGACAGAGACAAAAATTCACATGAAGGTAGCACATGCAGTGTGTATGTTAGCAGAACACTTAGAAATATAAACGGAGAAATATTTTGCAAGTTAATTGAGAGAAGTAATAATGAGTCAAGCGAGCAAACCTTCCGAACAACAACATAGTCTCCGATGGATAAATTAAGTTCCACATCAGATTCAGCTTGATACGAGTACATGACCTACAGTGGATGGAATGAACAAAATGGAAAAAATCAAACAACTATATTAAAGCAATCGTAACCAAATATTATATTAAAACAATCTGCATACCTCCCCAAGAAAATAGCCCATGCTATCAGTTGATCCATTCTGCACTGGCGAAGTCGGTACTCCATTTACTTCTTCATATGAAGGAGGTGCTGGCATACTATGCATGCTCGGAGCAGTGGCAGAAGTGGGAGCAGGAGCAGGAGGAGGTGCGGCTTCAATTCTTTGGCGTTCAGACATCATCTAAGCAGGCAGCATATAAATCATCATACCTTTGGGATCAATCTTAATCCCGATAATGTAAGAAGCAAAATGTTCTTCATTGACAAATCACACAGAGCACTTACTTCGCTTTCTAGGTGATCAAGTATTTGAAGAACTCGCTGATGATAAGCTCGTTCCGACTCAACCTAGAAGGAATAAAAATAGCGGTGAAATGAGGGTAGCTTTTCGAGGTTGGTTGTAGAATTTCACAAATCATGCTTTTGTAGGTAAATACCATGGCAATTAGTCGTTGGAGGGTCAACCTTTGTTGTTGAGCTTCAACGGCAGCCATGGCAGCAGCAGCTTCTTTTCCAAGTGTAGCAACATTTGCCTTCAGATCTTGCAGTTTGGCTTCAGCTGCTTCAAGTTTATAAGCCATGTCGGGATGGGCTGTTCCTTCTCTTACTTTAGCTTGTCTTCTAGAAACTTCTACAGCCTATCTAGGTTCAACAATTCAGACCAGATAGGCAGTGAAGGATGCAACACAATCCAAAAACTGTCAACAACAAACAGAATGCCCTTCCAAATACCTGAGCTTCCGCCTCTTGTCTCATCCGATCGTATCTTTGAGCAAGATGACGAGCATCTTCCAATGGAGCTCCCATTACCATAGCTCTCAATGGTTCCGCCACCTGGAATATGAGAAAGTAGATCTTTCGTCAAATGATAAAACAATCTTAAAGATTATCACATAGGCTGCACATAAGTTAAAACTATTCACAAGCGGTGGTAAAAGGAGCAAAAGCCCCTTAGCACTTGAAGAAATTGTGGTACTAGAGCATTCATCTAGTAATGCAACAAATCAGAGTCGAAACACATTCAAGAATCCAGAGTCTAAATCAAGACAGTAACTCATACAAAAACAACACACAAATGAGTTATTTACATTATAATATAAATAACCATGACACAATTATCCCCACAAGTAAACATACCCAGAATATATCCTTCAAAATAGTCATTCATGAATAACATGTAATATGAGCTAAGGTATTTCCAAGAAATGATCCATCTTTCAATTAGTGTATAGAAGCTCATATGCGGTGTCTAAGAAGCTACATAAACTAAATTCTTAAATAGAGCAGTTTTATGCCTGAATCATCTTCATTTATACGTCCGTATTCTTTTACACTGCAAGGGCAGCGAGTATTCAGATAATGTCAATACTGCACGACCTTGCCATGAAACTTCATTCATCAATCTAGCTACAGAGATGCCTAATAGCCATATCCTACATATCGTTGGATGATGGATGAAGATTATATGTTATTTGAGTTTGATGCACATTAATCCTGTATAAATTCATATGGTAAAAACAAGAGATTCCTTTTAGCTGACCCTAAACATCCATTACAACATTATCGACCTTCAGAGAGCATAATATGCTAGTGACAACAATTTACATTTTAATAATCAACCGTTAAATAGGGTTTGAAAAATCAGAATCCGAACCTGTGTGCCAAAGGCTTTTAACAAATTTCCACGTTCTTTTTCCATCTGTGCACGTGCTCGTGCAAAATTCAAAGCAGCCTTTGACAACGTGCTGCCACTGGTACATGTATTTTCAGCACCATATTTCCTGCTATCTTCTGACAATTTGGTTCCTGAAGGAAAACAAGAAGCATATACGAATCAGTTCCTATAAAGTGCCCTATCTCAATAAACCGTAATCGACGACTAAGAACTTAAATTTAGATATTAACCTATCTCAACTTGTTTGGATCCTGTAACTATATATCCTTCGACACCACGGACAATGTCCCTTTGGAAATGCTGAAAACATAACCACAATACACATCACATTAACCAAATCAGCAAACTAATTCGCAGAACGTTAAATAGCCAGTAAATTATCAGAAAAAAAAAAAAAAAAAAGAGCTTCAAACACGAAAATTGACCTTGGCAGCACGAGTTGATATGTATAACTTTTCAAGCTTCTGGTGCTGCTGGATCTCGGCATCATCAGCCACAACACTATCTGCACCTCCATATGCACCAAACTTGTTCAACACAGCCTGAAATATCCATCACAACGCCCAGTGTCTTCAGATTCAAGGAAGTATTATTTCCAAAAAATAAAATGCACATAAAGAGCAACACAAAGTACAGTTTCAGTGATAATTAACTTTAATCCAAAAGTCATATCATGTCATTAAGCATAAACACATATCCTATCATACAGATTACCAATATGTGTGATTCAATTTTGTGGCACAACGCCGGGAATCACTACTGAAAAAAGTGATACGCTCACAATTGAAATCGAATCACGATCCATCACAACTTTAATCTTATACAAAGTAATACAATACCGCCGCTAAAACCTAAATCAAGGAAATGAAAAGCACGCACCGCCTCTGGATTTCAAATCCAAAATACAGCAACAAATTCTAATATCGAAGAACCAAAAAAAAATACAGCAAAGCAATCAAGAACTCACACAGATCTCAAAAATCGTAACATTATGAAGCTCTTGGTCATCCGATTCCGTCCGCAAACAAATCCTAACTCATAAACGCAAGTACAAAACGAAACATGAACAAATCTAAAGATTGCTTAGCGTACCTGCTGCTGCCTGGCTACCTGCTCTCGGAGCCTCGAAGCTTGCTTTCTGATGGCTTCCATTCACAAATCGACCAAAGCCTTTTCCGATTTGAATGTGCGGTGCGGACATACACCCAGAGAAAGAAAGAATGGGAAAATTGAGTCGCAATTTTGGGAAGGCCGAAGAACAGATGACAGGAGGAGCTTCTCACTATTTTGATTATTTATTTATTTATTTAAATTGACCATTTAGTAGTCATCGCTCTTTATAATAGTTATATTTTTATTTTATTTTTTTAGTATATTTATAATATATTCTATTTTTAGTTAGAATTTTGAATAAGTAACTCCGTTTCATTTTGTAATTTTCAGTTTATAGTTTTCGTTTACCTTTTATTTGAGGAATTACGCTGTTTATCTAATTTTTTTTTCTTTCTCTTCGTTTAAATTCAAAATTTTTACTATTTAAATCTCTAATTTAAAATTAATTTCTATTTATCAATTATTTAATCTATGGATTTTTATTTTTTTTATATCATACTGTACTATTTAACATTAATTTTTTAACATAGAATTAAAAAAATATTAGCAGGATTCGAACTTATGATCTAATAGCCATCTTAAGTATTCAAGGATGTGGTCATACATTTGTAATTCATTATTGAAATTTTTGTTTCGAATATTTAAGTTTTGAACATTTTAAAACATATATATATATGTAAAAAATAAGATAATTAATGTAATATTTTTTAAAATAAAAATAAATATTGAATATATATTGCCTTTGTAAAAATTATGTTGTTCAAAGTGTTGATAAAGAAGATAATTTTTTTTTACAGAAATAGAGCATTTATTATTGCATAAGTAAGAAATAAAATAAGTCTTTATTTACTTGTACATTTTAGGAATTTTTGGCAATATTTTTAAAAATATTATGCGTATATTTATTTGACAAAATGTTATATCAAAATTTTTTTTTTCTTTTTTTTTTCAAAATTTTTCAATATTGCTAAAACTTGTAGAAAGAGAACTAGAATCCAAACATAAGGGATGAATTTTCAAATTTTTTTAAAATAATAGAGTTTATTTAGTGTGGTGATTTTATTATACGGTCAAATAATATAATATATCAACTAGAATATGCCTAAAGATTGAAATATAACACAATTAATCATAGGCTAAAATGATTTTTTGAAAATCAAATCTAAAACCCAACCAAACATGCATAAATGCAATTGAATTAGGGAATCAACTCCCTCTTTGTAAATTCCAGATTCTCAAGGGGACGATCAACGACGGCTTGCGGTGGTTTCTCCGATGAACAACAGCCACGCAATGGTTCGGCGGACAATGGCAGATTTCTTCTCCAATAGGCAACGGACAGATTGATAGCGAGTCATTCTGAAACTCTCAAATCGACATGACAAGAACGATTGGGGAAAGTTTTGGTTGGCTTAGTCTACAACCTCTCTATAGTTGGCTCTATATAGTTGGTGAATGACTCACTTAGGACTACCCAACCGCTTCCAAACAAATCCAAAACTGACGGACTTGATCTATAGAACCCTAACTCGACTAATTGACCGATTTCCCAAGAAACTCACAAAGAATACGCAAAGGAACGACTTACCAGAAGGATTGAAGAACAAGATCAGTTGAAACTACAACGAAAAAGAAAACCTCCCAAAAACCCCAAAGAATCACGAAAAAAAAGATAGAACTATCGAACTAATTTTGTTTCTCGTGGAAGGAAATGAGAGATAAGAGGGGATATAATAGCGTGGGTCGGGTCAAGGGTATAGGATACGGACCGGATTATAGGGTTTGGATTGCGGATCGGGCAAGGGTAACTGATCAGGCCAAATTTCAACATTTTCCACCAATTTGGTCATTTGATTCACCGAGGGTTATGGGATGCATGATAGCTAATTGACCCTTTTCGCCTAGTAGAGTTGCATGAGAATTTTCCGAAAAGATTCACCAACACACTATGAACCTACACTCACAAACAAATATTAAGAAACTCTGCACTCACGAGTAAACAATAGTCCTATAAAAACTAATAGCTCATTCAAAAAAAAAAAGACGACATAATGCAAAAATAGACAATATGCGAACTCCACCTCAAAAATAGTCACGGAATTTATGCAAGATCACAAATTTTATACATGTCATGACACCATTACAAAAATACATAACGAACGCTTTTACTAAAAGGATTATATTAACATGCTTGAACACTAAAAAATACAAAGACAAACATATATCACATTCAGAAAATTCAATGTCGACCACATAGAAGCTAAGAATATAGATGTGACACCCCGGCCAATAAGCCACATAAAGTCGGGTATGTTGGGATCATAGAGTGGCCCTACACTCAAATTACTCTAGGACAAGCATGCTTAACTCTAGAGTTCTTTTAGTAGGGCTCCCAAAGAGGAATGTGCACATTGTTGACATGAGTAATCTATTCAATCTATTTAACCTCTATTCAACCTATGGGGTATCACATCCGACCCGATTCATATCACTATTCAACTCAGGGGGTATTACACCCCTCAACAGTCCGGCCAACGACTATAGGCTATTGCAGATCGGCTCTGATACCAAATGTGACACCTCAACCCGCAAGCTACGTAAAGTCGGGTGTGTCGGGATCCCAAACTGGTTTCACAGGTCCTTCCAGTGCAATTTGTCCTCTTCATTCACGCGCACCCTATGAGACATCTCATATGTCACTCATCTTCAAATTAATCTAAGGCAAGCACGCTTAACTCTAGAGTTCTTTCAGTAGGGCTCCCGAAAAAGAATATACATATTATTAACATGAGTAGTCTATTCAATCCATTTAACCTCTATTCAACCTTGGGGGTATCACATCCTTCCCGACTCATATCACTATTCAACTATGAGGGTATTACAATAAATTTGCACACATTATCACAAAAAAATACAATATTATCACATAGCCTAAGCAAACTTTATCACAATGCTTAGCAGACTAATATACAGTTAGACAAACACTCAAATATTCACGCAAAACTAATAACTTAGATTATTTATTTAGTCTAGGAAACACAATCACAAATGACAAAGACAATAAAAAATCAAATTACCACCCAAATGCAAACTATAAGAATTATTCTTATGGTTTTCTCTTTCACACAATGTCACGTCAGCTTAAAAATTTATCAATAATTTATTTGGTTTTTTCACAATGTAGAATTCAAAATAAAAATTCTTAAAAATTTTATTTTTGCCACATCAGCACATTTATTATTTTATTTCTTACAAATTTTATATATTATATTCCCTGTGTCGCATTCTATGAGTCATAATTATTTTTTACACGTTGATTAAGGAATAATAATATTTATATGTAGTGGACATTAGAAGATTGTATAATGACATTTTTGTCCTAACACATTTTTCTTTCTCCAAAAAAATAATTAATTACATGATTTTAATTTGATTGATTAAAAATTGAAAAATAGAATAATTAATGTACTTAGACGAAAATAATTTAATTAAATATATTTTGCAGTTTTTTTACAGATTTTAACATAAAATGGGAAAATTTATCAACATGGTAGTCCGATTCCATGCATGTCCTACGTAATGAACGAAAAAAAAGAGTTATTATTGAATCTTACAAAAATGAAAGAGTTAGTATTGAATCTTAAAAAAAAAAAAAAAAAAAAAAAAAAGAAAAGAAAAAAATTAATATTGAACCTTACCAAAAAAAAAGAGTTAACCATTATTGTAAATAACAAAGAATCAAACTTGCACTTTCATAGAAACTATAGTCGTGTTTCCTAATCTGTCAATGCTTCTAATAATTAAAAAAATTGTTACAAAAAATAGAATTAAATTTTATGACTAAGAAAATGACAAAATTTAAAAAAAAAAAAAAACATTTGTAATGACAAAAAATTAGATTAATTTCCGAAGGGTTATTTAAGAAGAAAAAATCAGTACGAAAAAAATCATCCAACGACATTAGCATCCAGTTGATAGATGCATATACTTTTGGATTCATTCAAAACATGTTGCAAAAATGTCATGAAATACAATCAACAGTAGAAACAAAAAAAAAAATGAATAAGAGAACAAAGAAGGGTCAGTGTATGTGTGTTTGTTTGGAGAATTGGATTTAAATTCAACTATTCATCCAATTTTTTTTCCCCAAAAACATCAAATCAAATACCTATTTTTTATTTTTTATATTATACTAAAAATTAATTTTACATTCAAAACATCACATCAACACCTATTTATATCACATCATACAATTATTCAAATTCAAAATTTTTACTATTCAAATCCTAATCCAAAATCCAAAGCCCCAAACAAACACACCATTAATTTTGGATCACATAATTTTGGATCACACCAATAAATTGAATTCCCACAATAATTTTGGATCACATAACCTAATTATATCATTTCTTCTCTTCTCGTACCAAAACTAAATTCCCTCCATTAAATGCCAAAATTTTTCCACTCAAAACATATTATAAATACAGTAGAGAACAATAGTTTTTACAACCTTAATTTTTCACCATAATAGCAAATCAACCAATCTTCAAAAAGAATTTAATTAGCAACCAACTAAATAGCAATGCACAATATATGTTCCAGGGTTCAACCGATGGAAAAACAATACATGGAAGAGTAATAAAAGCTTCAAAGAAAGGAGTTTCAAGAAAAGCAATCCATAAAAAATCGAAAAGAGCAACTTCAATCAAGTCAGTCAATCATGTCGTGCAATAGAAAAACAATGCGGCATCAATCTAAAAGAAAATCTTTTGACCAAAAATTTTTACAAGCAATTTCTGGTAAAAAAAAAAAAGGCACGCATATGAGCATTACAAAAAAAAATGAATATAATTAAATCTATCGTTGGGACCTGGGCAAAGCAATGGCTGATCAGACCGCACATAAATACCATCAAGCCGGCTTTAATTGCGAAGAATAGATTAGAAATGCTGAAATTCAATTTACAAGCTTTGGAAATGAATTTTGATGCGAAGCTTTTAAAGTTTAAAAATATGTCAAATGTGGTGCATATATTTGAGAAATAGTTTAACCTTACACGAGAAACAAAAATGATTCAATTGAAGTCCAATGAGACAGAGCTCTATAGGTCCTGTCAAAGTAAAAGATTTATCAACAAAGTCATATTTTTGTGTGCTATTGCTAGACCGATTTATGATGGCAATGAGAATTGAATTTTTAATAGAAAAATAAAAAATTTTCCAGTTATTGAACAAGTACTAACAAGGAGAAACTCGAAGAACAGGGCTGCTAGAACCATGATTACAAAACCCCTCGAATCCATTACTAAAGAAGTCACGAAAGAAATGTTAATACCAAAGGTATTATCAGCATACCTCATTCATTATCCTTAGCAATATGTAATACTCTCATATTATAGCATCATCATTGAGTTGAAAGACTCATGAGTAAGTTTCCTAAATTTGAAATTTGAATTAAACTCATATTGGTTACGTTACTACAGGTGACCCCAACAATAATTGAGAAATGGCCTACTAATAGGTCAAAAATATTTTTATTCAACAAGATAATGCAAAGCTCCATATCAACAATTCAAACCCAAAGTTCAAGGATGTTGGGTCAAGGAATGGATTCAACATCCAATTGGTTTTCCAACCCCAAATAGCCCCAACACGAATGTGAATAACTTAGGGTGGTTCCGGTCATTTCAATCTCTACAAATGACAAGTCCTAGAACCATAGTGGATGAGTTGCTAAGTGCAGTAAGTAAATCATTTCAAGAATCAAATCTTAATTCGGTTTTTCTAAGTTTTCAAGTGTGTGCCATGGAGATTATAACAAATCTTGGGTCAAACAACTGCAAGATTCCTTACCTAGGAAAGGAATCAATGTGAAAGTTAGAGATTCTCTGATAACTCTAAATAATAACATATTTATTGATTGATAAAACTGTGTATTTCCTGAATTTTCATGTGAAAATCATCCAAATATCTAATTTATGACATACTTCATTGATATGTTTCGCTTGATATGATCCAAAGCCAGATTTTGGAGATTTTTTTTTTCTTTTTTTATTTATATTTTTAGCCTTTTCAAGTGATGTTCTGGCTAGAAATTGACTAAGTATAGAAGACAAACGAGGGTGCGCCCATTTGTGGCAAACGATGCTCTTTTCGCTTAAGCCCGAGCCAGTAGCCAGGCGTTAACCGCTAACAAGCGAGATCCGAAACTATCCAGAAATTGCTTAAGTATTGATCCCCCAGCTGTCAGCCATTCAGATACCGGCCATTGATGATACCACTGCTTGAGTTGTGTAGATGCCCTCCAGCCAAGCCAAACAAGCAAGGAAGATCTGTGAGCCAGCCATATCAGACCAGCTAAGCAAGCAAACTGGGAGTTAAGAAAGTTTCAACTGATCAACCACCCAACTCCTAACTACCCAACGATTACAACAACCTTTCAACCGCTCCCCAACAGCTGTTCTGCAACCGCGCAACTGCTGGAAATTTTCGATCTAGAAAATCTATAAATAGGGTGTGATTTTGTTTGTAAAATACACTACATATAAGTGTTCTTATTACTTTTACTCTATTCAATTTTCGAGAGTTCTATTCTTATAAGATAGTTTTCTTAGTTAGTAGAGATCAGGGGAGTGAAGATTCTCTCCTCCCCTGACCGCCCAGTTAGTGCTTTTTGTAAGCATATTTATTGTTTTGTTACTGCTTTCATTTACTATTTTTATAGTATAGAATTACTGCTTTCTTTAGTTGTTAATGAAATATTATGATGTTCTTCTTTTACACTTTCTTCTTCAATTTCATGTTTATGTTTTATTGTTTAAATATGATATCTTGAAAAACTGTGAATGTTCTTCAAAAGAATTGATTATCTAAGTTTAATTTTGCATCGTATTCATTAACAGATTTTAGGTAGTTCATGATAGTTTAGTATGCAGGAGCTTTGTCGACCTGCTTAATTACTGTTTTGAATTCAATTTTGATTAAAGAGAGGTATTAAAATGGTAAAATCACTAATGAAACATATTTTAAAACGATTAATTGGACATAGACGCTTATCTATCGGATCTAAAAAATGTCTAGTGACAGTAGTTTTTCTTGCTTATATTGTTTTGAATCTGAGTATCATTGAAGTCTTTTTGTAAATCCCTTAAGATCAAGTACCAACGAGTCAAAAATCTGAATAAATAAACAAGTATGATCACGTACATTTCTTTTGTCATTTCATAATATATATATATATTCCACTGACTCATTTACATTCGTTTATTTTATCCATGAAAATCTAGCTATTAAATATGACACATATTACACACAAATTAAGGTTGAATTGTTTGTTAGGGATGGGTGAAATTAGATGGGGAGAGATTATCAAGACCTGGACTCATCAACCTCAGAACTGCCGTGAATCGGTGGAGAGGCCATCGAATAGAGGGGGTTGGATTGTTTGTCAAGGTGGGGTGAAATTAAGGTTTTGGTGGGTGACTTTAATGTATTTTTTTTCTTTTTTGTTTTTTTTGTTAATTAGTGATAGTGTATTTTAATTATGTAATGTATTTAATGTGTATTTTAATTATGTAATGTAATGTAATGAGTATTTTAATTGTGTTAATTATTTTATTTTATTTTATTTTATTTTTATAGTAGATGTAATAATAAAATTATTTATAATTGTTATTTTAGAAATAGAGTGTATAATGAAGTGAGTGTACAATCGTAAATAAGTGTAAAAAAAAGTATATATTTTGTTGTGGAATTTACACTTATGACCATTTGAATTAGACGGACGAAAATAAAAATATGTAATCCTTAAACATGATGGATATAGTGATATTTTACATTTAATTAATATAATTATATTTTATAAATTATTAGTAAAATATATAAATTCATTATAAATTGTATTTATAAAAATATAATTAATTTATAGTATAATATTTAATATTAAATTGTTATAATATAAATTTAAAATTTTACTAATTAAAAATACATAAAATATAATAATTATTATATATAATATTTAATATAATAAATACTCCCTCTATTTTAGAGTTGTAAACGAGCCGAACTTGTTATGTTTGAGTTCAGTTCGTTAAGAACTCGAGTTTGACTCGTGTTCGTTCTTTAAGTAATATAAGCTGAAATTTTTGTTTGAGTTCTATTCATTTAGCAATTTTTTTTTGTTCGCGTTTGGTTCAACTCGGCTCGTTAAAAGATTTTTTATTTAATTTATTTATTTTTTAAAAAAAATTAAATTCAAACAATAATAATTACCATTTACGCAGTGTTTTTAAATGAATTAATTTTTAGTGTGTAGTATGAAAAATTGTGTCAAAAGTATAAAATATATTATTTTAAATTGAATATTTGATTTTTTGTAATGAGTATTTGAAATTTATTTTGACTTTTTGATTTTTGTAAAAAAAAAAATTGTATTGTTTAGTATTATTTTTGAAAAATCGCAATTGGAAAATTTATTGGTAGAACAATGCCTATTTTATATTAATAAATTCAAATAAAATAGAATAAAATATAATATAATATTTATAAATACATATAATTATTGAATATAAAAATATTAATTTATTTTTTAATAAATACTGTCAAACGTTAGCGAACAAGTTCGAGCTCTTTCATGAATATAACGAGCCAAAATTTATGTTCGTGATTGGCTCGTTTAGCTTAACGAAGAGCTCTTTAATGAACTTAAATGAACCAAACCGAGCTGAGTTCAAGAACTTTTTGTTTGTTTTATTGTTCGCTATAATTATGTTAGTTTTTTTTTTGTCCCTAAAACTTATACACAAAAACAACTTTATTCATTCGTAATTTTATTATTTGTATTTTAACAAATAATAATTAATTTGTCATCATTTTTTTTATTTATCACATCATATTTTTATTAACTATTTAATAAATTTTATATAATACCTTCACTTTATTTTTTTTATCTATTTTATTTTTATTTTAAAATATTATTATTTTTTAATCTTTGTGCTCAAATAAAATGAAATAATTAGTCCAAAAAAAAATAATATTAATGTTATTTTCTTAAATCTTTCCCTCCGTGTGGAATAGAGAGAAAGTGTTTTCTTAGCAAAGAATAGTTCTTGGCATTTTTTTTTTTGTGTTTGTTTGGAATTTGAGTTTTTGTTAAGTTTTGAATAGTAAAAATTTTGAATTTGAATAATTTTGTGATATGATATGAATAAGTATTGATTTGATATTTTAAATATAAAATTAATTTTTATTATAATATAAAAGTTGAAAAATAAATATTTAACTTGATGTTTGGGAGAAAAGAGGAAGAATTTGATGAATAGTAAAAATATAAAAAAAAAAATATAAAAAATACCCAAAGCAAACCCCCCATTATTATAAAGTTCCGTAAATGATGATTTGATGGTATAGGGATGGACTCCTAATCGTGAAGTCATGGGTTCAAACCCCGATGCCTTCAGCTTTTCTCTGCCACACATGGTTCGCTTAGTGTGACTTGCCTTGTCGGGCTTGATTTGCAAACTATTAGGGTCGGCCGGAGTTTACCCAGAGCACACCCGAAAGATAGCGACTGCAGATTCCCACGTTATAAAATATATATATATTTATAACAACTAAACTTAAATATAATGTTGAATTTAAATGTTCCAAGATGCCAGCTTTCTTTCTGTCCTTGACGGGTGAGGAGTAGAAACTGCAGGGAGAATCAGATCTCTTTTACGGCGCGCTGATCCCGAGGACCTAACCCTAGCCTATTTATAATAGGGCAAACATAATTGTAATTACAATTATGCCCTTAATTAATATTATTAATTTGTCACGTCACAAAAATAATAATATTATACGGGTAGCTGCAATCTCATTCCATAACAATAAAGCCTATCAGTCAATAATTAATTATATCAATTAGACTACTTAAAATAATATGACTAAATAAAATAATGACTTTAACAATATATTCGATACACATATTTGATCCAAAATCCAACAATCTCTCACTGGATCTAGTATGTGTCTGAATGAACATATTGTTCCTTATGAGTATGAGCTCAATTTTCAGTCATTATAAAACAAAGCTTGCAACAATCTGGTCCATCAACCACAACAATATAGAACTAAAGAAGCATTCTCCGTACCAACAGCTAAACTCACAGTATTCACGGATATCAGTGTAGTCAAATGACATAGATCAATCATGGAACGTGTAGAGAGAAAATTACATAAATGTGATTTGAATATGTCAATTTTCTACTGGTCCAAACTGAATGAGATCGTAAATTACTTAAACATAATGTCAAAAACATCATAACTAAAATAATGATCAAAATAGTATAAAACAAATATCATGAGAACGACAAAAGAATATAAATGCATACTCCCACTACAGTGAAGCTTCCTCAAATTGTAACACACCCATATGAGCAGTATGCTCATGGAAGACCTTAGGTGTTAGACCTTTAGTTAGGGGGTCTGCTAATATGGATCATGTTCCTAAGTGCTCGATCAAAATCTGATGATCTTTCACTCTCTGTTTCACAACTATGAACTTAATGTCAAAATGCTTTGACCTGGACGGGCTACTATTTTTATTGGAGTATTCAACGGCTGAATTATTGTCACAGAAAATCTTGATGGGTTTTTCAACCATCAGAATGATTCGCAGCCCAACGAAAAAGTTCTTTAGCCAAATCGCTTGCTGTGATGCCTCAAAACATGCCACGAACTCAGCTTCCATAGTGGAACTGGTAACGAGTGTCTGTTTGGCACTGCGCCAAGCGATGGCCCCACCAGCCAACATATAAACATAGCCAGATGTAGATTTCCTACTATCTTGGCATCCTGCAAAGTCGGAGTCAGAGTATCCAATGATCTCCAATTGGTCTGACCTCTTATATGTGAGTATGTGATTACTAGTTCTCTTCAGGTATCTCATCACCCTCTTGGCTGCCTTCTAGTGATCCAATCCAAGATTACTGAGGTATCTGCCTAACACACCAACTATGTACGCAATATCTGGACGCGTACATACTTGTGCATACTTGAGACTCCCAACTGCCGAGGCATAGGGGATCTTTTTCATCTCCTCAATTTCCAGATTTACTTTAGGGCATTAGCTGAGACTTAATTTTTCTCCTTTAGCTATAGGGGTATCTCCCGGCTTGCATTTCTGCATGCTGAATCGCTCGAGTATTTTTATCAATATAGTTCTTTTGAAATAATCCAAGAACACACCGAGATCTATCACGATATATTTGGATCCCTAATAAAAAAGATGCTTCACCAAGATCTTCCATTTCAAAGTTACTCGAGAGAAATTTCTTAGTTTCGTGCAACATGCTCACATTATTTGTGGCAAAAAAATGTCATCCACATACAAAACCAAGAAAATAAACTTATCAACCACATTCATCTCAAAACCATATGAGAGAATTACTTGATGAAACTTGTGATACCACTGTCGAGACGCTTGTTTGAGCCCATAGATGGATTTTTTTAATTTACAAACCATTTGCTTTGCGTCACCGACCTCAAAAGTTTATGGTTGTACCATGTAGATCATTTCATCAATGTCACCATTTAGAAACGCCGTCTTAACATCCATTTGATGGAGCTCTAAATCAAAGTATGCCACAAGAACCATGATTGTCCTAAAAGAGTCCTTCGAAAAAACCGGAGAAAAAGTATCTTTATAATCAATCCCCTTTTTCTGAGTATAGCCTTTAGCTACAAGACGTGCCTTATACCTCTCCATATTACCATTTTCATCCCGTTTGGTTTTAAAGATCCATTTGCAACCTACGGGTTTTGCACCTTCTGGCAATGGGACAAGTTCCCAAACTTTATTGTCTTGCATTGACTTGTACTCATCACGCATCGCATCGATCCATTTATCTGAATAAGGACCCTTCATGGCATGATAAATATTAATTGGATCATCCTCAGTCATGCCATCATTGTCCTCACTTTCTTCAAGAAATGTCACGTAATCTTCTGGAATGACATTTCTTCGCTCTCTAGTGGATCTACGCAATTGCGTTGGCTCTTAAACTGTATGTTCTTGAGTTTGTTGAGTTTGTTCCATAGGCATAGGTTCCTGTTCTATACGAACGGGTTCCTCAGTCGCACTTTGAAAAGCTATGGGAGCTGGAATGACTGCTAACTCATGAGGTGCTTGATCAATCACATCAGTGATTTCTTGATCCTCAAAAGTAAAGTCTAAAACTGTATTTCTCCCCCTAAAATCAACATCCTCAAAGAACTTGGCAATAACCGTCTCAAAAACAGTTCTTGATGTGGGATCATAAAATTTATACCCCCTTGCCCATTCCAAATAGCCAATAAAATAACTGTTCACTGTACAATGTGCTAGCTTTGGTTCATTTGGCCTATAGGCCTTCACCTCAGCTGGACAACCCCATACCCTAAGATGATTTAAGCTAGGCTTGCGCCCAATCCAGAGTTCATAGGGTGTTTTGGCATTCGCCTTAGTAGGCACTCGATTAAGGATGTAGACTGCTGTCTTTAATGCTTCTCCCCATAATGATGGTGGCAAAGTAGATTGACTAATCGTACTTCGAACCATATCCTTCAATGTGAGGTTTTGTCTCTCAGCAACACCGTTCATGCTAGGTGAACCGGGCATGGTGTATTGAGGGACGATTCCACACTCCTTAAGGAAGTTAGCAAAAGGACATGGACGTTGTTCACCTGAGCCATCATTTCTGCCGTAATATTCTCCTCCATGGTCAGATCTGACAGTCTTAATGCGTTTGCTCAAATGATTTTCAATTTCAGTCTTAAATCCTTTGAACATGTCCAATGCCTCAGATTTTTCCTTAATAAGGTACAGATGACCATATCGAGAATAATCGTCTATGAATGACACAAAATATTGTTGATCGTTCCATGAAGGAGTGGGAAAAGGCCCACAAATGTCTGTATGTATCAATTTTAAGACATCCGTAGCTCGATAAGCACCTATCCTTTTAACCTTGGTTTGTTTACCCTTAATGCAATCGACACAAACGTCAAACTCTGAAAAATTTACGGAATCAAGGATTCCATCCTTAATGAGTCTTTCAACTCTGTTTCTTGAAATATGACCTAAACGTTTGTGTCACAATAAACTAGAGTCATGCAATTTTTGCTTAGTACCTTTTTGATTCCGTATTAAGTGCCTCATTATAGGAAACTAAAATATCGAGCATATATAAATAGTCATTCACCATAAAAGTACCAAAACCAACCAAACATGAATTAAAAGACAACTTAACTTTATTGTTTCCAAAGGAATAATGATAACCAAATTTGTCCAAATAAGAAACAAAAATCAAATTCCGTCTAAATGACAGTATAATAAAAGTGTCTTGCAATTCAAGAAAATGTCCAGTACTCAATAACAACTTGAAAATGCCCACGGCTTCCACCTCTACTGAATCCCCATTTCCAAAGTAAATGCGTCTTTCAGCATCAGTTGAGTTTGGATAGCTCAGGCAACCCTGCATTGAAACGCTGATGTTCGTAGTTGATCCAAAGTCTAACCACCAAGTGTTTCGAGGTATTGAAGCTAAATTAACCTCAGAACAAACCAAAACAAGAAACGTACCCTTCTTCACGCGCCAATCGTGAAACTTAGTACAATTCTTTTTCTTATGTTCAGGTTTCTTGCAAAAGAAGCAAGTCTTTTCAGGACGAGCCCGAGGAGCTGGAGCTGGAACATGAGCCTTAGCAGTCTCAACCTTAACGGCCTTATATTTTCTCTTCTTGCCGCCTGCATCCTTTGAGGTACTTACCACATGTACCTCTTCAGTCTTATTACGCTTCATCCTTTCTTCTTCCTTAACATAGTGAGAGATGAGCTCATTAAGAATCCACTTCTCATTTTGACAGTTATAACTAACTTTGAACTGATCGTATTTAGTAGGAAGTGAGAGCAAAATCAATAGGACTAGCATGTCCTCCGAAAGGTCTAACTTAAGTGCTCTTAACTTAGAAGCAGTATTAGACATGTTCAGGATGTATTCCCTTATGTTTCCTTTGCCGTTATACTTCATGGTAATGAGACTCTTGAGAAGAGTACTCATTTCCGCCTTATCACTTTTGGTAAAGCGTTTCTCAATTTCGACAAGGAAATCATTGGCAGTAATGATATCATCAGATATCGTGCCCCTAAAGATTTCTGGAATGTTTTTCTTTATGATCATTAGACTAAGGCGATTAGACCTATCCCACTTCTCAAACAACTGTTTTTCATCTACAGTGCTTTCTTTCGTAGGAGAAGGGGGTTGGTCTATCCTTAATGCCAAGTCTAGATCCATACAGCCCAAATGAATCAATATTGATTCTTTCTAGTGCTGATAGTTGTCCCTAGACAGTATTGGGACTGAATAGGTAGAATATACTAAAAGATTCGATCCTGAAGATAACAAGGAATAAATATACACATAAGTACTCAAGTAGCATAATGAAACTCAAAATAAAATAATGCAATCCCATCTCAAGACACTAAACACAACATTAATGTTTAATATTTGGATCAATGACATTAACTGCAAGCAGTCATCTTGTTGCAATAATCATATACGGATAATAAGGTAATGTCAAACAGTAACCAATCTTTGGACTGATTTACTATTCACATAAGTTAAATCTATATAATTGTCTCATACATATTATCGCAGATGTATATTTTATTCTGTCAATTATCGACTGCCTTTGGGCCGAAGAATAATCACATGAGTTAAAATACACATGTCAACATTTACTTTATCAAGAAAAAATTTCATATAAGAGATGTTACTTTGGCAACTTCAAATACTAGATTTTCACCGTCAAAACGCAGCAAGCATTATTGATGAGTTTCTAATTCTTAAGATTGAAAATATTTGCAATATAAGCAAAATATATTTCTAAAGATACATGTATCAATTTCATAAATTATTTAAAACAGTCATGATAAATGAATAAATATACATGTTGTTTCTATAAAATATTACATATCATTCGTACAAGAAGACAAACATGATTATAATTTCTATCACATATTAATTAATATATATATGCATAGGCATATATCAAGGTACGTAGAGCCTTGTTCCACAACAATTTAATTTTATTCAATACATTATAATGCATATATGATATGTGCAAAATTCGTACAGTGCCCAATCAAGATTTTGCTTAAAGATAGATGTGTATATCACACGCATTCAATGTACTGGTGGTCGATCAGGTTCACACACAAAAAAAAAAAAAGAAAGAAGGGAACCATGCATATCTTTCTTTAACTAATCATCAAGCTAATCAAAGATTAGAAGATTAATTGGATCGAAAGGAAATCAAGATTTATGCAAGATATTAACTGAAGATCGAACGAAAAATAAATAAATAAATAAATAAACTGTCTAATGCATGGAGTGGAATCCTAACTTCGGTTGAAGACTGAAGATATATGTAAGCAAACACGTACAATTTATGCATTATAAAATGAAACTTCAATCAATTTATTGCATTAAACATGCACACAAAGTCAGACTAAAGATTTCTAATGATAATTACTAATAAATAATTAGCAACCAAATATACACCCGAATTCCAATGGAATAATAAAGGACATTCAAGCATACATCTGAAGATGTTTAGTATTCAGATTAATCGGAAGATTAATAAATTGGTTTGGGTGATAGAGATCAGATTAGTCGATCAAATACGTAATCAAGATTTTGTAATTAACATACCAGCAACAACGAAATTTTTCAAGAACAAGAAAATTTAATAAAATCTTGATTAAATACCGATTAATCCAATAGCACAAAAAAATAATTCAACATGCTCTGATACCAATTGTTGAATTTAAATGTCCGATCCTTAAAGCGGAAGCGTACCTGAAAATGAAGCCATATACGAATCTTGGGTGATCAAAAGTTTGGTCTTCCAAGATTAGGGTGCCGGCTTCCTTTGTGTTTTTAACGGATGAGGAGCAGAAACTGCAGGGAGAATCAAAGCTCTTTTACGGCGCGCTGATCCCGGGAAGCTAACCCTAGCCTATTTATAATAGGGCAAACATAATTGTAATTACAATTATACCCTTAATTAATATTATTAATTTGTCACGTCACCAAAATAATAATATTATACGAGTAGTTGTACTTTCATTCCATAATAATAAAGTCTATCAGTCAATAATTAATTATATCAATTAGACCACTTAAAATAATATGACTGAATAAAATAATGACTTTAACGATATATTCGATACACATATTTGATCTCAAATCTAACATATAATACATACTACATAGCAAAATGTTTGGACTAGTAATATATATATATATATATCCTAATATATATATATATATATATTTATATATATTGCTTGCTGTCCTAATAGCTACATAAACTTAATTGTGTGTTTGTTTGGGAGTTTGGATTTTGAGTTGGGATTTGAATAGTAAAAATTTTGAATTTGAATAGTTGTATGATGTGATATAAATAGGTGTTGATGTGATATTTTGAATGTAAAATTGATTTTTAGTATAATATAAAAAATAAAAAATAAATGTTTGATTTGATATTTTTGGGAGAGAAATTTTGGATGAATAGTAGGATTTTATCAAAATCCAACACACAAATACGTCCTCAGGATTGGGTACGGACATTCCATACTACTATTAAATTTCTTGTTCAAAAATGTGGGCTGCGTTTACACAATCAAATTTTCAACCATTGGCACTGTATATTTTGGCTGTCAAAATTATTTCCCACTTAGGTCCGAATCTCCATCATTGCATTTATGAGGTGGGTCTCATTCAAATAATTGACGCCCACCACTAACAATATATTTAGGGTGTGTTTGTTTGAAGGATTTTGGAGGATTTCCACTATTCATCCAATTTTTTCCCCCAAAAAAAATCAAATCAAACACCTATTTTTCATTTTTTATATTATACTAAAAATCAATTTTACATTCAAAACATCACATCAAACTCTATTTATATCACATCATACAACTATTCAAATTCAAAATTTTTACTATTCAAATCCCAATCCAAAATCCAAACCCCCAAACAAACATACCCTTAATATTATTTCTGTTCGATTTTAAGAATCTTATTTATTTTTTTAAAGTATTGATCATTGAATATTAATTATTATATTAAAATATAGTATAAATTAAAAAAAAATTAAAAAAATATTTCAATTAGTGTCTTATAATAGTAAAAGAAGGATATTTGTATAAAAAATTATACAAATACAATGATATTTTTAATATTAAATACAATGACACAAAAAATAAATATTACCGTTAGAGGCTGACGGAGGAAGTATACTATATTATATAAAATATAATTATATAAATATATATTACATATGTTATTTTAATTTATTTTATAGTAATAATAATATAATATATTTTTTTATATAAAATTTTATTCTCTATAAAATAATACATATTAATTATATTTTTATTAATGTATTTATAAAACTAAATTTAATTTCTTTTTTATCCAATATATTAAAATAATACTATTTTATTTCCACATCATCATTATACTATTTATTATATAATATTTCAATTAAAAAATTATCTAAAATATTTCCAAATTTTCTATCTAAACACATTTCAACTCAAATATAACTTTTTTTAAAAAAGATTTAAATCCAAATTTTTTCAAAACTTCAAAACTCCAAATTTCTACATATCTTATCATCAAGTCTGTCGATTTCTTAAGTTAAATTTTGTTGGACTTTAATGAATATAAGCAAGATTTTTTATTTTTCATAATTGAAGTGAATATGAGAGATTTCATAATATGGACTGCTAGAGTTTATTTACCTTAGTAACAAGAGATTATTTACCATTTTTGGGAATGTTGCATACAAAAGCCTATGTGTGGACAGTGATGTGTGTATTTTTAATTACTCTCCGTCTGAGTATTGTAAAAAGTAAAAATTTTATTATTTAATATATAATAATATATTATAGTGGAGGTAAATATATATATATATTATATGTATGTGTGTGTACGGATGTGTGTTTATATGTATATAAATATATGTGTATGAGTAGTAATTGTATTATATTGAATGTATTTAAAAGCAAACAATTAATGCAGAGAGAGATAAGGGAAAGGGACAATTAATGCAGAAAGAGAGAGAGACAAGAGAAATGATTGTAAATTGCATTTTCATTGCCTAAAGCACACACCTATTTATAGACGCGTGAGTCGGTAAATGAATGATCATAAAGCATCCACATTCTGTCGACGTGGTTTATAACAAATTTTTATTATTTAGGTTTTTATCACTTTTAATATGAATATTCTATTAGAGGGTCCAAAATGGATTCAACCTAACCTTATGTGGACTAAATATATAATCCACAAATATAAAATCTCTCGGGGACAAAATGGTTTGATTACAGCAACATACATATATGTGTACAACCTCTCACATTTACTCTAATGGATTATACTAGTGTGAACTGTTTGTTATGTGCATATATATATATATATATTGTATGTTCTTGTTTGTTATGTTATTGCCTTTTGTGCAGAATCAGATGAAAATTCCTTCTTCAATGACCGGAGGATATAATCAGCAAGGCTACCAAACACGACCTCCAACTAGTTGGGGGCAGCCCCTCCTATGGAGAGGCGGAACCAGACCAGGATGAAAGGAGGGCTAATTTTTAAAATTTTGAAACGATCATCATCTATTTATTATCCAATAATTTTATCAATAGAGTTATCATATTTCGAAAATCTTGCAAAATATCAATCTACATTGACAACTGCATATTACAAGATGAATTTTGTATTATATGAAATTGATAAATAATAAAAACATTTATTTTAAAAAAAAAAGCTATTAAAAATATCATTTCCTTTGTATTTGGTTGAGAAATTTTTGAAGATTTTTTTTTAATTATTATTTATTACTTTTTTGTTCATATCTATTTTTATATTATCAAAAAATTATTATGATATAATTTTTTTTATTATTCAAAATTTAAATTTTCACATAAATATTCTATCAATTTTTTTGCAATTTTTTAATTTATTTATTATTTTTTATATTATATATTATAAAATAAAAATTAAAAATTAAAAATTATAAGGGGGTGGGGTGAGGGGGAGGGGGGGTTAGAGCCCCACCTTGCCCCCATATACATCCGCCCCTGCTCCTATGCAGCAACTTGACTATGGCTATGCCCGGTCTGATCCGCTGTAGAGCTATAAATGAGTCGAATTGAGCCGAACTTGTCATATTTGAGTTCGACTTGTTAAGAACTAGAGCTCAGCTCGTGTTCGTTCATTTAGAGAAATGAGCTAAAATTTTTATTTGAATTCGAGTTCGTCTAACAATTTTTTTCTCTTGTTTGATTCGGCTTGGCTAGTTAAAAAATTCTTTCACTTAATTTATTCAATTTTCTTTTAAAAAAATTCAAATTCAATTAAATAATTATAAAATCAACAGGATGCCCAAGGAATGTGGCTATGATTACTATAGCCAGCAAGAACATGGGAGCTCTGGTGCTTATTTTGTTGACTGATTCTTGCTCTTTCATCCACCTAATTTTTTTTCTATATATAATATTTTTTTATATATTCATAAAATTGTTGATGTATTTTTTCAACAAAAATAAAGTAAAATTCAAAGATATAGAAAATATCCTTAAACTTGATTAATTAGTGCCTGAGATTAGGAATCTCTAAACACTGTATGGTACAGAAAATAAACTGGAAAATAAAAGACTGAAATTTAAAGTGGTGATCCCCAAATCTGACTTTGCTTTGTTGAAGTTGATTGAAGATACCTTGCCAAATGATTATCCAAGCCTTTAAATATTCTCTGGGAAACCGTACCGAAAACCGTCACCCGAACGGTTACAACGTCTCCTTCCCAACCGTCTTCCAACCCTTCTCCTGCTGACACGCGTCCTCAGCAGACCAAAATTATCCCTATATTTCACTCTTTGAGCTGACCCCAGACCTTCCGCCCTTTAGGCCCGACTGCCAATCTACAATAGTATGGGTCCGACTGCCAATCCTCCCGACTTGCAAACCATCTGACTTGTTGGAGTAGCTACAGACATCCCGACTAACAAACCATCCGATTCGTTGGTCCTGCCGCAGAATTCCGATTTGGGAACTTCCCGTCCTGAAGGCCTCCCGACCTACGGATTTTCCGTCCTGAGGGCCTCCCGACCTGCGGACTTCCCGTCCTGATGATTTTCTGTCTTGAGGACCTCCCGACCTGAAAACCTTCCGACTTGAGGTCTTTCCGTCTTGAAGACCTACCGACCTAAAGTCCTTCCGTCCTGATAACTTTCCGTCTTGAGGACCTCCCGACCCGAAGACCTTCCACCCTGAGGTCTTTCCGTCTTGAGGACCTCCCGACCTGAAGACCTTCCGACCTGAGGTCTTTCCGTCTTGAGGACCTACCGACCCGAAGACCTTCCGCCCTGAGGTCTTTCCGTCTTGAGGACCTCCCGACCTGAAGACCTTCCGACCTGAGGTCTTTCCGTCTTGAGGACCTACCGACCTGAGGTCCTTCCGTCCT
Source organism: Andrographis paniculata (assembly GCF_009805555.1). NCBI lineage: Eukaryota > Viridiplantae > Streptophyta > Magnoliopsida > Lamiales > Acanthaceae > Andrographis > Andrographis paniculata. The sequence continues at coordinate 1,333,560 of NW_026137402.1, forward strand.
GATAACTTTCCGTCTTGAGGACCTCCCGACCCAAAGACCTTCCGCCCTGAGGTCTTTCCGTCTTGAGGACCTCCCGACCTGAAGACCTTCCGACCTGAGGTCTTTCCGTCTTGAGGACCTACCGACCTGAGGTCCTTCCGTCCTGATGACTTTCCGTCTTGTATTTTCCTTAGAAATAAACCTATTTTCCTTGATTTCCTCACGGTGTCCTTCAGCCAGTTCAATCAACCCTATTGTCAGGCCCATTCTTCTTTTTACCTTGGGCTTTTAACCTAATTCTAAATTTCGTACGTAACAACTTGCCCGCCGCCAAGGGACTTTCAAACGCCAATTAACAATCAATGTTTGGAAGTTCATAAATCACTACTTTCTTGAAAAATCCCCTTAGCAACTGCACCAATTACTGCAACACTCCCGAGTAACTTCCTTCTCCACAATACGAGCTTTTGTGAATCACAATCCCAAAACACTTTAACCATGGCGAATCAATACATTCCTGCCCTTCCTTTCGACGGAAACCTCCCAGAGGGCCCATTTTCAGCCTCGAAAGTACTAACTCCGATGATCCGCCCATATTGCACTACTCCTGAAGATTCCAATCGGATGAGGGAAGTTTTGGAATCCCGAAAGTCCTTGGCTATCAACAACCCTAACTATCAAGCAGTTCGCATTCGAGACAGCATCAAAACCCATCTCACGGACCCAAAAGATCCTTACCGCGCTTGGTATCGACGGGTAGCAGAACACTTCCAGACCCAATGGCGATCTCAAAAAATTGACCAAGCAATACTATTATCCACCCTGCCTATCAACCTGCATGAGAAGGTGCTTTTGGCCATGTCTGCCTTCTGGAATGCGGAAAATGGGACTTTCCTCTTACCATCGGGCCCCTTTGGTCCAACTCTTATGGATGTGGCAATGATCGCGCATCTCCCAGTCGTGGGTGAAGACCCTGTGATGGGAGCCCTAGATGGGCAGGAGCCATCAGAAGACCATCCAGGGTGGTCTTTACAAGGTGTGAAGGAATGGGGTTGGACAAAGTTCGCAACCGACCAGCAAGGGGCTCCAGGGACCCCCGTGACCGACCGGGAGCATACTGCCTTTATCCCTTTTTTGGCTTTGTAGGTACGTCATTGTTTCCCCTTCCAAATGTGTTCTTCCTTCTCATCTCGACCTGGCCATTCATATCGCGTCAGGTCGGTTCTTTTCCCTTGGCACCCTGTTTTTAGCCAATCTGTTTGAAGGACTTACTAGAGTTAGCCTTCGTCTAACAGATAATGATAGTAGAAAATTAGACACTACCGCGTCGGGTCCTTTTTGGTTTTTAGAACTTTGGTTCCGTCTTTACTTCCCCAACGCATTTAACTTAGGATCTCCGCCCACTATGCCAACATCTGAAAAACATTTGGGATTAGCCCTCAACCGACTCTGCTCAGGACGCAATAAACTCCAATCTTCCGATCCAATAATAACCGCAATTTTAACAGATACCCGCAGTAACTCTCGATTTTCTATGTATAAAAAGTATGCGGGTTATGCTCCCGACCATTTCTGGCCCTTTCCAGCACCAAATCCTCTTCCGACTCCTGAGCCTTGTCCTCATCTCACCTATTCTTTTGCCTGGGATGTTGCCCTCAAACCCAGGTCTCTTTTTAGTAGCAAAAAACTTGATAAGAAGGGGCAGAAAACCTTTTACACTTTTAATTATGAACCTCAATTCATGGCGCGCCAGTTCGGCTGTTGCCAAGGTATCCCTGGACCCGTCGCTTGTCCACATATAATTTTTCAAAGTCCTGACCGACGAGTCCTACCTAATTCAATCCCCTCTTATATCTCCCAGCTCACCACGTATATAGTTTCCAATTCTTATATTCCTTTCCGCTCCAACCCTGAGACTGTAGATACATTCAATGAATGGTGGTCGGTTGTATGGCCCCTGATTTCCCCTGATGAGGGTCGGTTACTGAACATACTCCTTCCCCCCCAAGGATTGGTTCTAGGGGCGGCTAGACATACTAGCACTCAACAACAAACAGCCGCCCCGGGAATCGGATCTAGTGTTCCCATGCGAAAAAGGAAGGCCTCCCAGCTGCAAACACCCCCGACCTCTGGGGCCGACCAGCAAGCACCAGCAGACCTTGGAACAACTAGGACGTCAGCAAGGACCCGACCCCGAATTGGTAATTTTTCTTAACACCGTGAACCAATTCACTATATCGTAACTTTGATCTTACTCATTTCATTCACCAGAACCACCCTTGGTGACACCGACCACACAACCGACGCCACTCCCAGCCGACCATTCAACCGGACCTTTGGTCCAGACCGATTTGCCAATGAGCAGTCGGGCGGAGGACCCGACAAAGAGGCAAACTCTTCCTCCCGTACCGAGGAGTGGTCGGGCCAGGCACCCGACCAGGAGGCAATCTTTATCAGCAGTGCCTATAGAACCAGTAAGTTTTCTCATCAGCAATACTTAGGATTCTAATGACCAACCTTGAAATATTTAACAACGACATTTCCATGATTTTTCACAGACACCTTCACCCATCGCATCAGCAGCAGGGGTCTCTTCTGACAGCGAGGGGACTACTTCCCAGATGGGTCGACCGCCATACATGGCATCAGACTCATCCATGTCGAAGGAAGGACCAACTGCCCCTGCCGAAGCAGACCCTCACAACAACATATCTGCTGCTGGTGATCTCGAAATAGTCCAATCGGATGCAGCCGCACTGGGAACCGAAAGTGTCCCGTCTGCGGCTATCCCAGATGCTCCAGAGATCCCGGCTGCAGTGGCTCTAGATGCAGCCGCCCAACCTGCAGCCGCCCAACCAGCAGCAGCGTTACTTCCAGCAATCGAGTGGCAGGCAGAAGAACCACCTGTGGCAGCCCAACCTCCAGAAATGGAAGAAGTTTCTTCATCCGATTCGGAGACTTCTGTGAATTTGGTAAGATTAAACCAATCCATGCCATAATGTTTCTTTCGAAAAACACTAACTGTTTCAAATACTACTTTCCATAGGGACCCAGGTCGGCACCTCAGCGACCATTCGCAGCAGCCGACGAGTCGGCTGCTATTATACCAGCTGTCCGCCCTACTCGACCGACCTCATTGCTGCCCCCCTCACTGACAGCAGTCCGCCCAGAGGTAACACATATCTTAGATGAATAAATTTGCACCTCCCTTGGAATACTTATTGACACTGTAAGACTTGCAGGGGCCTTCGGACTTAGCTATCCTTTCAACTGTTCCAGTTCCAGCGGAGGCTCAAACTATATTCACTGAGGCCATTAACCATCCTCTGTCAGAATTAAGATCCGATTTATTGGACAAACTCATTCAGACGGTTGGTGGCCTTCTTTTTTACACTCCGACGGAATCACCAGCCGTCCCCATTCTGCATCGGCTGATGGAAAGACTTACAGAGCTCAAAACTGAAGTGATAGTTATTGGACTCCTGTCAGCCGAAACCCCCCAGCCCGACTTCGATCAAACAACACTGGAGAATTCTTTGGCCAAGACCCGAGAATCCCTTCAGCAAACTACTGGACGGTTGGGCGGTCTCCTTAACACGAAGGCTCAAGTTGATGAAGCCATCCAGAAAAAGGAGGCAGAATTGCGGGAGCTAAGGAAAGAACAGTCTACCCTGGATAAGCAAATTACCAATGAGCAGCGTCTGCTTGAGAAGTATACAAAGAACGAGGCTGAATTGGATCAAGAGCTGAAAACCCAAGCTCGATCCCAATTCATCAGAAGATACCAGACGGCTGCCAATACCAGAAGGCTATCCAGGGATGAAATCAAATGGACACATATAAAGACTGCTCTAGGGGCACTTTTGTAATACTCCCCCCTCTGTAACAACAATTGACTTAGTAATCCATTTTTCTTTCTTCTCTCAAAATAAGGATCACCTTTCAATTTCCAACTCTGTAGGAATCGAAACAAACTCCTTCTTTAAAAGAACACTGTTTCAGAAACACATTCTAAGGCATATTTTGAAAACCAAAACACTTGAAGTGTTAACAAACATGGCGAATGACCGACCTCATGTTCCATCAAGCAACTGGGAAGGTGTTCTTCAACCCTTCTTTGTAGGTAATCACCCTATTGGAGGCCATGCAGAAGACTTGTTACATGTACTCAAGCAACTAGACTTCAAATTCCGATTCTCCCAACGAGGTAGAAGAACCATTCATCGCGTCATCCGCCTGATGGAAAAAATCATTGAGGGGTATGAACCTCTTCGTGACATCCTTGGTCGCATTCCTGACCTCCATCATCACATGGAAATGATCGAAAATCACGCAGCAACCATACTTCCAGATCTTGGTTGGGATAACATATTTTCCAACCAACGAAAAGTCTTTTCAAGATTGCGTACCATTGTTGACCGTGAACATCAAGCCATAACAGACATGCAAGCACGTACCAATCAAGATCTAGACGAAATGCAAAGCCAATGGGAGAGGTACCGACCAGATTTGGAAGATCTTATTGAAGAAGAACCAGAGCTAATATCCACTCACTGGGATGAAAAGTCTGATTCAGAGGCAGAAAATTTCTCACAAATACATGACTAACAGAAATGAACCTTTAAATAGGTTCGAACCCCACAAATGGGTTCTGAGAATAATATTTTGCTTCAGGCAGTTTTGTTATCTGAAAAGGCAGGATAATACCTCTTCAGATATTTAGCATTAATACAATCATGTACTCTCTTACCTTCATGATTTACAATAATGAAAGCACCATTCCCAATATCTTTTTGAATAATGTATGGTCCCTCCCAATTCGGTGACCATTTTCCCAATTGGTCCGTTTTCTTATATGTAGGAAGGATGGTCTTCCAGACTAGGTCTCCTTTTTGGAATGTCCTGTGAAGAACTTTCTTTCCATAACTCCTTGCTCTGATTTCACTCTGTTTCACACTTCGCCCTATTGCATGAAGTCGGCTAACATCCAAATCCTCCAACTGTTGCATCATAAGTTGTTGGTACTCTTTTGTAAGATCACCATCAGTAAACTCTGTTCGGCCAGATGATACTCGGATTTCGGCTGGTAAAACAGCATCTTGGCCAAACGTGAGTTGGTAAGGTGAGAACCCTGTGGCCGTATTTCTGGTATTCCTATGTGCCCATAAAGCCTGAGACAATAACAAATGCCACTTTCTTGGGTTCCCTTCAACCATCTTCTTTATAATCCCAATAATAATCTTATTTGCTGCTTCCGCTTGTCCATTGGCTTGGGGATAATAAGGTGACGAATGATGTAATCGAACACCAAATTCTGCCAAGAAACTAGAGAACTTTTCCCCTGTGAAAACCAGGCCTTGGTCGGTTGTTATAGACTGAGGAATGCCATATCTGTAAATAATTTGATTCAAAACGAAGTCTATCACCTCCTTCTGATCTACATTTTTCAAAGCAACCGCTTCTACCCATTTGGTAAAGTAGTCAGTCGCGACCAATATGAAACAATGATGTTTCGATGAAGCAGGATGTATCTTACCAATAATATCCATAGCCCATGATTTAAAAGGCCATGGTTTTGCCAAGAATTGCAATTCGGTTACTGGCAAATGGTTTAAATTTCCATGTCTCTGACATTCCTGGCAGCCTTTGGCAAATTGTATGCAATCTTCAAAAATCTTTGGCCAGAAAAAACCCAAACGATGAATGGCCCATCTCATATTCAGACCTGCCCGATGAGCTCCACATATCCCACCATGTACTTCTGTCATTACCTCTAGAGCTTCTTTAGATCCCAAGCATTTCAAAAGTAAACCTTCAAATGATCTCTTATACAAAATTCCATTTATCAATTGAAAACGTAAAGCCTTCAATCGTGTCGCAATTGAAACACTCGCACCTGGATTCTGTAAATACATGATAAGCTCTGTTCTCCAATCGGGCACTGTTTCGCCGTCGGACTCCTGTCCGACAATAACTTCGCAGTCGGGCTCCTGACCGACCGTCTCCTGCCCGACAGCCTCGCAGTCGGGCTCCTGTCCGACAGTAACTAAGCCGTCAGGCTCCTGTCCGACAGTAACTACGCAGTCGGGCTCCTGTCCGACAGTCCCCTGCCCGACCATAATTTCGCAGTCGGGCTCCTGTCCAATAGCCTCTTGCCCGACCGTAACTTCGCAGTCGGGCTCCTGTCCGACAGCCTCCTGCCCGACCATTCGGTCATATATTGGGTCTGTTTTTTCTTCTATGCCCGACTTGACCTCCGACCAAATATCCTCCAGAATTCCTTTACAGGCCCTTTGAGCCAACTCATCAGCACGTTGGTTTTCTTTCCTCGGAATGAACTCAATTATTACTTCTGAGATTTTTGTCAGTAACCGACCCACAATGTCCCTGTATCTGCGAAGATGAGGGTAATTGCAAACATATTGATTGTTTACCTGGTTGACTACTAATTGAGAATCCCCCCTTATGATTACAGACTGGACCTTCCTGGCTATTAAAGCCTCCAAACCCAAAATTAAAGCTTCATATTCTGCCGAATTATGGGTCATGGCTTCCAATCGTAGTTGTAAGTTGATCTTTTGACCGTCAGGTCCTTGCAAAAAGACCCCTGCCCCTGATTTGTTTCCAGAGGTAGAGCCATCAAAGAACATCAACCATGTTCTGGTACTTATATAAGGTACACATCCGACCTGTAGATTATTCAAATATGATGAACAAACAAGTGGTCGGACGCTATCACAATGAGAATACCCGACTTGTGAAAATTCTGCTAAGAAGTCGGCTACTGCTTGTCCCTTGACTGCCCTCAAAGGGGAATGTTGAAGATCAAAAGGAGCCAATTTGATGGCCCACTTCATGAGTCTGCCCTTCATAGTAGGTCTCTGTAAAATCAATTTGATGAGATCCACCTTTGATATGACCTCAATTCTTCTGGGCAGCAAATAATGCTCGAGTTTAGTACAAGCGAAGACCAATGAATAACACATTTTTTCTGGCATAGTGTAATTCAGTTCTGGTCCTGTAAGGGTTTTACTGAGATAGTAGATTGCCCTTTCCTTCCCGTCATCACCATCCTGTGCCAATAAACAGCTAACCACTTCATATGTATTTGCCAAATAAAGTTTGAGTGGCCGACCTTGTTTAGGAGGCATCAAGACTGGAGGGTGAACCAATGCCTGCTTGATAGCATCTAAAGCCGTCTGTTGGTCGGGACCCCATTCAAAGGCATTTTTTCCAGCTTTCAACAATTTAGTAATGGGTCTGACCTTGCCAGCAGCATTAGAAATGAAACGCCTCAAATAGTTCACCTTACCCAAAAGACTTTGGATTTCTTTAACCGTCTTGGGTGGCCGACTGTCAAGAATGGCTTTAGCCTTATTGGCATCGATTTCAATTCCTCTCTCATGAACTAAAAATCCTAAAAAACTCCCGGCTGATATTCCAAAAGCACATTTGGTTGGATTCATCTTCAACTTGTACTTCTTCATTCTTTCAATGCCTCTTCAAGATCTCTCAAATGTTCGTCAAAACTGGCAGATTTAACAATAACATCATCAATATAAACTTCCATAGATCTGCCAATTAAATCATGAAAGATTGAATTCATGGCTCTTTGGTAAGTTGCCCCTGCATTCTTTAACCCGAATGGCATGACTGTCCATTCATAAATACCTAAAGCCCCTGGGCATCTGAATGCTGTCTTAGGAATGTCTTCTTCTGCCAGAAATATTTGGTTATAACCTGCATAACCATCCATCAGACTAAGGATTTTATGCCCTGCTGCTGCATCTATCAACATGTCGGCCATAGGCATCACATATTCATCCTTAGGGGTAGCTAGATTCAAATCCCTGAAATCGATGCATATCCTAATCTTACCATTTTTCTTGACCACTGGCACAATATTAGCCAGCCACTCCGCATAACGGCAAGGCTGAATAAAACCCACTTTGAGAAGTTTTTGGATTTCTTCCTTGATTTGAGGCATCAGATCCGGGCTCATTCGCCTTGGAGGTTGTTTGTAAGGTTTACAACCTTCTTTGATAGGCAATCGATGCTCTATTAGACTTCTTGTCAAACCAGGCATCTCTGAATAATCCCATGCTAAACAATCAATGTTGTTTCTAATAACTTCGAGCATCATTGTCTGTTGCTCTTTAGACAAATAACCACTTAACCTGATCACTTTTGGAACCAATTCGGTTCCTAAATTAAACTCCAATAATGGGTCTTGTGATGAAGCTGTTGGTTCTGTTTTTTCTAATAAGTCGGGCCAACGAAATTGTTCATCTTCTTGGAGGTGAACATCCAGAATCTCTTTACTATTTTCTGCTTTATGTAATAATTGCTTTAAATAGAACTTATTAATAAGAGAACTACATACTTCTAAACTTGTATCATCCATAACAAACAAATTATATGGGAATGGGTGTGGCTTTATCATGAGCCATACAATAAAGGTGTTCTTTTAATAGAACATCGAGTTCTGGCCAGTGACTTTATAACCCTTGATTGGGTATTCCCTGGCCATATACAACTGAGACATCGGAGCCAAATGACTGGAATAAAACACTGACTCTTCAACTTGTTCTGTTACATCGAATGGGTTGTCATTCGCTTCCATTTTGAAGACCTGATTTCCTTCCCAGAACATTAATTGTTGGTGCAAGGTTGATGGCACACATTGAGAGGCATGAATCCAGTCTCTTCCCAGCAAGAGAGAGTATGTAGTATCTGCGTCCACAATAAAGAAAACAGTGGAGATCTTCTTTGGTCCGACCTCGATTGTGGCAACCATCATGCCTTCCGGCTTGGTCGGCTGCCCTGTAAAACTTGTCATTTCGAATTCCACAGGAGACAGATCATGAATTCCTTTCCCTAGCTTCTTGAGGGTCTTCAATGGCATAACATTAAAGACTGCTCCATTATCCACGAAAACCTTTGTGATTGGTTTCCCACAAATATGAGCATTAACATACAGAGGTTTCAAATGGGAGATCGCACCCTCTGGAATAGGAGGAAACACAATCGAAGGTGCCTCCGTCTGAGGCTCGGAATCTGAAGTCTTTGCCCACTCTGTTTCCTCTAATTCGTCATCTGCCAAGAATGCCCATAAAGGTTCGTCCATAGTATCATCTACCAGACTTGCCCACATCGGTTCATCTCTAATCTGATTAATCTCTGTCATTCGACAAGGGATTCGTGGTCCCAGACGAGATTTAACAGATCTTGAATTTTCCTCTGTAGTTACAACTTCTTCCTTTGTCTTATCCCGAGATTGAAACGTCAAAGATTCTATGCGGAATTCCTCAAGAGATGGATTGATGTTGATCCGTTCACAATGTTGGCATCGAAAACCTCTAATTATTTCATCTGCCATTCCTTTACCTTTCCCCTGTCCCGACGAACTTCTTTTGGTATAGTCGGAAGCGCCTAATCCGTCATTCGGTTGCTTTCCTGACCAGACCCGACTGGACCGACTCTTTGGAGACTGAATGGCTGCTCCCTGCTCGTTGGTCGTTTGTTCTGTAAAGACTCTAATGGACTGATCTCCTGCCAAGTGGTCGGCTGCTTTTTGTTCGTCGGTTCGTTGTTTTATTGAAGGAACTCGTTTCCCATACTTTGCAGCATACCTGCGTTTGGCATTGCGAATCTGTGTACGATTCATACCTGGGAAACGAGGATCTATATCAACGGGTAAAGGCTTTTTATTTCGAGCCCAATTGTGCCCGACTGAACCTGTTTTTCTGGTCGGGTGGTCACGAACTAAAACCTTTTCTTTCACCTCCACATTAAAAGAACCGTCTGGATGGTCCCATTTTTCAGCGACTGGTCTTTCAACAACTTTGAGTCGTTCTTCCGGTCGGCCACTGTTTGGCTGACTTCCTTTTTTTGTTCCGGGGCTTGCCTGAGTTCGTTCCCCTGTTTGTCCATTATTGGCCGAACTTTTCCCTGTTTCCGAACTTGGTTGGATGTCAACCATTGCCGTTGTTACTTTCGGAAACGGTTGCTGGTCTACACCTAGAGTGATGTATTTGAGCCGACCTGTCTTGATGGCTTTTTGAATTTCCTTCCTGAAATGAGTACACTGACTTGTATTGTGTGTGAAAGAATTATGCCACTTGCAATATGGTCTCCCTTTGATTTCTTCTTTAGTGGCCAGTCTTTGCCCCTTTGGAATACGGATCTGCCCATCAGTCAGTAAGATGTCAAAGATTTCATCAGCTTTTGAACTATCAAACGTCGGTTGCTCCTTTCCTTCAGATCCTGGTACTGGCTTCAATTTAGGGCATACATAAGGTTTTCCAGAAAGGATTTCGGCTGCCATCTCTTCTGATTGATTAAAATCAAAGTCACATGTTTCTGTTCCCATACTCGCCATATGTTGGCCTCTATTACGCCTGTTATGCTGATCTTCCTCTCTGAACAAAGACTCAAGACGTCCTGCCTTGGATGCAAGACTTGCCAAATCCTCAACATCCAGGGCAGTGAGTGCCTTTCTTAAACGAGTATGCATATTCCGGACCACTAAATTGGTCATCTCTTTCTCACTGATTACCGTAGGACATCGTCCCTTCATCAATCGCACCCTTTCTATAAACTGTGAAGCAATTTCTTCTGGATACTGTCTCAATTCAAGTAAATCAGTTAAAGAAACAACTGGTAAAGGATTAAAGAATCTAGCGTGAAATGCCATCTCCAGTCCTTCCCATGTCTGAATTTGTCCTGGAGGCAAACTTACAAACCACGAAAACGCCGTTCTAGTAAGAGATAAACCAAACAGCTGTAACTTATAAAAAGGGTTATTGCCAACTTCTCCTAATTGTGCTGTGAACCGACCAACATGTTCTATGGTGGAAGATCCGTCCTCCCCTGAGAATGCATGAAAGTCGGGTGGTCGAAAATTCCTTGGGAGAGGGTATTCATTAATGATCCTTTCTGGGAAAGGTCTCTGATATGCAGGGCGGTTAGCCATCTGAGGAGTTAATCCATACTGATCCCTTAATATATGTGCAATCTCATCAGGATCTACATGGAAGCGTTGATGATCAGGAACATGGAACGGATCCTGCACAGGAATATGAATAGGATCATGTATATATCCTTCAGGCCTGTCCTCCCTTGTATTGTTCGGCTGCGGATTGGTAACCCTTGGTCCCAGTGGAACATTGTTTGGAAAAGTCAAAGGAGATTTTCCCCTATCCATTCGGTTGGGATTTGTGGCACTTGGGAATGTACTATCCACGAATGATGGTCCTGCGAAATTTGCCTGTGGTCTGGACGGTGATACTCCTGGTGGAGTCTGAGTGGGTTGAAGACTAACCCTTGACAATGCTTGATCTATCATGTTCTGCATCAGACTCTGTTGCTCACGCAACATGTTCGTTTGTTGCTCACGCAACATATTCTGCATAACCAAGGTATGCTGGTTGTTCATTTGTTGAACATAAGACCACCAATCAGTTGGTGGTTGTGGGATTTCCCCGGCATTTGGCACAATAGGTGGTGGAACGGATTCTCCCACCGGTGCCGAAGATGATTGAGGTTGTGAACCTGCCATATGGACCCTTCCGATGATACGGCCGGATCTAAGACGTATGAAATTATCGCCGGAATTGGAATGAGCAATTTTGTCTTGCTCCCACTGTGGTCGCCAATTTGTTGATGTATTTTTTCAACAAAAATAAAGTAAAATTCAAAGATATAGAAAATATCCTTAAACTTGATTAATTAGTGCCTGAGATTAGGAATCTCTAAACACTGTATGGTACAGAAAATAAACTGGAAAATAAAAGACTGAAATTTAAAGTGGTGATCCCCAAATCTGACTTTGCTTTGTTGAAGTTGATTGAAGATACCTTGCCAAATGATTATCCAAGCCTTTAAATATTCTCTGGGAAACCGTACCGAAAACCGTCACCCGAACGGTTACAACGTCTCCTTCCCAACCGTCTTCCAACCCTTCTCCTGCTGACACGCGTCCTCAGCAGACCAAAATTATCCCTATATTTCACTCTTTGAGCTGACCCCAGACCTTCCGCCCTTTAGGCCCGACAGCCAATCTACAATAGTATGGGTCCGACTGCCAATCCTCCCGACTTGCAAACCATCTGACTTGTTGGAGTAGCTACAGACATCCCGACTAACAAACCATCCGATTCGTTGGTCCTGCCGCAGAATTCCGATTTGGGAACTTCCCGTCCTGAAGGCCTCCCGACCTACGGATTTCCCGTCCTGAGGGCCTCCCGACCTGCGGACTTCCCGTCCTGATGACTTTCTGTCTTGAGGACCTCCCGACCTGAAAACCTTCCGACTTGAGGTCTTTCCGTCTTGAAGACCTACCGACCTAAAGTCCTTCCGTCCTGATAACTTTCCGTCTTGAGGACCTCCCGACCCGAAGACCTTCCGCCCTGAGGTCTTTCCGTCTTGAGGACCTCCCGACCTGAAGACCTTCCGACCTGAGGTCTTTCCGTCTTGAGGACCTACCGACCCGAAGACCTTCCGCCCTGAGGTCTTTCCGTCTTGAGGACCTCCCGACCTGAAGACCTTCCGACCTGAGGTCTTTCCGTCTTGAGGACCTACCGACCTGAGGTCCTTCCGTCCTGATAACTTTCCGTCTTGAGGACCTCCCGACCCGAAGACCTTCCGCCCTGAGGTCTTTCCGTCTTGAGGACCTCCCGACCTGAAGACCTTCCGACCTGAGGTCTTTCCGTCTTGAGGACCTACCGACCTGAGGTCCTTCCGTCCTGATGACTTTCCGTCTTGTATTTTCCTTAGAAATAAACCTATTTTCCTTGATTTCCTCACGGTGTCCTTCAGCCAGTTCAATCAACCCTATTGTCAGGCCCATTCTTCTTTTTACCTTGGGCTTTTAACCTAATTCTAAATTTCGTACGTAACAAAAATATTTTTACCAATAAATATAAAATATATATATATGTCAATATCATATTCTCTTCGTCACACATAATTTATTCATTATTTTTATTTCGGTTCGTCTCGCATAATTTATTTATTTTTTTCTTTAAAATATAATTATATACTTTAATCAAATTTTAAAAATTCATAATTTATAATTTTTTTATTTTAATTAAATAATTTAGTCATATTAATTTTAATTTATAATTATTTTTATTATAGGATAATTATTTTTATTAATATACTTTTTAATTATTTACTATTATAAAATATCTAAAACTCTGTGTCCCAACTAATGATGACAAATTAATTGGAACAGAGGAAGTATTATTTTGTAGAGATTATATATATCATGTAAAAAGTTTAAATTCTGAAAAATTTGACAATAAAAATATATTTTTCTTATTAAATTATTATTATAGAAAAGACAATTAAATAATTAACTTAATATATAGTTAATTTAACTATTGAATAAAAATAAACTAAAAAAAATATTAATATATTTTATAATTATTATAATTTAAATTAAATATAATTATCTAAAAATAATACTTCTTCCGTCCACATATAAAGTAAATATTTACTTTTTGGCGACGGTGTTTAAGAAATAATAGTATTTTAATTATAGTGAATAGTTAAAAGTAGTATAATAATATTTTTACCCTAAAAGTAACGATGTGATAGAAAATAAGGATAATTTTGAAAAAAGTGAAGTATTTAATAAAAGGTTTACTTTGTAATTGGATATTCCAAAATAAAAATATATATACTTTCTAGCCGGACGGAGAGAGTATAATATTATTTTTTTTATATCCTTAATAATTATGTATTTTTTATTAATATTAATATTAATACTAATATAATTTTTATTTTTATTTTTATTTTTATAGAATTGTATGTAGTAGTTCTAATTATTTTTATATAATACACTTTAATCTAATTAAAACATCACACATCCAGAGCCGCGGCGCCTCCACTGCACAAGACCAGATTCTTCCTCTCTCTTTCTCTTCTTCTTCTTCTTCTTCTTCTTCATTCTTTGTTTATTTATTTATTTTTCTATTTGCTCCACCTGGTGACTGCTTAATGTCCCACTAGGTTAATACATTTTTTTTTTTTTTTTAAAAAAAGGGCATTGAACACCATTAATGGTTATAAAAGGTGAATTTGTGATTAACAGAACTAAGGACAGCATGGACTTTATTCTTTTCAAGAAATTTATCTTTTTTTACTTTGTTGTTTATGCTCTCATTTCGACAGCTTTTGCAAGTAGCTCTGTTTTAATTTGTTGTTTTCAATTTTTATATATATTGTCTTTAACATATGTTACTCACCCCATCATCTCTGCTGTGAGCTGTCCTATTTTCATAGGATTAATCCTGGACCTCTTCTCCAATTACCGAAATTTACAGTGTTAAATCCATTTGTAAAGTTTTTTACATGATTTTCCCCTTATGCTCACTTCGAACGAACCGGCAGTTCAAGACTAACCCATCCATTCTAAGAATCGAGGAAAAGTACTACACTCCAATGGATTTAAACTTGAATTAATAGATGCAAAGAAATATAAGTTTGTCACCAATCCTAAATTTACAAAATATTAACCCCTTCTAACTATAAGCTGTGAAAACTAACTTTAATATTGCCTCGTAAAAATACAACTACGATTTCTAAATTTTTCAATACAGCGAATGGTTTACACATCAATTAGAAAACGCATAAATACTCCCAAAGATATATTTACCAAAATACTTTATACAAGTCTTTCTAACATTACACGAAGCTGCGCATGCAGGATAGCGTGCATATACGAGCACTAATATATATATATATATATATATACACATATATGGGCAAGACTCAGAGGGAGAGATGGACCAAACCCAATAGATGAGTCTCGATGGCCAGATGAGTGCAATCCTGTGAAGAAAAAAATAAATGCAGAATTTTTTTATAGTGATTATATAATAAATATATATTTATATAATTAGTGTATTTACTAAAGAATTTTTTCAACATACCTCGGGTTAATATTATAAAATTATAATATATGCATATATTTATACACAATCTAATATATACATATACTTTCTCAATTAAAAAGGTCATAATTCAACAACCGAAATCAATATCAATAGCTATACGATTATCAATAAAAATATAATATTTTATCCCATAAGTAATAACATCAAAATATTGTTTCAATAATAATAATAAAAAAAAAAACAAACATTCCATTTCAGGCCATCGTGATTGCATTTATCATTTTATGGATAAATATAAAGATTGGGCCAAATTCGTAATTTCACTATCATCTATATATTATATATATTGTTGATGCCGATTTTCAACAATAAAAAGTAAAATTCGAAAATAGAAATTATCTTCGAATTTGATAAAATGAAATGCCTGAGATTTAAGAATCCCTAGACACCGTACGATACATAAATAAAATAGGAAAAATAAATACTACAGATTGTAAAAGTAAAATAGTGATCCCAAAAGAAATTCACTGATTTTGATGTCGATTGAAGATGCTTTTTCAAAACAAACCCAAATCTTTAAATATTCCTTAAAGAAACATTTTGGAACCGTCGTCTGTTCGGTTACAGCAACCGCCGTCAACCGCCCACTAATTCCTCCTCCATTGACACGTGTTTTAACTGTTTCACCAACCGCTCCCACCAGTTACAGAACCCAACTGGCTCGACCGACCGCCTCTGGGTACCTTACCTCCTTAAATGAACGGCTGGTCCCGAATAACTACTCAACCGTCCAGAATACTTTAGACAGACTGCAGGCTGACCGACTGCCTCGAAAAACCCCTTAGCCACCTGATGGGCCCAGAGACGGGCCCACATCTCTTTCTATTTTGGGTCATTTACTATAAAATTCGTACGTAACAGTCGCATTTATATTTAGCAACCGTTTGCTCGACCCTATAACTTTGAAAACAACCTTCGCCTTTTCAGACGGATCATAAATCACCACCCAACTGAGAAATCGTCTGGACCATCCACCGACTGAACCTACCGAATAACCCAACGATTGACCAACCGACCAATTCAGATACTAACTGGTCGCTAGACCAAACGACTAATCAGTCGCCCACTCGAGCGACCACCATTCAGTCCCTTCAATCGGTTGAACAACCATTCGTCCAGACGATTCATCGATCGCCCAATCAAGCGACCACCATCCAGTCCCTTCAAACGACTGAACAACCATTCGTCCAGATGATTCATCGATCGCCCAATCAAGCGACCACCATCTAGTCCCTTCAATCTGTTGAACAACCATTCGTCCAGACGATTCATCGATCACCCAATCAAGCGACCACCATCCAGTCCCTTCAATCAGCTGAACAACCATTTGTCCAGACGATTCATCGATCGCCCAATCAAGCGACCACCATCCAGTCCTTTCAATCGGCTGAACAACCATTCGTCCAGACGATTCATCGATCGCCCAATCAAGCGACCACCATCCAGTCCCTTCAATCGGCTCAACAATTATCTGTCTAGAAGATTTAATCGATCGCCCAATCAAGCGACCAACTGACCGTCCTTTCAAGCGACTGAACTACTGTTTGACCAAATGACCGGCCAATCGATCAGGCGATTAACAGGTCACTTAATTAAGCGACCAATTAACAGACCTTTCTTTCAAATGGGCCCCTAGAAGCCCACTCTCTTCTTGTCTGACCCCCGTATCGACCGTCTCAGCTTTCTTCGCCCGACCTTATCTTGTCCGACCTCCTTATCGTCCGTCTCATCCTCCTTCGTCCGACTTCACTTTGTCCGACCTCCGTATCGGTCGTCTCATCCTCCTTTGCCCGACTTCATCTTGTCCGACCTCCTTATCGGTCGTCTCATCCTTCTTCGCCCGACTTCATTTAAGAGACCCTACTACCATTATCAGGCCCATTGGACTATATATCAATCCAATTTATAAGCCCATTCTCAAGAAACCATATACATTGGTTTTCTTACTCAACATATATACATTTTCCTTCTTTTCCATCGTCACTCATTTTTTCTTTCTCTGCAGAGCTTTTTTCAACACCGACGATATCACTCCAAGAAAGACGAAGAAGAAGAAGATGCAGTCTCCTGCAAGAACTCGGAAGAAAGTTCCTTCAACGTAGAATTTTGAAGAAGATAAGGTCCGTACAATGGCGTTCTTGATTACTACTTGCATTATATAAAAATATGATTGTCGTCTTTAATTTCACTACAATTTCACGCTATTAGGATGAACAGATCATCGCAAAAGGATGGATTAATTAGAGATTGGAACCACATGGTTGAAGATTGGATGGATCCCCTGAAGAAAAACCAAGGCACCTCCTAGCAGCACCAATCTTTATTATTACTATTATTATTATTTCTATCTCGACTCGATATATCGATCAATTTCTTGATAGATGAATTTCTTGAAACAATGTAATAGAATCAAGCAACAAAAAATGGATTGGATTGGCAGTTCCTCCCATGGATGAAGCAGCAATCTCGCTCAACCTTCCAGACTTTTCTGATGAAGAACTATTGCACGTAACCAATCTATTTGTCTAAAGTGCATGCAATATTATGGAAGGCTTTACATTTCTACATACTGACAAAATGGTAATGAATTTCGATGAAGTTCTTCGACAATGTGGACTGCGAGGAAAATAAGTTCACTCTTGGATTTTACACTTTCATGTACGGTTTTGTAATTTTTGGTTTGACGACATCCGGTTTTTTGTTTTAGTTTTCAAGAATGATGACAAAGAAGTCCTAAAAGATCGGATTGTTGCAATATTCAAAAGATATCAAAGCCTCATCGTCCTGATGTGAGCATTGGATACATATATATGGATTTAATTATAGGTATTTATGTTACATTACTAATCGTTACTATTCTATTATATCAGATCTCTTAATGGGACATTGAGAAGAAACTCGAAGCTACAAAGAGAAGGCTTTGAGAAAACTATCAAGAAAACAAGAACGGTATAGCAATCATCATTGAATAAATCTATTTAATATTGCATGTATTTGTGGATTGGACTAAATTTACTTGCATTACATGTACAACTAGGAAACGAAGAAAAATAAAAATGATAGACATTCGCGATATGCCAAAAGACAACATGCCACCGGTAGACACTCCAAGGAGACTTTTTGGGCATGGCGCTTTTATTAAAGGATTCAAATAGTCGGAGATATGTTTGGTTATAGACAAGAAAAATATTTGATAAAATATATTTTGGTTGATGTATTTTAAATCAATGTTAATATTTTATATAATATCTATATTGATAAAGCTACGAGTGTTTGTCATCACACTTACTCTGAACTCCTATGGAAGCGATGACAGATGCAACAAACGTTAGAATGTTATAACACACGTACATTTTATGGTTTTAACAAATATAACAAAATAAGTTTTCTTTATATTGTAAATTTAGTCCTTTTCGTAACAAGAAGTATTTCAATTTTCATTGCATGAACAAATTCATTTCAAGACTAGTATATATATATATATATCAAGAATATGTCCTAAGTACTAATTTTTTCATTTTTGTATTTTTTGTATTTGTATTTATAGTTTATGTTTGATTTTGATACTCCTCTCGTAAAAAATATGCTTATATAGTTGATATTGATACTAAGAAAAAAATATATTCATGTAAAAAAAATGTAAAGATATTTGGATAAAGTCATTAAAAAAAGTGTTTAAATAATACTGTATAATATAAAATTAGTGACAAAGTTATTGTTGTTTGTATTACACTAGAAAAATCAATCTGGCACAAAAATAACATTCAGTCTAGTCCAAAATTCAGTCAAAATAGTTACAAAAAATTGACATATGAGGAGGAAAATGTAAAAAATATGGAAAGTTATCCAATTTAATTGGATATATATTAGGAGTGATAAAGGAGAGAGGGCACGATTTATTCAACCAAACCCAATACATATATTTTTTTTTTTGTTTTCCTACTTTCTTGTATTACAATTTTCATAATTAATCAAAGTCTATTTGCATTTGTTTTTACTTTACTTTTCGTCAGTTGTGATTAATTCCATTTAAGTTCATCACATTGGACTAACAACAGATCCATATTTCATATCTCGATTCCATTCGTATAACGAGTTTTTATAGTAAGATCAGCCCAAAAATTTGAGAAGGTTGGATAACCTAAGTTACACAGGCCCAAATCTATCCGGTTGTCATCGATAAAGTTTAGCGACGACAGATTGGTACACCCAGTGGAACACCAACGCATCTCACTATGTTTATGCAACTTGGCAACCGGAAATTAAAATCCCCATCAACAATATCTAAGGACAAAGGAATTATAGGAGAGAGTTCGGTGCGGAAAAACATAGAAGATTTTGTGCGCGATGAATTGTCGGCTGCTCTTGGAAGAAACGATCAGTTACTCACTCTCCCGGCCAGCATATTGCAGGATCAAATCCAAGTAGCAATCCGCATCCTTTTTGTGGCATGACTGCTGAAGTTACCAAACGCATGACCGATATCGTAAGACCAACATTTGAGGATCAATCTACGTGGTTTAGAGAAGAGGGAAACCGGAAGGGCAAGACACGCACACAACTCCGATCTGATGTACCTCAAGTCTCCGGAAAGGGCACCATCTTGCATCACCACCGATCATGTTGCCAATCCACTTCTGTGATACCCATGAAGTTGGCCCGTTGTTTGACCAACTCCCGTGTGTGGATGAGCCGATATTAGGCCATCTGAAATTGATTAGAGATTAAATAGATTGAATAGACTACTCATGTCAACAATGAGCACATTCTTTTTTGGAATCCTACTGAAAGAACTCTAGAGTTAAGCATGCTTGCTTTAGAGTAATTTGAGGATAGGTGACCCCCTGGGAAGTCTCATAGGGTACGCATGAGTGAGGACAGGAGCGCACTGAAAGGACTCGTGTTGACCTATGGGGCCAGTCTACGATCCCGATATACTCGACTTTGCGTGGCTTGTGGGCCAAGGTGTCACAGTTGGTATCAAAGCCGATCTGCGACAGTCCGCAGTCATTGGCCGGACTGCTCACGGG
Organism: Andrographis paniculata; assembly: GCF_009805555.1. NCBI lineage: Eukaryota > Viridiplantae > Streptophyta > Magnoliopsida > Lamiales > Acanthaceae > Andrographis > Andrographis paniculata. The sequence continues at coordinate 1,353,532 of NW_026137402.1, forward strand.
CCTAGCAGTTGACGATCTTTGGGGTCCAATGTGGACGTTGTATTCTAATGTGGGGGAGGATGTGATACCCCCGGAGTTGGGCCGTTAACTCCCGTGTATGGATGAGCCGGTATTAGGCCATCCAAAGTTGATTAGAGGTTAAATAGATTGAATAGACTACTCATATTAAGAATGTGCACATTCCTTTTCGGGAACCCTACTGAAAAAACTTTAGAGTTAAACGTGTTTGCTCTAGAGTTATTTGAGGATGGGTGACCCTCTGAGAAGTCTCTTAGGGTGCGCGTGAGTGAGGACAAAAGCGCGTTGGAAGGACTCGTGTTGACTTGTAGGACCAGTCTATGATCCTGACATGTTTGGCTTCGTGTGACTTGGGGGCCGGGGTGTCACAACTTCAGTACGGCCATGTGATTATTTTAGACAAAATAATGGATCCGAAAATTTTTCTTTAGGCGTTCACCACCTACTATTGGAGTCAGAGAAAATATAGGGACCGTTAGGCCAGTGCCTTAATGGCCCCTCTTCGGCAGAATGACATCTTATGTACCCGTAATCAATCCAAATGTCTAAGGAAGCCCAATAGTGGGACAAGGAGTATTCAATGCTTTAGGGGCATGGACAACAAAGGACCAGAATAGAGATGACAATGGGTCCGGGTAGACTTGAGATCTGACCCGGACTCAACCCATTCATCTGGGGTTGGGTCCAAGTATAACAAAAAATTTAAAGGTCGGATTGGATCGGGTCAGGGTTTGAGGATAGATCCGACCCGGATTTTAATTAAAAAATAAATTGTTTTTATAATTATATTATGTTTCTCTTTACTTTCTGAATAAAAAAAATCTAGCAACATCATATTCATTCGCACAAAAAGGCGACACACCACGGAAAATACTAACAATGATAGTTTGTGAACTAATGACTACACGGATTGTAAAAGAAAAATGACATCAGAATGGTGGGATCATTTCGAAAGGAAAAAAAATGATGATGTGATATATGAAGAATGCAATTATTGCAAAGCCCGTCTCAAAGCACCGAGTGGTTATGGAACGACATATTTGAAGGAGCATTTTGAAAAAGTTCGTAAAAAGAGACCAAGAAAAATGGACATTCGACAAAGTATTATGATGATGGGAAGAAAAAAACTTGATGAACGTCAAGCACTTGAAACACGTGTGTTTAATCGAGAAGATTCAAGGCACAATCTTGCAACAATGGTGATTTTCCATGATTATCAGTTGACAATGGTCGATCATATTGGTTTTTGGAGATTTATTGGTAATCTTCAGCCATATTTTAACATGATTACAAGATATACTTTTAAAGGTGACATTTTTAAGATTTATGAGGTTGAAAAAACTAAGTTTTATGAGATATTAGACAAGCTTAATAGTCGAATTTCCATCACAACAGACATGTGGACATCAAGCAATAATAATAAAAAAAGATTTATGTCAATTACTGGGCATTATATTTATGACTTTTGGACTTTGAAAATTGTCATTTTAAGGTATATTTACTTAGAAATAATTTTTTATTTTGGTATTTTTGTTGTATAGATAATTGAAATTTACTAACAAACATTTCACTTCATAGGTTTGTTTATGTACCGGCTCCTCATACTGCTGAAGTCTTATCAAATGTCCTCATTTTGTCTTTGATGGATTAAAATAGTGATAGAAAATTATCAACTATTATTGTTGATAATTGTACTACCAATAATTCGATAATTTAACACATGTTGGGGAAACTGTCATCAAAAGATATGCTGATGGATGAAAAGGTACTTCATACGCGTTGCTCTGCACATATTTTGAATTTGATCGGTGCAATTGAAAAAGTGCATGATATTGTCATTTATTGGAATCTTTCACCTTCTAGAATTGAGAATTTTGAAAAAAAACTACCGGTAAATTGCATATCAATTGTTCTAGAAAATTAGTTTTGAATTGCAAAACTCGTTGAAACTCTCTTATTTGATGTTAGAGACAACTATAATTTATAAAGATAAGTTTCTACAAGTTAAATGCCGAGAGAAAAATTATTATAGTGAGCCAAATAATGAGGATTGAAAATTTGTAATTGAAATATGTGGAAAGTTGAATTTTTTTCTATAAGGTGACAGAGTTCTTTTCTGAAACTCTTTATCCTACATCAAATTTTTTATTTTGCTCATATATGTGAGATAAAATAAAAATTAAATAAATGGGTCAAGAGTTCAAATGTGTTGGTTCAAGAAATGACGAAGAAAATGCTTGCAAAGTATAAAAAATATTGGAGTGATTGTCATATCATGTTGGGGGGTTGTTGCTGTATTGGATTTTAGGTACAAATTGAAGTTGGTTGAATTTTATTTTAATCTTATATATGGTAATACAGCTGAGATAAAGGTTAATCAAGTTCGTCAAAATTGTTATAATCTGTTGATTAATTATCATTCTAAAGCTACGTCTTCTACGGATATGAGTTCGGTGCTTGATGTTGGTATGTTGGATTTGGGAGTTTCAATAACTCGCAATCTTATTTCTACTGATGCATTTGATCTAGATTTATCGAAGAAATGTGATCAATTTGTGGAAAGTATGAATGATTCTTCTAGAATTTCTACGATGTTAGAGTTGTATATATATTTGGAAGAAAGTGTTTTATTGCAAATACAAAATTTTGATATATTGGATTGGTGGAAGACGAATGGAGTCAAGTACCTTTATTTGCGAAAGATGATAAAGGATATTTTGGTTTAATGTACATTCATTAATAATGGAAGAGTTATTAGCCCTCATCGTAGTAGTCTTAACCCTTCTACTTTGGAAGCATTAATATGTGTTCGACATTGATTATGGAATGAAACAAATAGTAAATTAATTTTAATATTTTTAATTAATATATTTATATCTTATTATATTGTATGACTTATATTATTTGTTGATTTATTGTTTTAGATAGCAACTTGACTACCGGGTGCTAAAAAATATTTGACGATGATGAAAGAGATGGCGATGAACAATGAAGATTGTTGTTATTTTACGTTTCGATTAGTGACTTAATGTTTTAATGTGTTTTTTAATTTTAACGATAATTGCACAAAAAATTGCATGTTTGGTTATTTCATAAATCATAATATGCAAGAGTTAGATATATTTTTATGATTGAATTATTATTATTTTTGTTGTTGTTGATGATTATTTATTGTGAGTTTTTTATATTTATTTGAAATAAATTGATAACTATTTAGGTTGGTCGGGCCCGGATTTGGGTCTTGTTTATAGTAAAAAAAATTATTTGTCAGGTTTGTTGGGTTTATTGGGTATGTCTCGGGTCGGGTCTGGGTCCAATCAGATCCGGTCCGGGTCCTGGGTCTATATATGTTCTTGGGTCGGGTTTTGGGTTTGGTCAAACTCGACCCATTTCCATTCCTAGCTCCGAATGCATCGTCCATGCACCTCTTGGAGTGATTTGGACCTCAGACATACCAGCTCCGGCAGCACCCTTTTACGCCAAGGGACAAGGAACTACTCCGGAAGCTATCCCACATTCAACTCTCGGGCCATACCAATGTTTCATCTCTTCAATGAGGACGGTGAAAATTCAATTTGGGGATGTTCCTATGCATCTAATGCTCACGCCTAGAGGAGCCGTGGAAGATGCCCTCGCATGTTCCCTCTGCATTGAGGGTCTACTTCTCAGGTCCTCCAACAACCCACACGCCCCTCAACAAGCTGGCTAAACACTTCTATAAGAACTGCTTGGGGGGGGGGGGGGCAATGCAAAACACCTATGCTGTCATTCTCTCTCATTAACCCTCAAGCAAGCAGAGAGGCAATATGTCATCTCTATGACGACACGATTCAGCCTCCGACGAGGCATCATTATCAAAGACCTTCCTTGGCGCCGATTAATGTTGTTGGAATACGTCTAGAGAGGCCCTGCGGTTCAATAGAGGACCTTGGGAGCAGCGACACAAGCACCGGTACTCGGCAGATGGTGTTTGAAAAGCTCGAAAGGTCGATCAACCCTCCGACGAGAAAATCGGTATGGGACATATTATCACCCAATACTACAGTGGCCAAGGTAAGCTTTAAGAAAGATAGAGAAGTTTCACGTGTTACATCGATGGAACAAATATCATTACACCATCTGATGCGCCATCCCAATTGACCTCAAGACGACGGAAATTGAATAATAAATTAGAACAGAAGGAACCTAGATTGTTTACAAGGACAAAAAAGGCGAATGTAGAGGCAACAATGGTTGCTCGACTTAACCGGGAGACCAAGATTGCAAAGGATCAGCAGCTAAACAACCACGAACAAGCAGATCCAGGAAAATAACGATTGGACAAGAAGAATTTGCGACATCAAGTATGGACTTTCCAAAAGTCGAGATCGAATCATATACTATTTATTGGTGAGGCCGATTACGAGCAACAATTTCCTCGGGGAGCAAACCTAATTATGGGGGACAAACTTACGATCGGAGCACTCAATGATGACAAAAGCTCTAAGGAAAGGTTCGTTATAATAGCAAACAATCGAGAACTCGAACTTGCTTTGCAGTACGAAGGCGATTTCAGAATTAACACAATAGGATTTTTACTAGAAAAGTTTGAGGCACCCAGGATCAGCCAACTTGCCTCCAAAGAGATGTTATGCCCGAAAAAGATGGTTTATTATTTTGGGTGGACCAGGACATTCTAGCTGATGAAACCGAAACAAATGGTGTTCCAGAAGCTTGCGGAAGAGAACACACAACACCTAAAATCTTTATTTTTTATGGTGTACCTCGATATAAATGCAATCAGCAAGGTGCTGGTCAATGGAGAAGCCTCCATCAATGTGATGGCATTTCCTACATTGAAGAAAATTGGAAAAAGCCAGTGCGACTTGATTTTGACCACGATGCAGCCGATTGATTTCACCGGGAATGCACATATGATCGTCGGAGTCTTAGTGGTGAACGTGACCGTTGGGACCAGAAATGATTGTGTGGCATTTTTATAATTGAAGGAAAGCCTACATATTCGGTTATTCTTAGAAAGGATTGGATCCACACCACCTAATGCGTTCCATTGATATTGCACCAAACGGTGATGTTTGGAACGGGAACCATGTTGAGACCTTCAAGGCAGAAGCCGTTCGTGAAATGAAGGTATATTCGGTTGAGGCTATATATTATTCACTTAATGTTTACCCTTTGTCGATGATGCTTCATGATGTAGAGACCTGGAAGGGTGTGTAACTTGACGATGAAAGGTTTTGAAATTCAAATGAAAGCCGATCCACGGCTCGACGGCTCATCAAATCATGATGAATGACAATTTGATCCTTCAGGATATGAATGCGAGGATCAGTGAGTTTGTTGACTCTTTCGCTTAAGCTGAAGCTGGTATTGGTCACCTTCACGATAGGTAGGCAACGGGAAACCCTAATCGCCTTTTCGAGATGACCAAAGTGAGAAAGAACCTTATTCCCCAATTGTCCAAAGGGCATTCTTTCATCCTCATAGCTACCGATTATTTCACGAAATGAGTGGAAGAAGTCCCGCTTACCCAGGTCTAACTATCCCATATCATTTGCTTAATTAAGAACAATATAATCAACCGGTTCGACATCCCCGAGACTATTATGACAGATTAAGGAACCGTGTTCACAAGTGCCAAAGTCGAGGCTTTGACGGTAAAATTGGGATTTAGTTAGTGCACTTTTCACTTTACTCTCCTCAGGCTAATAGACAAGCCGAGGAAACAAATAAGGTATTGATGTCCATTATTAAGAAGGTGCTGGAGAACGACTCGAGATGATGACACGATACCTTAGAGGAGGCGTTATAGGCTTACCGAAATGCCAAGTAATCGATGATGGGAAACAAGCCATATAGACTCACCAATGGAGAAGACGATGTTCTACCATTGAACATTACAGTACCATCGCTTTGAGTCTTGCAGAAAAATGAGTTGTCAATGGAAGAACAAAATCTAGCCCTACTCCAGGAATTAGACTCTTTTCCGGAAGAACAACCCTAGGCCCTTGAAATATTTGGCTAAGTCATCGAACAACGCACACAAGCTGATGGAACCAGAAGAAGAGGAACTCAAGAAGTTTGTCAATGGTAAACACCTCAAAAGATTTTAGCCATCGTTATGTTAGTTAAGGGACAATTCCAAAAGATATAGAGAGGTAGCGGAGCTGCAACACGTTTTTCCAATGTTGGTTGATTGTTGTGTGAAAATAGTCCCAAAGCTGCAATGGAATAAAAGATTAGGAAAGAAGAATGGTCTATGAACCGCCTAAAGATTTGGGTACTCACGATAAATTTAAAAAAAAAAAAAAAGATTTATCAGAATGAAACCCTCACAGAATGAGGAGATTTAAAACAAAAATATTTGGGTTGCAAGATAAATTTTGCCGAAATAATTTTGTGGAGGCATTTGTATTACACGCAAAAAAAAAAAAAAAAAGTCCAGCCCAAAAGATAGCGGTTAGTCCAGCCCAAAATTCAAGTATTATCCAAAATAATTACAAAAAAATATAGACACACGAGAAAAAGGTGGAAAATATGAAAGTTATCCAATTTAATTGGATTATATTACGAGCGATAGAGGAGAGGGGGGCACGATTTATTCAGCCAAATCCGGTACTTATCCTGACTATTTTTGTTTTATCTTGTCTTATTTTCCTTATGTTTCAGTATTACAATTCATTGATAATAGAAGTCTATTTGCATTTGCATATGTTCTTGCTTTATTTTTCTTCAGTAGTGATTAATTCCATTTAAGTTCATCACATCAGACTAGAAATAAATCCATATATCATATTTCGATTTTGTTTGGTTCGGTTCGTATACCAATTTTAGCAAGATCAACCTAAATTCTTTCTTGATGAGATCGGGAACCCAAGTTACGTCGATTTCGACCCGCCTAAATCTATTCCGTCATCATTGTAAAAGTTTAGCAATCTTATTATTATTATTATTATTATTATTATTATTATGTGTTTAAAGTATAAATAAACTTTACATTGATAGAAAATTATTTCGACCGCCCTAAATCCATTCCATCGTCATTGAAAAATTTTAGCAACATTATTATTATTATTATTATTATTATTATTATTATGTATTTAAAGTATAAATAATATTTACATTGATAGAAATTTTTTTTACTATTTAAAGTATAGACATAAATTTGGCGAAGATTGTTAATTTGAAAGTAAGCATAAGTATGCTAAGCAAATTGAATATTTAAAGAAGAATTTGGAGTTAGTTGAATACTTTTTTCAAGCTTAAACTCGAGTTTTGTTTAAATAGGATGTTTTAGAATTTTGAAATTTTGAAAAAAAATTTAAAAGCATAAAAAATTAAATATTTTTTGATATAATATTTTATATATAAAAGAATAATAATATAATATTTTTTTAAAAAATATTGATAAATAAGTATCAAAATTATAAAAAAATATATAAATAATTATGAGTTTGGATTTGTCAACCAAAGCATGCATTATTAAACCAACCCCACAATCCACATTGTGTGTGTTTACTATTTGCATCGACAATATATAAAACTTTTGGTGTCACAAAATTTAAAAATAAAATAAATTACAAGACTCTATTTATTGAATAATACTATAATATTAACTTTTATATTCATATTTTTAAATTTTATTTTAATTGAATTGAATTTTAAGTATTTGAGTAGATGATATTTTAAAATTTAAATTTTAAATAGTCCATTTAATTTTTTTGAATAACAATGTAATATTTAAATTTTAAACGAGACTACTATCATTTGTTAATAGTAATACAATTATTAAATTATTAAAAAAAATAAAATTGATAAAATAAAATAAGTAATGGCATGTTGCACCACTTACCTAAATGCAGATCCGTCCCCGGGCATTGATGATCAAATCAAAGTGCAGGTCAATTCCTATTTCCTAGTGGTAAAAATTTGACAAAAGGCTAATGGGACACAATAAATCGCACTATCATCATCTTGCAAATGCAATGCTTTTTCCCTGTATATGTTTAGAAAAAAATTTATTTTCATTTTTATTTTTTTGTTCATTTAAAAAATATATATGTTCAATAATTAAAAAAAATAAACTTATAAGAGATAAGAATATTTGTATATTTATCTAAACACAGCTACTTTTTATAAATTAACATTATTATTTAATTATCTCGGTGCGAAAAGCAAAATATATATTTATTTGGAATGAATCAAGTATCTTCTTCAAATCCTTTGGAAGGGATGATGAAGTTGTTGTAGTAAGTTAATTAATTTGTGATTGTACTAATAGTTTTTCAGTCGAACCTAACACACTAGACAAATAAATCTCATGTGAGGATTACGGATTCTTAAGTTATAAAAAAAAAAAAGAATTATCTTTTTCAACACATTTCTTGAGGATTACGGATTCTTAAGTTATAAAAAAAAAAAAAAAAATTATCTTTTTCAACACATTTCTTGCGCATATACGCGCATGTTTAGAAGTTTTTCATTATCTCAATTGTAGTCTTAGACCGTAAAAAATACTATCTACTCCCGATACAGATGACTATTGTTTTTTTTTTTATCTGTCCCATTGAAGATTATCTCTTTATATTTTTAATAAATTCATTATCTTAAACATACTTAAAAAATATAAATCAATTTAATTAAATTTCTAACTTTTTACGGGCCTACTCAAAACCCTTTTATTTCTATTTTTATTCTCAATAAACAAATATTTTTATCTATATTTAAAATTTCTCATTTTTTATGAAATTGGTTTTAAGTTGATTATAAATAAAAAAAATATATATTTTTATTTATTTGTATTATATAAAATTTTATTATCTACAAAATGATATTCATATTGCATATATTTTATTGAGATATAATTTAAAAATATTTAAAATACCAACAATATTATTCAAATAAAAAATAATAAAATAATATAATAATTTATTATTAATAATTTATTAATCTACGCTACCTAAAATATTGTGTCTCTAAAAAAAATAATTTATGTTGTGCACGGAGGGAGTATTAAAGTATAATAAATTGGGTTTTTATGTTTGATTTTTATTCCAAATGTAGGGTTTTTTTATTTAATTGTTTTTATTTAGATATTGGATTGGACATATTATTTTATAAATATATATATATATATTTTATAGAATATTATGAAAATGGTTAATAAAAAATTTCAAAATAAATAAAACCTAATATATCCTATATACTCCCTGCGTCCCGAAACTAAATATCCATTTCTTTTGGCACATAGTTTTAGAAATATTAGTATTATATTGGAATATAGTATGAATAAAGTAGAATTGACTAAAATAACCTTATTAGTATGTGTGATATAAAGATAATGACATTTGTGTAATATATTGTAAGTTGTAAGGATATTTGTAATGTTAGGTAGATAGTACAGTTACTAAAAAATGAAATGGATACTTTGTTATGAGACGGACTAAAATGGAAAAATGGATACTTTGTTATGGGACGGAGGGAGTATAATATTTTAAATAGATTGTATAATTAATAATGCTTTTTTTTTTACTAAATCAGAAGAATAATACTCCCTCTATCCAGTTAGAAAGTATACATATTTCTATTTTGGAACGTCCAATTATAAAGTAAACATTTTATTAAATACCTCAATTTTTTTCACAAATACCCCTATTTTACATCACATCATTACTTTTACACCAAAAAGTAAGGGCAAAAATGTCATTACACTACTTTTAACTACCCACTATAATTAAAATATTACTCCCTCTGTCCGTTAACAATTTATCCATTTTTCCATTTTGGTCTGTCCCATAACAAAGTATCAATTTCTTTTTTTTAGTAATTGTACTATCTACCTAACATTACAAATACCCTTTCAATTTATAATATATTACACAAATGTCATTACATTTATATCATACAATACTAATAAGGTTAATTTAGTCTTTTTACCTTTATTTCTATTTTATCCTAATATAATACTAATATTTTTAAAACTCCATGCAAAAAGCAAATAGATATATAGATATAGGACGGAGTGAGTATTATTTCTTAAGCACTGCGTCAAAAGTAAGTGTATACTTTATGTGTAGACGGAGGGAGTATTATTTCTTAAACATTGCGTCAAAAGTAAGTGTATATTTTATTTGTGGATGGAGAGAGTATTATTTATCCTATTTCGCTTTTGGATTCTGAAGTTTGTGTCTACTTTTAATAATAAAAAAATAATAATATTCTCTCCATCCAAGCTAAATTATTCCGTTTCATTCCAACTAAATTGTCCTATTTAAATTAGACACGGAGTTTTAAGTATTATGTAATTAATAAATAATTAAAAATTATATTAGTAAAAATAATTATAATTTAATAAAAATAATGATAGATTAAGATTAAGATAACTAAATAGTTTAATTAAAATAAAAAAATTATAAATTTTCAATTTTAAAATGTGATTAAAGTATATAATTATATTTCTAAAAAAGAAAAAAAAATTATGTGAAATGGACAAAAATAAAAATATAAAAAAAAATTAAGTGGGACGGAGAGAACACTAAATTAATATAATGTTATAAATATATATATATATATATATATATATATATAAGGTATTAACTTTTTGTATGTCTGCTTTGACGCTATCTTTGTTGATCCTTAGATTAATTTAGGGAGGACAAAATGCCGCAAGACACCAAGGTCTTAGTGTTTGTCTAGGGGTTTTTGAAGATTTTTGAAAATTTGAAAGTTTAAAAAAAAAAAAAGTAAAAATGTTAATATTTAATTTGATGTTTTATGAGAGAAAAATATATTTTATGTTATATTGTTTAAAAAATGAATAGTGACAAATGAGTGAAAGTGTGTTATATAAAAAATATATATAGGTTGGAGTTTCGCCTTAATCCCGGCGATAGATTTCTCTTTTAAAAAATGTTTATTTGTTTGGTTGGGGAATTTAGGGTTTTGAAATAATAAAAAGTTAAAATTAAGCAAAATTTTAATATAATGTAAATAATGATTCAATACAATACTTTAACTGAAAATAAATTTTAATATAATAATTTAAATAAAAAATAAATATATAATTCAATAATAATAATATGGGTGTGTTTTTTGGGAAAAATTTGGGAAGATTTGATTTATGTTTAATTTAGATTTGAATTTTAAGATAATTTTAGAAGTTTTATTTTTTTGGTTACTAGATTTTGTTTGGATTTTAGAGGTTTCGGTGTATATTGGTTGGATAATTAATAAATATGATTGATGTAAATATGTATTAAATTAAATTTATAAAGTTAATAGTAATGTAATTTGAGTATTAATTTGTCTCAATCATAAATAAATATTTATATTTTAAATTTATTTTTATTATATAAAATTTTATTTTATATAAGATGATATTCATATGGTATATATTTTATTAAAATATAATTATTAAATAATTAAAAAACATATTTTAAAATATTTGAATCATATATGTTAAATCATACACCAACTATTAATTATATAAATTATTCAATCCAATTCTCAGCCTAAGAAGTGAAACAATTAATTGGCAGCAGTATTGCACGCCATGTAAAGCTTCATTTAAATTTTTGTGGCCAGTGATTGACAAGCCCGTCGAGTCCTATTAACATAGGCTTGCAACTTTGGAAAAAATTGGACTGAATTTCGTATTAAAATAATATTTGATATGATATTTTATAAAAAAATAAATATATATTTTTTTAAAAAAATACATAGTCTAAATATTAAAATTTAGAAAAATTTGATTAAAAAAGAAAACAAAAACCCCTTCAATTTTACATTGTTATTCGCTTTACAATAATTAAGCAGTAAATTTTCCGAACTCTTTGCCAAAAAAATACATTCTCCAAACAAACAGACCCCAGCATGCAATAATATACTCCCTCCAAGGATGGAACTACATTAGGGCATCCCCAAGCCAAAGTTTTTATAATTTTTTTAATATTAAAAATATTAATTTTTATGTATTTATATACAATTTGCCCCTCCCCCTTCAGAAAAAATTTATTTAAATTCATATTTAATTATGTCATTATTATTTATTTAAATTTATTAGCTAAATATTAAATAAATTATAATATTTTGCTCCCATCAGGATTTAGATGCTAGTTTCGTCACTGACTCTCTCCGTCCCAAAATTATAGTATGAGCTGTATTTGACACGAGATTTAAGAAATATTGATATTATATTGGTAGTGGGTAAAAAGTACGGGTAAAAGAGTTTTTTACCCTTGTGAGTGTATTAGTGTAATATAATTATTTATGAAAATGAGACTATTGTTTTGAGACGGACAAAAAATGATAAATATGACTGTTGTATTGGGACAGTGGGGCTAATATATATCATTTGAAATCCCTTTAAATTTGGTGTTACGTGATTGTGCACTCACTCACTCGCTATGGCTTTATATCTATTGCTTGTGCTTCTTCTTTGCTGTTCTAATCCTGCCATTCTTGCGGTTTCTACCAACGTTGGTTTATTTATTTATTTTTTTAATGCGTTTTTTACAAGTATTTATTTAGTTTTTTATTCTATTTTTCATATATTTTTTAAATATTATATATAATATATTTTTATTTAAAATATTATATTCAATAATTATGTTATTAAAGAACATGAAAATACCTCGAGTAAACAAAATTTTTAAATGTGTTTATTTTGTATTATTTTTGTTCAAATAGTTGATTTGATGCAATTTAATATCATTTTATAAAAAATCTTAAAAATTACTTATATAGTGAAAAAGGAGCTAAAAATAACGCAAAGCAACCAAAGCCTTTCTTTTGATACTTTTAATTTACTCTTAATAAAAATAATTATTAAATACTTAGGTTACATTTTTGGAAAAAAAAAATAATAATAAAATGTAATTATATTATCATTTTATAAAATTGGAGATATTATGGTTCAGGTTCACATAGTGTATATGGGAGAAAAGGCAAAGGATGATGAGCCTCAACTGCTTCTCAATTCTCACCATATGCTTCTCTCTTCAATCCTTGGAAGGTACATTTCAGTTTGGGTTTCTTTGTGTTGTGTTTTTGTTTGAGATATAGTATATCTTTTAATATAATTGTCTGAGTAATATAGAAAATAATATTTTGTGTTGAATACTGATTTTCTGTGAAATCATAAATTATAAAATATTATATATATTGAAAATTATGTGAAAAAATAAACATTTGTTTTTAATTATATAATAATAATAATAATAATAACACTCTTGCATTTTTTTATTTATATATTTTAATCTTACATTTATTTATAATTTTACTATTACCATAATTATATTATTATATATATATATATATATATATCTATTCACTTCATTATCTCACTAGGTCATTTACTTATAATACATTCATCTTAAGTAACACTCAATATTTTTCTATCAATAAAAATTAAATTTCATGTTCAACTCATATAAACATACATTTCATGGAAAAAGAATATTTTTGATTCAATCAAAACCATCTTTCTATAAGGGATAATTATAATGTTGATTGAGACTAAACAATATTAGTATTAAAATAGCCCCGATTAACACATTGTAATAATATACTTCCTCCGTCCCTTATCAAAGAGGCTCTTTGGGGTTATGTAATAAATTTAAAAATAATAATATTTTATTAGATATTGGAAGTGTGTGATTTTGTATAAAATAATTATATGTGTAATGAAATATTTGTAATTTAGATAAAAATTAAGAGTATTTTGGTATTTATGTATAATTACTTTTTCTAAAATAAGAAAGAGAAACTTTGAAATGAGACAAATGAAACTAGTAAAAAAATATTTTGAATTGGGCCGGACGTAGATTGTGTTAACATTATATATTGAACCATCATCTAATGTGTATACCATTATATATTGTGTATATGTTGTATTAATATGTAATATGTAATGAAATCAAATATGTTATGTGCTATTGAATTATTATAATAAATTATTAACATTTTAATTATATTAAGACAAAATTGCTCATAAGTGGTTTCGAAACTTAGTGTATATCCCTCAAAATTGAATGACGCTCTTTTATATTGTAAAAATTGTTGCATGAAATCCTGTTGTAGTTTTAAAATTCAGTGTAGCGTAAATTTCTACATTATTTTAAAAATTGCATGTCGCCCTTTATACTTTAAAAAATATTGCATGAAACTCCCCGCCATACATAAATTATAGATAGGAAATTATTAAATTTAATAATTATTTTAATTTAAAATTTAACATACAAAAGAATATCTAACAAATAATAATACTTCATATGTCAATTAGTAAACTTCTCATTTTACCATTTAGTTTATTCAAATAAAAAAATTTTATTATTTATTTTATAATAAAAAAAACTTTCAACTAAATATTAAAATAGATATTGCACTATTTTATTACATTATATATTTATAAAATATTAATTTATCTTAATCTGCAAAAGTCAAATAAAAAACTTACCGATGGACGGAAGGAATATAACATAATATTCAATTTGCCCGCCAAAATTATATCACAGTTCATTTTTTATTGTCCGCTAAACTTATACACAATCCGATTATAGTAAATAACATTATCCTCCTGCAATTTTATTATTCTTATTTAACAAATAATATCAAATTGTAATTTATTTATTTATTTATTTCACTATTTTTTATCAATAATTTTAATAAATTTATGATATTACCCTTATTTTATTTTTTACATACCTCACTTTAATATTAAAATATTATTATTTATTACTCTCAATGCCCAAACAAACCACTATTTTACGGGATGAAATGAATATTATATAATTAAGGATAGATCTCATATTTTCAAAAATAACTTGATTTTTTTTTTTAATTTTATTTTAAGTAGAACACGCTACTTTATCCTTAACTTGGGACTTTCACTGCAGGTCCCATACCAAAAAACAATTAAACAATACTCTTTTCATTCCATAACAAATGATACAATTTCTTTATTAATTTGATCTTATAACAAATGACACATTTTTATATTTGATAAAATATATTAATTTAAAATATACTTAAAAAAAATAAATAACTTAATTAACTTTAGAACATACACATTGAGTTATATATTAAGTATGACCGTATTTTAAACCATTTCAGGTTGGGCTAATCTAGATTTTGAAACAGGGTCATACTTTTGCCTAACTTTTTTCAAACCAAAATTAAAATCAGGTCGGGTCTACCTAACACAAATATGAATGGATTGGGCTATTTTGGTATGAAAAATCGAATTTTGAAACTGTCACTTTTAATTTATCTTATATAATACAAATACAACCTATAAACGGATAAATATGACAATAGTTTAAATACACTATTCATCCATTTTTCTCCTCAAAAAATATTAAATCAAACATCTATTTTTTATTTTTTATATTATACTAAAAATCAATTTTACATTCAAAGCATCACATCAACACCTATTTATATCACATCATACAACTATTCAAATTCAAAATTTTTTCTATTCAAATCTCAACTCAACCCCCAAACAAACATACAATAAAATATAAATTGTCTGCATAATTTTTAATATCTAACATGTTGGATTAAGGCTATTGACACTCTAATCCTCCCCGTATAATTTAACATAAATAAAGGAAATATTTTAAATAAGTTTATTGTAAAATTCATTATTTTTAATAATAAAAATATTTATTTATTTATTTATATTGTTTTTAATCTACTTTTACTTATGTAATATATATATATTTGTATACAATTAAGAATATTGTGTTGTTTCTATATTTGGTAGATTTTAATTATTACTATTATTTAAATGAAATAGTATAGTTTTATATACTTATATATTTAGTTGGTTTTGATTTAAAATTAGTATGTAATTTGAATTTGAATTTAAATAGTATTTTGATATAATATTATAAGAAAAAATAATATTGAAAATCATTAAAAAATGAATACAAAGTTTTTTTTTTTAAAATAAAAGATAAAAAACAAATACAACCCACATTTTACATGAAATGTAAAAGATTATGTATAAAAGATTTTTTTTTTTTTTTCTTAAAAAAGGTAGATGAATATCTTTTTGTTAAAAACATTGAATTTATTATTTATGTCAGCAAAGAAGCAGCAGAGGAATCAATTGTGTACAGCTACAAGCATGGATTCTCAGGATTTGCTGCTATCTTAACTTCTTCCCAGGCCCAAATTATTGCAGGTCCTCTTTTTCTTTTTATTTTATTTTTTTTTTAAAAAAATCTATTTTTCTAGTAAAATAATTGCTCAATTAATATTATAAAATAATTACTCTATTAATATTATAAAAAATTGCGTTGAGTGAGATATTGTTAAATAATAGAATAAATTATATAATAAATATTTGTGATAAAAAAAATAAATAAAGATATTTACTTAGAATACTTAGTAAAAATTTAGAAGACACGCCATTGTTGTATTGAATAAATGCCTCTAGAATCTCATATGTCAATGGGATATATAGAAGGGCAACAAAAAACATATACAATGGTTTTTAGTGGATATGCACGAGCATATTAAATTAGACACGCCAGTGTTTCACCTCACAACACCCCTGGATAGAACGGCCATGTATGAGGCCGTTTATGAAACATGGTCGTGTTGTTAAAACAGAAATATATATGATCATGTTAATATTACACACGTCTATGTTCGAAACATCCTTCAACTATGCCCTGTATAAAACGGTCTTGTTTTTATGAATACGACTGTGTTTGTCGTGGGTTGGATTTTTTTAAAACCCGATTCAGTCGAGCATGGTACACAAAATCTCCAAATCTTCTATGATCGAAATCTTCGCATGGCAACAACTTCGGCAGTAAGATCATTGGGTGATGGCGACAACCCCGGTGGTGGCGGACAAGCACGTCGGCCGCGGTAGAGGCGGATGTGGCGAAGATTCGAGGGTCTTTCCTGAAGTAACGGATTTATGTTTAGGGGGAAAAGGGGGAGAGAAAGAAGACCATCAGCTTGGCTTCGCCTGCACCAGATGCTCGCGATTTCGAATCGATTTATCCTAATAAACTATTATTTCCTAATCGCCTTGTAGTAAAAAAAGTCATGTGTTATTTTATTATTATTATTTTTTTTTAAAAAAAAATTCTTCTGTATTTTTAATAAACTATTATTTGCCTAATGTGAAAATTATGATTTAATATATGATTAAAAATAAATTCAAAAGATATATAAAAAATTATTTCCAATAAATATATTATCAATTTGTAGAAAAGATAATTATGTATAATACAAACCTATGTATATATATGATTAATACAAATCAATTTTATTAGAAATACGAAGTTTTCAATACATATAAATATTTATTTTTTACAAAAGGAAAAAACAGAAATAAGATATTATAAAACTAGTCCTTGGCCCATGCATAGGCATAATTTCTTTATACTCTCTATTCAAACGTTGTCTAAATTGATGTTTGAAAGTTTCGATCAATGTATGCAATTCTCATATTTGGACGAAAAGCTTATGCTGGCCGAATTTGATTCTCTGTAAGTTAGGAATGAATTTCTCTTAAATGATTCGTTATCTTGTCAGCAATTGTTGTTATAGAAAAAACAATGGGAACCGAGATTCAAGCCATTGCAACATTTGCTGTGGATCAAAATGAGTGGGATCAGGTCCCAAGCATGGGGTGAGACATCCTTTCATAGGATTGTCTTCAAATGGAGAGAACATATTGGAATGGACCTATACACTCGTGAGTGGTCTCGGATGGATTCAACTAAAATTCTAGTGTTCTTGGGTAAGAGTGTAAAGGTCCCAGAAACGTGATGGGTTAGGGTGGAAGGGGAAGATGTGTGCTATCCTTGGAAATGGAGGACGCTGAGAATGTCATAAAAGTGGATGCAGTATGAGAAAACCAAAGAATGCCTCGAGGCTCGAGTGTAGGTAGATCAACATAAGTTAATTCGAAAGTGTTGGTTAGAATAGATCATAAGAAAGATCATATGAAGGAGATTGTTCACAAAGAGGAGCATGGTCTAGTTAGTGATGCCCCTGATGATCGGGCAAACATTTTAAGCCTTGGTAAAATGTGGCCGATTGAGTTGGCATTCCAAAATCCAGTAGGGGGAAAGGTTATAAGGAGTTCAGATGGTAAATTTGATAGTTGGGAAAATGAACTTTAACAAAAGGAGAATTGCTTGTGGTTGGAGGCAGGTGATACTAGGTGGATTACCACGAGAAAACGGAGCAAGGGTAAACAAAGAAAAAAAACATCCAAGTATGGAAAGAAGAAGTTAAATTGGTTTTGGGAAATCAGAGAGTCTTAGAGATGTTTCAAATTTTAAGTTGCAATTCAAACTTGTATGGATAAAATTAGCTTTGAGGAAGAGCCTATGAGCAATAGGGGTTTAGACAATTGAATTCGACAAAAAGTTCAATGGTGGGCGAATTTATGTTGGCGGATAGACCGGTAAATACAGTGAGGCAGTTAGTCTCAAGAGAGTTGGGAGTGGAGGGTAACGTAGTCTTAGGAAGTGATAAGGTGATTGATATCAATGAAGGACAACAACAAATGAGTTTTGGGGGAAATCAAGAAGATGGGTTAGGGTCTCTTTCGAATATGGATTGGAAGGCTATGACAGAGCTTAAAGCCAATGATATAGTGGGAGGAAAGGAGATCATAGTTGTAGTGGATCCAAAATTAGATTCTTGCAGGACGTTTGGCTGGGAAATACTAATCTTAAAGAACAGTTTCCTTGAATTTTTGCATTATCAGTGGTTAAGGAAGGATGGGTTTCCTCTTTTGGGAAATGGGTGGACGGAAAATGGCTTTGGGCTATTCAACTCCGAAGGGAAGTCCTAAATTGGGAGATAGAATGGTGGGAGACTTTTATGGTTGAATTATCAGAATATTGTCCAAGATGAGAAGTCGAAGATAGGGTGGTTTGGACAGGATCGGAGAACAATATTTTCTTAATAAGGGATGGTAACCGAGCGATCTAACAAGGTATGGAGAATGATCAGATGGAGGAGTTAATCTAGAGCAGCCCTGCCCCTCCTAAAGTGCATGTATTGATGTGGAGAGTGATGAATAAAGGGATCCCTGCAAGAATGGAATTGATTAGAAGGGGAATGAATCTCATGGGAGGTGGGGAATGCCCAATGTGCGGTCTAGAAGATGAGGAATCCAATCATCTCTTTATACATTGTTACTTTGCATTCTATCTTTGGGGGGAAGTGTCCGGATGGTTCGGCATCTCATGGTTTGTGCCAAAGGATGTGCAAGATCTCTTCATAGGTTGGAAACACTTTCAGAGACATAAAACATGTAAAGCCATATGAGAGATTTTGTGTTTTGCGATTATGCAGTGTATATGGTTAACAAGGAATGAACTAGTTTTTCAAGGTAAATCTCCTTCAAAATTTGGCTTGGCTTATAGAGTTAAAATAGACTGCATGGAAATGGTTCAATGCTAAAACCCCAGGTTCGGATAGTAAAGCAGTGTTGTTTTCTCACAATTTGAATCAATTACAAGTGAAACCAAAGGTGAAAATGCTAGTGAATCGGATAAATATATCATGGATCCCCCCTAAAAGGGGATGGTGGAAGATTAATGTGGATGGTTTGGCATTTGGATACCCCGGGAATGCAGGGGTTGGGGTAGTGATTGAGGATGATGCTGGTGTGATCATCCTGCTGCTATCTAAGTATATTGAAGTATCGACCTTGATAGAAGCTGAAGTGGAGGCAGTACATCATGTCTTTGAGGAGGTCTGTAAATCAAAGGCATTTCCGTTACTGAGGATAATTTTGGAAAGCGACTCTGCTTCGGTGGTAGCATGGTTATAAAGGAAAACTCAATTCCCATGGAAGATGGACGCCAAAATCCAGATAATCTTTAGCTTTCTCGAACATTGCAATGCAGCTGAAGTCTCCCATTCCTTAAGATAATCAAATTGTCTGGCAGATGGTTTGGCCAAGAGAGGAGCACGGATGGCGCAATATTTGATCGCATGGTTGTGAGTAGGTGCTATCTTCTTACATGGTCTCAAGGGAGAAATTACGAAGGGTTGTATCTAGGGGTTTCTGGGCAACGGATCTTTGAAGGGAGGTATGGGATTTTCGTATTGGAAATTAGAAATGAATATTTTGGTTTTGGAAAGGAAATTTTCAATCGAGGTTATATCAGAAACTGTTGAAAATTTTGAAGATTCTATTGGTTTTAATCATAGTATTATCCTGGTATCCCCTGAAGAGAAGTTGAGTATACGGTCTTTGGTAAAGTTCTGAGGTAAATGCTTGTCTTGTATGTTCTTAAGGATCAATCTAGTTTTCTTTCAGTATCTTTCATATGCTTCTGTTGAGGGGCTCTCCGTGAGTTTGGAAAATTGTTTAATTAAAATGTATTGTATGTTTCATTTAATTTAAATTGAAATAAACTGCTTATTTTTTTAAAAAAAGGCGCAACTTTCTTATTTAATTCTTTCTTTTCTAGTTCTTCTTTTCTTGTTCCACTATCTTCTTTCTTTTAGTTTTCTTTTCTTGTTCTCTTTATTCATTCTTTTTTTTTTCTTTGTCTCTCTTCTTCTTGCTTCTCTTATCCATCTCTTTGTTCTCAGTCTTTGTTTTTGGGTGCATTTTGTGTTCTTGGACTTCTTCCTCCGCTTTCGTCGTTATTTTCTACGGCCATCGTCTTCACTTTTCTCAAGCAATGCTATCCTCATCCCCGATTGCAGTGTAAGACATGTTTTTCCTCTCCTTAATCTCTCTTATCCGGCTACAGTCTTACTTTTTTCTAGCCACTTATTCAATTTAGTAGTGGGTGTGAGAATATTTTGATAATTATGCTTTTAGTCCAAGAATTTTGGCGGTAAGTGGTGCCGCTTTTGTAAAAAAGAAAAAGAATGGTAGTGGTAGTTTAAATGTTGGAATAAATATATTTATAATGGTAAAATTATAACCAAAAGTTGGGCGGCGAGGCAGTGGACGTTGTCCAGTAACGTTGTCGGCGGTGGGCAACATCGTTGGCGGTGAGGCGATGTGGCGTTGCTTTGGTTGTGTGGTGGTGTGGCATGGCGGTAGTGGCAGAAACTGAAGTTGATAACTTAAAAGTACAAATATAAAAATATAATCGTATATGGTAGTGGGTAAAATGTGGCCCACACATAATTTTTATAAAAAAAGAATATAAAAACTCCATAATATTACACGCCGGCTCTGAAAAAACCCACGCCAAATGTATATATACGATTCATATTTACCATTTAATTTAATTTTTTATGATCGAAGTTTGATCTTGCTACTAGTTGTGGTTGTGCTTGAGTTTTAAACAAATTTTATTATTTATAATTTTTTTGCATTTTAAAAATATTTTCTTTGTCTAATTAGAAAATATATATTTACTTTTTGTAAGTAGTTTAATAAATATTATATTTTAATGAGAGTTAGTGATAGTTTTGGTACATAAAGATTATCTTATTCCTATAATGTGTAAAGCTAATGTGAGAGTTGTTATATCGAAAATTCGCAAGATTTTGGAACAGTCTTCGAGGAAACAAAGCGGCGGAAATAACAATTAAAATGCTGGATCTGACCCGAGATAAATACATAACCCAAGGAAGAAAAAAAAGGAAGCCTAAGACCTTTGGAAAATTTGAAGGAAAATGTCAATATTTTAAAGAAAAATAGACCTGATTTGACAGAGGCCGAAGTGAGGAGTTGGGCCAAAAAGTGGAAGAAGAGTCCACACAAGGAAGCAACCTATAGTGAGAAAATGAAGTCCAGGTTGATCAAGCCTAGCAGAAGTACGACCCAAAGAGGATTTCAAGGCCCATTTTTGTAGCAGAAAAATCTGTAGCCTTGCGAAAAATCATGGTGGAAGAAGAGGCAACGGTCTATGGATGAGAAGTGAGGTCCAAGTTGACAAAATCCATTTGAGGGGCATAGGTTGCTGTGAAAAATCCATAACCTTGTGAAAATTTGACAATAAGAGGAAGTGATTGCGGAATAATTAATGGTCATCAATGAAGTGGAGTTAGATCAATTTGAAAGTTACTTAAGTATGATTAACGTCAAACAATTATTATATGGTCACCTAGGGACTTTCTGGAGTGCCCTAAGAAACCCCTGAGAGTTCACCAACCAATTTTATCAAGCGGTCGTGAGACTTAGGATATACGGATTTTTGTATACAATAAATTGACACGTCCAGTAAAACCATGATCATTTCGTGTCTCATTTGATTTCATCAGATTCGAAGCCACCCTTCACTTTCTATGGCAAATCAACTACAAATATGGAGATAGTGCGTCGGCAGAATTTCTAAAGAATGTTTTTTCGTTGAAGAAAACTAGATCATATACAAATGTGGCTTTTCAAGCCTCTCCATCCATTCAGGGGCCAAGTTAGCCACAAAATCCGGTCAGAAAAGCAACTATTTCTCCTTATAGAACAATCAAAGTTTCTTCCGATTTGACTCAGCAGTTCAGCCAACCCATTTCAGAAGCAGGATGGCCTACTGAGCCGGCGGTTGATTTTTTTGGCTTGGGCGAAAATTTTCCTTCACCATTTCTACTTAGGCCTTGGGGGAATCGGGCGCCATAGAATAAGCAACACTACATTCTCCTGGAATATTATGGAACCCCGTGGGGTTTTTACACCCAGATCCCACTGATTTATGCATCGGCTAGGGGATAGGTGACCGTGGATAGCAGAACAACCGCAGTAGTCCCGTATGCACCACCACAACATGCATCCAAAAACATTAGTTTGAATCCGCCTCTGCTGATTCCAATGGAGCGGCCAATTCTTGCAAATCGGTCTACAACAATACTATTCGTGGCCATCCAAGAAGGGCCATGACCAAGGCTGCCCATAAGAGGACCAACGAATAAAATTTCGCTACTTTTAGTGAAAAATCTGCCACATCCAGTAGATGATGGATATGATCTTCAGAGTAGGATTCCACCACAACCAATGAAAAATCCGCTGCATTCAGCAAGTACCGGATATGGTCTTTCTTCTGTGAAAGAACACCTTGCTGAAAAATTGAGTTAACAAGTTTCGCCAGTGGCAGATCAACCATAAGGGCAACAGAAAAAATGTACCAATGAATTCTCCAAGAGCTCCATATGCATTGGAGAAAGTGATTCAAAAAGCTTTCAGTAATGCACTCAAAATACTCGTAAGACCGCCATGCCAACGACGTGTTCCAGAATTAATTGGAGAGAACTGTCCACTTCCCCGGATGCGAGAATACTAGAAGGTATTCAATCATGTATTATCCAAACTAAACTATTATCTTCTCGACTTCCGCTAGGTTCCTTTGAATTTATGGATATCAGGCAGGCTTCCCAAAAATAGTAATCTTTTTTCTTTAACCTGAAAGTGCATGAACTTCATTTCTAAAATAGAATTCTACCACCAGCAAATCAACACAAGATATGGGATTGCAAAGGTACTTCCACTAACCACCGGTGACTTTCCAACATAAAAAATCCCTTCGCAAGGCATACTGGCAGAAAAAATTCAAGAGGATCAACAAAAAAATTAGCTTGGGATACATTTTTTCCCATACTTGTTTTCCGAAATTTTTAGTGGCGGAAAGAACCTTTAGAAAGTCAAAAGAAGTTGGGGGACAGATGTGTCATACAGTCTCTCAAATTAGTTCAAACAAAAAACAAGATTCTAATTCAGTCAATGGAAAAAGGGCTGCCTCAAGCTGACCAAGAAGCTTGATACAAATCCGTCGCCAATATCTATCAATACCGTCGGAATGCAACTCGATAAAACCCAGGCAGAAGCCCCATCCGTAGGTTGAAAATTTTGAAGGACTTCTTGGAGGGCCATATCCGAAGGACTAAGGCAATCGACCAAGCTTCAAAAGTAAAAACCAACCTTGAAGCAAAACAAGTATCATCTCATGATACGGTAGTGTACATAAGTTTCAAGAAGGACGAGAAAGTATGATGAGTCACATTGGTGAAGAAAAAGTGGTGATCACTCTCCATTCTACTCAACGGCCTAGACACCCTTCGATGGATGGAGGATGGATGTTGAACAAGCAGAAATAGACAATAACAGAAAAAATGGAGGATAGAGCATCAACGCCAAAAAGAGGTTGAAGCAAAAAGACCAACTCCAAAAAAGAAAATATAATGATATTTTCTATCCAAATTTCAAGATAAAAGTTGAAAATGGAAGAAGGTGCTTTGCGGAACTAAATTCAAATCCATAAAAAGTGGAGGCCAAAGCATAAAGTCTATGAATCTACTCATTCCGGTAGACTTCTCCTCACAAGTCAGCTGGAATTCCATATGACATTCCAAATAAACTTCCACCTTGTAATCCGAGCATATTTCTATATTGTCTTGCCGGTGGACCTCAAATGAAAGCCTGAAAGACTTCTAGACATCAATGCAATCCTCATACTGGATTTCTCAATATCCTATTTCTGAACTTTCACACTATGTTCTTATTGGACCCCGAGGGAAGTTCCAGAGGTGGATTGAATTTCAAAATTTCATTTCGATTGGATATAAAAAAAGCTCAGGCAGGCCACTAGGCCGCCAAAGCAGATTTCAGTTAGGGTAGTTGAAAACATAAAAATTAACACCACAAGCAAGAATCCATCCCATGAAAATCATAGGGCAAAATATAATCTATCAAAAGAGGACCTCAGCCGGTACCTACAAACCCGACAACAATGAAGGCCTCAGCAAATTCTATCCAAATGGTGGATCAAGACATGAAGAAAGTATTGGAGTACCACAATAGTTTTCCGGTTAATATTATTGGGTTCATACCGCAAGAATATAGTACAACACAATCTCAACCTCAATTCCGCCAAATGGATGTGATGGACAAGAATCCTAGTCCAGTATTATTGGCTAAGGAGTTCGAGGATCATTGAAAAAATGATGTGGAGGTCATGATCTCCAAAAATATTATTGAGGAGGCACGCGGCATTTGAAATAAAATTTATTATAGTTTCATTAGATGACATGGTAGTAGGCAACGCTTTGGGGATATAGGAACTTCAGTGATATTCTGAACGATTGAAAATGATGATAAAGTTGAGACATACTACAAAAGTTTAGAGGAATGCAATCTTAAGATTCAGAGATTCGAAATCCACACAAAGATTGATATAGGGCCAGGTGGTTGTCGATATCAATTTTTCTGGAAGTAGAAGGACCGGCTTAAGGAGCTATCCTATCAAGAGAAAGAACACGTTGCTTAATCTTCTGACTAGATTTCTCAATACATTGGGTGGTGGACAATCTTTGAATATTTTCCGCTTCTGAAAATAGTTTAGAGGAAGAGGAATGGACGCTCAGATCCGCTAAAGGGCGGATGATGACTAAGGATTTTTTGTTACTGAAAGTAAATTTCAAAGCTTTAAAAAAAAGAACAAGGGTTCTCGTCTTGTGGAAGCTTAGACTTTGGAGTGGATTTGGAGAATACCTTGCAGAAAAAAGGATGAAAATGACATATTTAAGCATGGGGAATAAGAAAATAAGGAAGAATGCAGTTGAAAGTGAAAAAAATAGACAAAATCAAGTGCGAGGACACACAAAATTACTCTCTCAGGCTTGAAAGTAGCAGAAACAGAGCCAACACCAATCTGCAATGGTGGAGAAGAAATCCTGCTCCAAATAAGGTTTCTTGGCCTCATGTTCTGCCACTATAGGTGATTTGATGAGGAATTTCTTGGAGAAAAAATAAAATAGATTACAAAAATGTTATACTAAAAATCCGCAAGATTTTGAAAGAATCTCAGAGGAAACAAAGCAATGGGAATAACAGTTAAAATGGCGGATCTGGCCCGATATAAATACATAATCTAAGGAAGAAAAAAGAAATTCCATAACCTTCGGAAAATTTGGAGAAAAAGGTATGACACCCCGACCCGCAAGTCGGCTTCTGTCTTCACTCACTTGCACCTTGGGAGACTTCCCAGGGGTCACTTATCCTTAAATTACTCTAAGGCAAACACGATTAACTATAAAGTTCTTTCACTAGGATTTCCATAAATGAATGTACACATTGTAGACATGAGTAGTCTATTCAATTCATTTAACCTCTAGTCAACTTTGGATGACCTAATACCGGCTCATCTACACATGGGAGTTGGACAAGCTACAACTACAGGGGTATCTCATCCTCCCCCACTTTAGGATGCAACGTCCACGTTGCACTCCAAGGATGGTCAATTGCTAGGCCCGTCAACAGTTCGGTCAACGACTATGGGCTGTCGCAGGTTTGTTCTGATACCAGCTGTGACACCCCGACCCGTAAGCTACATAAAGCCTAGCGTGTCAATATCGTAGACTATAATTGTAGACTGGCCTCACATACCAACACAAGTCCTTCCAGTGCGCTTTTGTCCTCACTTACGCGCACCCTGAGAGACTTTCCAGGGGGTCACCATCCTTAAATTACTCTTGAGCAAACACGCTTAACTTTAGAGTTATTTCGATAGGGCTCCCGAAAAGGAATGTACACATTGTTGACACGAGTAGTCTATTCAATCCATTTAACCTCTAATCAACTTCGGATGGCCTAATATCGGCTCATCCACACATGGATATTGGACAAGAAACAACTTCGGGGGAATCGCAAAAGGTCAGTATTTTAAAGAAGAAGAGACCCGATTTAAAAGAGACCCAAGTGAGGAGTTGAGCCCAAAAGTAGAAAGTGACCCATACAATAAAGTAATCCATAGTGAAGAAATGAAGCCCAAGTTGATCGAGCCTAGCGGAAATACGGCCCAAAGAGGATTTCAATGATCATTTTTAAAGCAGAAAAATCTGCAGCCTTTCGAAAATCATGGTGGAAGAAGATGCAATAACCTATGACTGAGGAATAAAATCATGGTGGAAGAAGATGCAATAACCCATAACTGAGGAATTAGGCCTAAGTTAAGAAAGTCCAGCGGAAGAGCCTAAGAAAATATTATTACGTTAATAATCATAACAAAATTTATCATTTGGATTCCTGATAAATATTTTAAATATTACAATATATACCTACACAATAAAATAAAAATAAAATAATTTACTATAAAATATATTTTAACACTGTTCTTTTTTTTACCTCATTTTTTAAAATAATATATTTTATTGTACCTCACACAAAAACAATTTTAACTCAACAAATACAAATATTTATGCTTATTTTTTAATTTGAAACACATTTCAATATTTTTCAGTCACACGGTTTTTTTTATTTTACAAACCAATTTATGTTAATATTTTATATATATATATATATATTTGTATATATAAAATATATTCTATACATAATGACATTTACATTGTAACTCAATTTATTTTTTATTCAAATGTAAAAAGTCAACTTTCAACCAAAACGATTGTTAAGATGTTGAACAACACATACGGTGATAGTAGAAATACCACGCACTATGTTTGATTTTAGTACAAAGTTACATATTAACACTAACTATGCATGACATAGTTAATATTAGTAAATGATATATGTTATATTATAAATTGACAACAAACATTTATAATCTATACTTGCATGTTATTTTAATTGCAATATTGTTATGTGGGGATAATATTAGTACGTGATGATTAGAAATAAATAATCTTCTTCAACTTCTAACCATTCTCTTTTAAGAATGTAATATCAAGAAATTTTTGAATAGATATGGCTGGGGTTGTTGCTGTAATTCCAAACAGAATATACCAACTACACACAACAAGAAGTTGGGATTTTTTGCAAGTGAATCCTCACTTGAGCCATGGGATTCTTCTAAAAGCTCGGTCTGGAACTGATTCCGTTATTGGCATTCTCGACTCAGGTCGATGATTTCATTTGAATGACCGATTCATCAATTTAGAAATAAACTAAAATTCAGATATCATGTTTTAGGGCAGGAATATGGCCTGAATCGGCGAGTTTTAGAGATGACGGGATGAAACAAGTTCCCGCGCATTGGAAGGGAACTTGCCAAAAGGGACAAGAGTTCGATCCTTCTCATTGCAATAGGTGAAAAACTATAATTCAATTCTTCTTGAGTTTTTATTTTTTATTTTATTTTTATTTTTTTATTTTTATTATTATTATTATTTTTATAATTACTATACATACCTCGATTTTATATAAAATATACTCCCTCCGTCCCACATAATTTGTCCATATTTTCTATTTTCGTCCGTTACACATAACTTGTCATTTCTATTTTTTAAATATAATTATGTACTTTAATCGCATTTTAAATTTTAAATTTTATAACTTTCTTAATTTTAATTAAACTATTTTCTTATCTTAATCTTAATCTATAATTATTTTTACTAAATAATAATTATTTTTACTAATACACTTCTTAATTATTTACTAATTATATTTTACCTAAATTCTCGTGTCTACAGTAATACACGCATATTATTGTCCAACATTATTGACATCAAATCCCCCAAACCAAAATGTATTGTTTGGCTATATTCAATGGGTCACACACACACACACACATATATATATATATATAAACACTTTCATAAAAATTTTACTATATTTGTTTGTATTTTTTTAAAAAAATTTATCTTCATATTATTCAATCAATTTTATTTTCGAAAAAAGAAGACTTTAATACATATTGTTATATACTATATTACATCGAATACTTTATATTAAATACTTATGTTTTATCTATATTTTTAGGATGAGTTTAATATATAATATGTATGTTATAAGTATGTGATATATATATTTATATATATATATATATAGCATTATAGAAGTCTTAAACGTACGGATAAAAAAGAGAAATTTTTCGAAAAAAATTTATGCATAAAATAGGAGATTATATAATAAATTTTATATATTTTTATTAAAAACGAGTATCATACATAGGTTTTAATCCATCCTAGCAATTTTTAACTAAAACAATTGTTTGAATCCGTTTAGAAAAATAGCTTGTGGAATTTGATGGGTTTGAAAACTTTTTAAAATAATAAAAATTAAGTATTGTTATGTAATATAAGTAATATATATGTATATATAATAATAATATATGTATAAATATATAAATGTAGATATAGAAAAAGTATTGTGTGTATGTATGTTTCAAAGTGTGGGGGTGCGTTTAAATTTGAGATAAGGGAAAGAGTAAGGGGGAGAGAATGTGCATGCGAAATAGAGAGCAAAATTTCATTTATTTTCATAATAATTCAAATACCTATTTACAGGCTTACAATTGAGGCAAGTAGTTGTGTGATGTAGCTATTAAATGACACATGATATAATTAAATAATGAGTCATAACATTCCTCTTGAGGTGT
Organism: Andrographis paniculata; assembly: GCF_009805555.1. NCBI lineage: Eukaryota > Viridiplantae > Streptophyta > Magnoliopsida > Lamiales > Acanthaceae > Andrographis > Andrographis paniculata. The sequence goes on from NW_026137402.1 coordinate 1,382,826, forward strand.
TATTGATTGCAATGAATACGCTACGTTAAAATTTTATCAGAAAAGAAATTCAGTGGAAAAAATTTAATGAAAGAAAAATAGTACGTAGTTTATGGATTAAAATTACTCTTCCTGATATGGACATTATTTGAAATCTCGCCACCGATATATCACGATGTTCTTTAACAATTTCTGAAACATTGCAATCGGTAAAGCCTTGGTCAATAAATCTCGTAAATTATCATTTGATCGAATCTGTAGCACATCTATTTCACTATTTTTTTTAAGATCATAAGTAAAAAAAAATTTCGGTGAAATATATTACGTTCTATATCCCTTAATATATCGTCCCTCAGTTGTGTTATACAAACTGCATTATCTTCGTATAAAATAGTAAGAGAATTATTAGTTTCAGATCTCAAACCACATTTTTTAAAATATGGCGAGGCATTGATCTCAACTAAATACATTATCGACTAGCCCATGAATTGCTATTATTTCAGCAATATTTGAGGCTGTTGCGGTTAATGTTTAGTGGATCTTCAGAATACCACAATACCGTCACATATAAATATATAGCCAGTTTGAGACTTGGATTTACGTGGGTCAGAAAGATACCCAGCATATGTATATCCACTCCATTCATGTCGCAAATTCTTTGAATATAATAAATCAAGATCAATTGTTCATTGGAGATAACAAAAATATATTTAATTCCTTTAAAATGTCGTTGAGTTGGCATTGCATTAAATCTTACTAACAAATTTACATAAAATACTATATCTGATCTTGTACTTTTAGCCAAATACATCAGTGCATCAATAACACTTAAATATGGTACTTGAAGACCAAATACTTCTTCACTCTCTTCTTTTGGTCTAAAAGGAATATGATCAAGAGTTTTAATGAACATTGAAGTACTTAATGAATGTGTTTTATCCATTGTAAATCGTTTTAATACCTTTTGGGTATATGCAGATTGATGGATCAAAATTTTATTTTCCAAATGTTCAATTTATAGACCAAGTTAGAATTTTGTTTTCCCGAAATCCTTGATTTCAAACTCACTTCTCAAATATTCAATAGCTTCTTGGACCTCTTCAAGGGTTCCAATTAAGATCAAATCATCCATATAAAAAACTATTATCACAAAATATCTCTCATTTTTCTTTATAAAAACACATGGACAAACATAATTATAGGCAATTCCCTCTTTGAATAATGATTCACTGAGAGGATTATACCACATGCGATCAGATTGCTTAAGCTCATATAAAGTTTTTTATAATTTAATAGAATAATATTATTTTGGCTTTGATTTGTATGTTTTATGAATATTGAAACTTTCAAAGATTCTGATATAAATATCAGTAACTAATGAATTATATAAATAAGCAGTTACTACGTCAATCAAATGCATATCCAAATTTTTATGAGCAGCCAAACTTACGAGATATTGAAATATTATTTAATCAATTACTGGAGAATATGTTTCATTAAAATCAATTACAGATGTTTGTCAAAAACCTTGGGCGACAAGCCTTGTTTTATATATGGAAATTTTATTATTCTCATTTTATTTTTGAACAAATACTATGTAGGTAATTAGGGTTTGTCTGTTTAGTGTTTTTATTTGAATTATATTTTTTATGTGAGGTATAATGAATTGTGTAGATAATATAAAAATAATATTTTATATTGAATGTTAATTTTTTATGATATTATACATTATATACATTCAGAATTATGTGAAAAAAAAAAAAAAAAAAATTTCTTGGAAAGGTAAACCCATATAACTTCAACGTTATAACTTTTTTTTTATAGGAAAATTATCGGTGCACGTTGGTATATAAAAGGGTACGAGGCGGAGTTCGGGGAGCTTAAAAACGAAGACGGTATGGAGTTCCTATCGCCACGAGATGCCGAAGGTCACGGCACTCATACGTCTTCTATTGCCGCCGGCATTGACGTAGAAAACGCGAGCTTTTTAGGACAAGGCCGAGGAACCGCCAGAGGAGGTGCGCCGTCCGCGAGGTTAGCCGTGTACAAGGTTTGCTGGGCGACCGGTGGTTGCAGCTCCGCAGACATTCTGGCAGCATTCGACGACGCCATCCATGATGGAGTCGACGTAATATCCATGTCTCTTGGCTCCACGCCTCCTCTCGCAACATTCGTCGATGATGCCGTTTCCATTGGCTCGTTCCATGCGACAGGAAACGGAATTCTGGTTGTGTGCTCGGGTGGAAATAGCGGTCCGTTTCCGGAGACCGTCGGGAATACCGCCCCTTGGGTGATCACGGTCGCCGCCAGCACTATAGATCGTTATTTCCCCGTTACGATGACCTTAGGAAACAATCAAACGGTTTCGGTACTCAAATTCTATAGTTTTGTTTACACAATACACTTTCACTATTCATTTTTAAAAAAACATCAAATAAAATACTAACTTTTTATTTTTTTCAAACTTCCAAAAACCTCTTAAAGCGAAATTTAAACGGTTAAACTACTATAGTGTTCTTTTGTAGGGTCAATCGCTATACATGGTGACATATCTTAATGAATTCTACCCAATAGTGTACGGTGAAGACATAACAAGGGATGATGCCGATGGGGTCGATGCAAGGTAAGACAACTTCTTGTAAGAATTTGGATGGTCGAACATTGGGCAATTCGTTTTAAACTCGGTATAGAAGTTGTACTTCAGGATCATTGAACGCTACGTTAGCCAAGGGGAAGGTCCTTCTTTGCTTCGAAACACGGACACAAAGATCCGCCGCCGCAGCCGCAAGGGCGGTGAATGAAGTTGACGGCGTCGGCCTTGTGTTTGCCAAGTACCCGACTAAGGAAGTTAACTTGTGCTTGGACGTCCCGTGCGCCCAAGTGGACTTAACTATCGGGACATCGTTGCTTTCTTACATTGCGACGACGAGGTAACTATTCTTAGGATTCGTAAATCCTAAATCGATTTTATCGCCGTAGAGACTATACACATTTTTTTATTACAGCGACCCCGTTATAAGATTTAATGTTCCAAAAACGGAAGTCGGGCATCAAATTGCCCCAAATGTGGCACTCTTTTCGTCAAGAGGACCGAACTCACTCTCTCCTACGGTGCTAAAGGTAAACAAATAATTAATACTCTCTCTATTATTCAAATTTATATTTACTTTTCTATTTGATTTTCCATAAAAGTATATTTTTGTTTCTCTTCTTACTAAAAAAAAATTTATGCCAAAAAAATTGAGCACATATCAAATAATACGAGTACAATAAAAAATGTGTCCGGACATGTCTCTACTAATTGTAGCCGGATATCGCTGCTCCCGGCGTTAACATTCTTGCCTCATGGTCGAGCGCTTTAGCCGCACAACCCTCTGGGGGCTTCAAGGAGGGAAACGATTACCCGTTTAAATTCAAATTTGCTTCGGGTACCTCGATGGCTTGCCCTCATGTCTCGGCCGTTGCGAGCCTCTTGAGGACTATTCATCCCCAATGGAGCCCCGCCGCGATTAAATCTGCTATAATCACAACCGGTACGTACTTCTTTGACTTTGCTCTATAATATAATGCAATAAAAAATGTCTTTAATTATTGTAAAAGCGCATTTTTTTTAATGGTTTTAGCTTCTTCCACCGATGAATATGGTTATGCTACATTAGCGGAAGCATCTCCGCACAAGAAAGCCGATCCTTTCGACTACGGCGGAGGTCATATCGATCCCAATAGGGCTATCGACCCTGGTTTGATCTATGACTTGGGTTCGAAAGATCATGCTCAATTCTTATGTGCATCGGGCTATAACGCGACCGCGATTGGTTCACTCACCAAGGCTAACGAGCCATGCTCAAAAATTAAAAATTTTCTTACTAATTATAATCTTCCAGCGATCGTTGTACCAAAATTACATAGAAGTTTTATTGTGTCCCGACTCGTAACAAATGTTGGCCCAGATTTCTCGATCTACACGGCGAGGATCGAAGCTCCGGCTGGCGTGGACGTCGTAGTCGAACCTTCGGTCTTGGTTTTTACAGTTGGGGTGAAAAAGCTTAGGTTTAAAGTAAAACTTTGCTCGAAGATAAGAGCTATGGGGAGCTATTCTTTTGGTAGTCTGATTTGGGAAGACGGATTTCACGTTGTAAAAATTCCTTTGGCGGTTAATTTCGTTGTTTGAGATTAAAATTATCTTGTTTTTATTTAGGCATGTTTACGATTAACAAGATGTATGTTCTTTTTGTGCTTTGGGTGCTTTGATTTATGTTAATTTATTAAATAAAATAGTTTTTAAATGTTATATTTTTTTTTTTATAATATATTATTATTGAGAATTATTATAACATAGCCGAGCATAGGGATGATGATTCGAGTGTATCTTGTTCTAGTTCTGCTTATGCTAATTGGGCAGATTTAGGTTTGAAATTTAGGGTGTTGTTAGCTGATTTTACTGGCTGATTCAGTTAGCGGTTTGTATTAAAGTATTTTGGTAAAATAACTGTTTGACATTAGTTGTTTATACATAAAATGACTATTAAGAATATTGATATGTTATTCTTTTACAATATTTAATTTTGTTCATTTTGATTTGAAATTTATGAGAATTTTTGTTATTAATTATTAAAAATTATAAAAATATGATAAAATATTTATTTTTATTTTTATTATTTAGATTTGTAAAAATTATTTTTACTAAAAAATAATAATTTTTTATTGAAATTATATAAAATATAAAATAATAAATCTTTCGTGTATATATATATTTATTATGTTAATTATTGTTTTAATATATATAAATAAATTAATAACCTTCGTTTTTTCTATTTGATTTAGTTTTAAAATTTTATATATTTTACAAATAAAATAATTTATATATAATAATTAATAATAGTAATTATTTTAAATTTATAAAAATAAAAATATAATTTAATAAATTAAATATATTAACAATAATTAATAAATACTGCTATAAAAATATATTTATTTTTTGTATAAAATAAATAATTATATTTAAAAGGTAAATAAGGAATAACCAAAATTAAAATAAAAAAGCTCTTTCAAAACGCTGGTTAGACGAACTTTTCAAAAATTAGCTTTTTGGGTCCAAAAAGCTCTTTCAAAAAGCTAATTTACCAAATATCTAAATTAGCTTTTTAACTGATCAAACAACTAAAAACTCTTAAAAAAAATTGTTTCCCACACACCCTCTTAATGTCTGAAGCGATTATAGATTTTAAGAATTTAAATCCGGCTAGGTTTGAAGCAGGTTATGAGTTTGCTCAAACACTTGTCCCAAACCGGGTTAAATAAATAATTTATAAAATTAATATTATATATTTCTATAATTATTCATATTACCATAATATATAATTTTATATATTTCTCGTTTTCACTATTTTTATTTTTCAGTTTTTTCATATTTTGAATTTATTTATCTTTCATCTTATAATTCTTTTCATACTAAATATATACTTCATTCGTCTCATAACAATTGATATACTTCATCCATCCAACTATAAAGTATACGTATTTCTATTTTGGGACGTTCAATTACAAAGTAATCATTTTATTAAATACTCCAATTTTTTTCATAAATACACTTACTTTACATCACATCATTACTTTTATACCCAAAAAACAATGGCAAAAATGTCACTACACTATTTTTAACTAATCACTATAATTAAAATACTATTATTTCTTAATCACCACGCCAAAAGTAAATATTTACTTTCTACGTAGACGGAGGGAGTATTTTTTATTTTTGTATGTTTTATAACAATTGACACATTTCTATTGTTGATAAAACTTACTTAATTAAAACATACTTAACAAATATAAATCGATTTAATTAACTACATAGCATATAACATCATACATCATATGGACTTATTCAAAACTCTTTTATTTCTATCTCTCTCGTATAGAAATAAATATTTTTTTTATTTATATTTAAAACTCCCCATCTTTTATAAAATTAGTTTATGTTAATTATAAATAAATATAAAAGTATCTTTTTATTTACTTGTATTATACAAAATTTTTTATTTTCTACAAAATTATATCCATATGGTATATTGCGATATAATTTTTAAAATAATTAAGTACATATTCTAATTTTTTTAATCATATATATTAAATTTATTTTAAAACTATCATAATTATTAATTACATAAAAAATAATAGAATAATTTCATACTATTATTAACTAATTAAACATCACTGTCTTAAATACCGTGTCTCTAATAAAAGCGGTCAATTAGATTGTTAAGTATTTAATATTTGAATTTTTATCCTATTATATTAAATGTCCCATAAAAAGAAATATATATATATATATATATATATTTATTATAAAACAAAGCGAATTTCGGATTGGCACAAACTCAACGGGTTTAAGGCGGACATGTTTTGGGGTGTACAAAATCCATCTAGAACCTGTCCATTGTTATCTTTAGCTAGGGGTGAGTATTTGAATTTTCGGTTCTGATCCGAAAATTTAAAATTTTTGAAAAATTCAATCCGAAATAACCGAAATTCGAAAATTCGTGATCCGAACTAAAAAATCCGAACCAAACCGAAAAATCCGAAATTCTAAATATTTTTATTATTATTTTTTTAAATTTTTAAATTCTTTTATATTTTATTATTATTTTATAATATTAAATATATATAATAATATATAAAAATTAAATATATTAAAATATAATTTAATAAATTTGAGTTTTTTATATTAAAATATAATATTTTCTAATAAAATATTAAATATATATAATAAAAAAATCTATAAAATATTATATTTCGGATTTCGAATTGGTTCGGATTTTAAGTATATCGATCCGATCCGATCCGAAAATCCGAAAATCCAAAATTTGTTAAAAATTCAATCCGATCCAATCCGAAAATTCGAAAAATCCGAACTAAATTTTAAATTTCTGTTTGGTTCGGATTGGATTTTCGGATTTCGAATATTTTGCTCACTCCTATCCTCAGCTAAATAGTACATGTGTTAATTAGTCAGTCTACTGTTAATAGTGTGTTTTTTTGTATTATACTAACATAATTCATATGTTTTCTATCTTTATAAATAAGATGATTGAACTTCAACCATCTAGGATCAAGGCCAACCCTTGGCTTGGGCGAGAGGGGCTCCCACCCAGGACCCAATACAAATAATGATATTATATATTTATATTATATATATGTATATATATATATGATATATTTGATATATCTTTAGTGTTATATATGATTGTTTAATGGTATAAGAGTGGATGTGCAACCTATGAATCATGAGTTCAAACTTTACACATTTCATCTACGGGGCAAAATTATGAATACAATGATAAATATTGGTATATTTGGTTAGTAATTTTTTATTTGTTTTTGTTGTCATAACAAAATCGCCACCGACAGTTTAATTGAAAAAGCTTGTCAGAATTGATTTGTTCAAAGAGTTTCTCAGCTTCCTCAAGAAAGGATCCGGGCTATTTCGCGATCAACAATTACTTAATGTAATAAATAAGGCTGATAAAAAAGAAAGAAAACTGAAAATTAAATTGGAATTAATGGAAGAAAACTGTAAAAATTTTAAAAGAAAAATACAGTAAAAATTGCAGAGAAAAGTTTAAATGAAGAAGAAGATGATGATTCATGTTGAATGGCGTCCTGCATGTCTTCTATGATCTTCTCCACTTTTAATCTTGTGATTTTTTGAATTCTTTGGATAAACTTGTATCCCCACTTTTTCTCCAACAACTCCAACCTTTTTGCCTTATCCATTCAGTTGCTTCTAATTTGCGTTGGGTTGCCTTTTAATTAAGTTGGGTCGACGGCCAAACAAATGTTGGGCCACCGGCACCTCCGGACCTACACCTGTATTGGGCCGACCCAATTAATTATTTAGGCGTGTACAAATGCCCCCCACAAACTTTATCTGGACAGAAGTTTACCTGTAGTCCGGATAATTTGTTAAAACTCCCCTATGTTTGAATCGACTGGTGAGCGCAAGTCTTGGATCTCCCATCATAGCCAATCCGCGTTGGATCATGCCGAACACCAAGGTTATATTACCTCCAAGATCTCATTTTCACTGCTATGTTCACCTTATAGTTACTCATTGTTAGCCAACATCCAAGATCTGTGTTTGGGAAGGTCAACTTCTACTTATTCGGCCTGTCCAACAATGTTTTCGCCTTCCGTACGGTCGTAGTCAACCACAACTTGATTGTGCTTTCCTTTCAGCTCCAAAAGAGAATGATAGAACTTTTTAAATATCTTCAATTGAGAAATGTCTTCAGCTCCTCATCTTTGGGCTCCATCAATCTATATGCATCGTTAGGTGACTTGGCCGATGTGATAAACAGCCCTTCCCATATGGGGGACCATTTCCCGAGCTTACATCTTTGGGGCATTCCGGAAGGACGGCCTTCCAGACCGTGTCACCTTCTTGGAAGGTGTGAGGCCTCATGCGCTTATGGAAGGTCGATTCGGCTTTCTTCTTTTGATGTCGAATGCGTTCAAGAGCCTGCAGTCTCTCTTCAGGTAGGGCATCGAGCTCTTGGAGCAAGGTCCGGTCCTACTCTCCCATCAGCAGCTGTTTCAACTTCAAGATCCAGAGAGAAGGCACTATAATCTCCAACGGATGCACAACGTCATGGCTGTAGGTCAGCCTATAAAGAGTTCTCCCAGTTACAGAGGATTTAGCATTCCGATATGCCCATAAAGTCTCTTCCAAAGTATCATGCCAGCCGCTTGGGTTGTCCTCCAACGCATTTTTTTATAATGTAAATCAAGATTTTGTTTTCCGTCTCGACTTGCCCGTTAGCTTGAGGATAGTATGGAGAGGAATGGAGCAGCTGGATTCCGTATTGGACTGTAAAAGCCTTGACCTTCGCGCTTATAAACGCGGTCCCTTGGTCAGTGGTTATCGTCTTTAGAATGCCAAACCTATGAATGATGTTATTCTTAATAAAGCGTATGACATGATTATGTTGTACCTTGGCTAATGGAACGACTTCCGCCCACTTCGTGAAGTAGTCCGTGGCTACGAGAATAAAAGAATGCCCCTTGGAAGATAAAGGATGGATCTTGCCGATGATGTCCATCGCACACCCACGAAAAATCCAAAGTTTAATAGTCGAATGAAGTTCTTCTATGGGGACTCGTCGAAGTAGTCCATGACGCTGACATGCTGGACATCCTCGAGCATAATCCACGCAATCCTGCGAGATTCATGGCAAAAATAGCCATAACGGAGGATTGTCCATTTTATAGCGGGTCCAGCCCTATAGGCACCTCCAACACCTTCGTGGACCTCGTCCATAACCTTCATAGCATCCTCGTGACCCAAGCAGGATGCTAAAGTCCCATCGGATCTCCGTCAATACAACTCCCCATCGATTTGAGTGTATTTTAGAATCTGATAGTGCACTGCTTTTGAAGTGACCTTCCCAGGGTCTATTAGACCTTCCAGCAACGGGGTTCGCCAATCTAGATCCTGTTCAGCTTGCAAACATTCGTATCTTGGTTGTATTCATTTTCTTTTAAACCCGGAAGCCCATTGCGCAAAGTCCTTTGCCTCTAATTTCTCTTCCCGGGGTATGTCCTCCAACGTCACCTCCGTGAGCTGCTGAAAAAGGTCGTGGCTTTCTCGAAAAAGGTCCTAAAGTCTTGGTTTCTTGCACTTGAATTCTTTGAGGGCCTATCGGATAATCAGTTGAGAATCCCCTCGAATAACGACCTTCTTGACATCCCTTGCGACCAAGAATTGCAACGCCAATAGCAACGCCTCATATTCGGCTTGGTTATTCGTAATATACCTTGCGGAAGTTGGTGGGCAAAATGCCATAATTCTCCTTCTGGACTGGAGATCACCATGCCTTCTCCGGCTGCTCCCGAAGCGCTGGAACCATTGAAAGTCACCAGCCAAGGTTCCAGCCCCACGTAGTCCAAAGGAACAGCTTGAACCATCCCGGAATGTTCGGCCAAGAAATCTGCGATGGCCTATCCTTTCATGGCCTTAAGGAGCTGGTATATCAAAGAGAATGATGCCAACTTTAACGCCTATTTAACTAAATGGCCACGGAGGACTGGCCTATTTAATAAATAGCGTAGGAGGTCGACTTTGCATATAACTTTAGTTTCAACCGACATCAAATAATACTAAAATTTTGTGCATGCATTATATAATGATAAACAAAGTTTTTCAATGCACGAATAGAAAATTTAAACGTCATTTAATATCCTACTAAGATAATAAATAGCGCATTCCTGACCTTTATCATCGTCCTAGGCAAGGAGGTAGGCAGCCCATCATATCGTTTTTCGCGGCTATGTACAACTTCAACTCCCTTCCACTGATTGGCTGCATTAACACCGGGGGAGATGCTAATGCCTGATTAATCTGGTCCAGGGCTTCTTGTTGGGCTGCTCCCCACTCGAACACGTCTTTATTCCCACACAACAGCACCGAGAAGGCCTTTATTCTCTCAACCGCATTGGCGATGAATCTTCTCAAGAAATTGACCTTCCCTATCAAGATTTGCAACTCATTAATATTGTGTGGGGGCCCAAGGTCCTGGACAGCCTTGACCTTATTTTTGTCAACTTCAACCCATTTTTTATGGAACAAAAAATCTAAGAAATTCCCTTCTTGTACTCCAAAAGCGCACTTTGTCGGGTTCATTTTGAGGTCGTACTGTCTTATCGGAAGAAAGGTCTCCAAAGGTCCAGAAGGTGGTGATCGAATGCTCAGGATTTCATGACCACGTCATCTATGTATACCTCAATGCAAGCATTGATTAGGTCGTGGAAAATTACGTTCATCACCCTCTGGTAGATCGCTCCGGCATTCTTGAGGCCGAAGGGCATTACTATCCACTCGAAGATTCCAATTGCTCTGGAGTAGCGGAAAGCTATTTTATAGGCATCTTCCTTGCCAAATATATTTGATTATATCCAGAGTAGCCGTCCATAAAAGAAAGGATCTCGTATCCAACCATAGAATCCACGAGCATGTCGGCAATGGGCATATTCGTCTTTCGGCATCGCTAAATTGAGATTCCGGAAGTCAATGCAAATTCGAATCTTTCCATTCTTTTTCACCACGGAAAAATGTTGGAAATCCACTCCGGGTACCTGCATGTTCAAATAAAGTTAGCTTTAAGGAGTTTTTTGACCTCCTCTTACACTTTCGGCAACAATTCTTGGTTGAAATGCCTAGGGGGCTGTTTGTGAACTGAAATGAAGCTTTAGTAGGTAATCGGTGCTCCACTAAACTCATTGATAGCCCCGGTATCTCATGGTAATCCCATACGAAACAATCCTTGAATTCTCGGATCAAAGCAATCATTTGTTCATTCTTCTCGACAGCCAACAAGGTGTTTACCCGTGTCATCCGAGAGGCTATCACATCCCCCAAGTTGACCTCCTCCAATGGATTATGTGCTTCGAAAGGTGGAACAACTCTTTGAATCGATGAGTAAATATCCTATTCGTCTTGATCACAAATCGGCGGGTGGGAGGATGTCTCTGCTTGCCCGTCAAGAGGTTAAGCGGCATGATTTTCAGCCCGTATAAATGAACAGTCGGACCTGCCTGCTCTCGCCTCCATATCCTGTAAAATCAGGATCAGACATGATAAATACTTGAGTTATTAGGCCGTGTGTCGGCCTCAACTTTGATTTAGAACCCTTTCATGGTTAGATTGCATTCTTTCCACATTCCAACTTGCTTCAGCATCATGGACAGCGGATATACGTCGAGAGAATAATAAACAGCCTGCGAAATGCACCTCCATAGCTGGATTAGCCTCGGCCTCTACCGTCTCGACTTGGTCTTCGTTCCAAAACATAACTTTTTGGTGCAATGTCGAAGGGACGCACTGGGTAGTGTGGATCCAATCCTTCATGCGAATGGCTGAATAAGTTGGCTTTCCTTCGATGATGAAGAAAGCCATCTGGTCCGTCCTTGTTCCGACAGTCACTTTCTCCACCAATACACCTGCTGCCGTATGCGCGTTTCCGATGAAGTCGGTCGTTTGCATGGTTGTCGGGACAAGATCGTTTATGTTTTCCTTGATCAGTCTTAGAGTAAATAGGGTCATGACATTGATGGAAGCTCCTCCATTGACTAGGGCCTTGCTAACCATCCGCCCATTGAGATATACAGTGAGGAACCAGGGCTTCAAATGACGCGTACTCTCGTCCGTTAATTTCTGGAAGACTACTGGTTCTGGACCTATTTTTTTTGAATGTCGGGATTTTGGTCCACCCAACATAACAAACCAGCTTCTTCCAATAGAACATTTACCTGGAGATAGTTGGGTTGGACTGGAGGAGCTTCGAATTCTCGAGGTAACACTCCTATTGTATTAACCTTGAGGTCTCCATCATAGTGCAAAGGTCGTTCAAGGTCTTGGTCGGAAGCAATGATATCCAAGCTAGCCTTCGATGCCTCATTGCAATTGAGAGCATCGATCATCGGCTCACCCTCAGGAATTTGATCCTCCCCGAGTGTTGCAATAAAGTGAGGTTCGGTAAGGTATTCAACCCTTGCAAAAACTTCTTTTGGTCTCAATTCCCTTCGAACCTGAAGCCGATGATGAAGCTCTTCTCGACCAAGCTTCGACCTTCCAGCGACAGCTCCTTTTGGATTCTGGGGCTGTTGCCCCCCGGCCTGACCCTCGTGGTCATCAGTTTGCTATCCCTCAGCCTGGTACTCTTGGGAAAGGCAAGTGCCCAAGTGTTTTTGTTGCATTCTTCTCTTTTGAGTTATAGTAGGAGGTCGTGTCACCTGCTTCTTCTGGTTCTTTGTCCAGCTTCCGTCGTCTAGAGCTTTCCCAGGATGGTGGGTCTGATCGGGTGTGATTACCACCTGATCCACGAAGGTCACTTGCCAAACCTGACCTTTCTTTTCAAAACTTACTTCCGTAACCGTGTTTGTGGTGAAAAGTCTTTCCCACACCGAACTTCTCATTGGAGGTTTTATCGACCTTCCAAGTCTTTCAAACACTGGTTTTTTAAGGCCTGCTCCCCTACCATCTACTCCAAACCCTGAATTTGCCTTTCTGGACCTAGCTGGATGCACTCCGACAATATTTATCGGCGCGGAGAACGGCTTTATGTCTACCTTCATGTCAAGTTTTTCGGCCAGCTTGAGGCGGCCTTCTTTGATGGCTTTCTGTACTGTATTTTGGAAGGAAATGAAGTTCCCGATCTGATGGTCATATACTCCATGCCACTTACAAAATAATTTTCCATGTAGCTCATTTTCAGTCGGCACTTTGTGACCTTCTTTGAGGCAAAGCTGGTTGTCTTTTAGCAAGTAGTCAAACATCTGTTGCGTCTTTGCAATGTCGAACGAGTAAAATACCTTCGGATTCACCTCATTCCTTCCGGCGGCTTAAGAGCCGAGCATGTATATGTCTTCTCCTGTGAAATTTCAGCCAAGGAGGTCTCCTTTTGCTCCTTATCGACCTCGGGAGCCCCTTCTTGGGCAAACACGCATGATTTCCACTCCAGAACTTCTAATTTTGGGCCGTTTGAGTTTCTTTCAAGAACTGTTTGGCCTTCACAACTTTGGACATCGGCTGCCGAAAGTCGTGACACTCCGGGAGAGCCAACATGTCACGCAACTGGTGCATCATCTTATTTATCGCCACATTCACCAACTGGTCCTCTGGTATACAAACTTGGCATCTAGTTTTTGTGCTCCTGAATTGTTTCAAGAACTGCTCGACCGATTCCTTGCTTTTCCGATCGCCGTACATCCTATGAATCACATCTTTGATTACTTGTGGATTTATGATGGGATGCGGCAATGGTGCATTTCTGTCTGCCCCCCAGGCTGTTTGGAAGCTACCTGAACGGACAGTGAATTGTAAAACGCCGGCTACGGGAAGGCTTGATGAGTAGGTCCCGGTTTTGGGAAACTAACTCGGGGGCCTACCGTAGGTTCTCTAAGAATTGGATCTTGATGTAATGGTGTATTATCGGGGGCTAGTTTGGCAGGATGTTCGTAGGTTTGTTGCACCCCAGAACCAGCAGCAAATTGACCTTCCCCAGCAGCTCTTTGCCCCCCAGTGTATCGGGATGGTGTTGGATCTGGTTCCCCTAGTTCCCAAGTCATTTAAGAAGGTATTGAGATGAAAGAAGGTGTTGAAACTGCTGTCGGCCATGCCCGCCAGGCATTAGAAATCCCTTGTCCGGACGCCGGATTTTTTTGGAGGCCAGGAATAGAGGTTGGGGTTCTGTAAATAATTCCAGCAAATAAGGGATTAATTTGCCCATGTGGTGCTGATATGACTGACCCGAGGGTCATCCTAAATCCGTTGGTTGGAGGCGGCCCGAAGGAAGCCTGCCCGGCTGAGGTCCGCGATTCTCCAACCTTCTGGGTGATAATTGAAGGTCCTCCCGATCCAGCACTCCTACCGAATAGAGTAACTTGGCCATACTTAAGTGTCTGGGAGGTCAGATCTGCTGCGAAACTGGTTGTAAGGCCCGCGGGAGGCCAAATCTCTGATGGATTGAATCGACATTCTGGGCCTTGCTTTTTCAAGTTTCTTCCTCCAGAAGCAACATAAAATTTTTCTAAATGGAATGTACTGAGATAAATCCAGGGTGGATCTGTGAAGAGATGGCCGAATTTTCTCACGAATTTGCTCTTGAAATAAGCTGGCAGGAAGGTTAATAATCTGATCCGACCTTTCAGCAGTTGTGAACGCCTCATCATATGGAAAAATTTTAGTCGCAGGGCGGGATGACGAATCGCCAATATTTTCTTTGTGTTTAAACATCTTTACAGTCGTTGGCGGCATAAATTCTCTTCCGAAGTTTCATCCAAAAGTCGCAAGACGTTGGCGTCCCACTGAGCGTGCCAATTCTGTTATCGTAAAAAAATCGTCACCAACGGCTTAATTGGAAAAGACTGTCGGAATTGATTTGTTCAAAGGGTTCCCCGGCCTCCCCAAAAAAGGATATAGGTATCTCGCGATGAACAATTAATTAATGTAAAAAGAAAGCAAAATAAGGCTGATAAACAAGAAAGAAAGTTATAAATTAAATTGGAATTAATAGAAGAAAACTGTAAAAAAAATTGGAAAAAAATACAGTAAAAATTGAAGAGAAAAATTAAATGAAGAAGAAGAAGATGATGATTCATGTTGAATGGGTCCTGCGTGTCTTTTCTGATCTTCTCCACTTTTAATCTTGTTATTTTTTGAATTCTTTGAATAAACTTTATCCCCACTTTTTCTCCAACAGCTCCAACCTTTTTGTCTTATCCATTCAGCTGCTCCTAATTTGCGATGGGCTGCCTTCTAATTAAGTTGGGTCGACGACCTGACAATGCTGAGCCACCGGCACCTCCGGACCTGTACCTATATTAGGCCGGCCTAATTAATTATTTGGGTGTGTACAATTTTATATTATTAGTTTTGATTTTTTTTTGTTTTATTTGTATAGTGGTTATTTTATGAAATTAAATAATTTTTATTATAAAAAATTATAAGTTAAATAGTAAAAAAAATATAAAATAAAAAAATATATATTTCTATAAAATTTAAATAATAAAAAAAAGAAAAGAATAGAAAATTTTAAGACAACTCAATTATCAATTGTAATACCTTGTAAAATAATCGTCGGAAATTCACCGGAATTTGTCAAAGTCGGACAATTTTATTTTGGAGTTTAAATTGTTTTGAGCTTTTGGTGTAAGGAATTATTAAAGTGGATCAAAATTAAGGGTGTTTGGGCCAAACTTAGGCCAAGTGGAATAAAATAAATAAAAGAGACCCAAGTCTATTATGTTAAATAGACAGAGTAGATATAGATGAGTTTCATTCTCTCCAGCCGTCGCCAACTGTTTTTCTAATTCTCCTTAAGGTTTTTTTCTCCAAAATTCTCCTTTTGGTCTCTTCTCGTAAGATAAGTGAAATTAATCTTTAGATAAATGATATATTATAATTTCTAAACTCATTTTTTTATTCTGTGTTATTTTTCAAATTATTTTTAAATGAGCATGTTCTAAAACTGTTAGATTTTGCTAATTTTTTTTTAGAAAATTGATTATAATGTTATTTAGGGCGTATGTGAAGATTATTATGATATTTTAAGTTAAAAATTGTATAATTTGTGAAATGAGTTTGAAACTCTAATTTTTTCCTAACCTAGTTTATAATTTTTGGAAAAAGATTTATGATTATGTTTAAATATTACTCCCTCCGTCCCAAACACCCTGCAACATTCATTTTTTTGTTTGTCCCAAACTCACTGTAACATTTTCAAATTTAGAAATAATTAATAATATTTTTATACATATATTAATATACACTTCACTTTATCACATCACATCACTCAAATAAAAAAAATAAATAATCATTTCTCTCTCCAATCACATCAATTAATATCCAAATTATCTCAAATTACCATACTTAATACTCCCCACCTAAATTCTCGTGCCAAACACATATATTGCACGGTGTTTGGGACGGAGGGAGTATGATTTTTGGTGTTACATTATGCCTATTTTGATGGACATATTGTCCAAATAGATATTTGGCAAAATAAAGTAGGATTTTAATGAACTTGTCGGGTTCTAAATACTCCACATTTTGCTTGGTTATTAAATGAAGCTGTTGTTGGACGAAAGGAAAGTTTTACTAGCAAATTTTGAAAACCTTTATTAACTTTTGCTTATGTTGCAAAACTTGGTTATTTGGCCAATGTTTTTATTGATTGGTTGTTAAATATTGGCAAATGAAATATTTTGAGTTGAAAGCTCTTTTTTAAATTTGCCTAATAACATATTGAGTATTGGGTCAAATTGGTAATTGAAACTACTCGTCGAGTCCGATCAACTCGTCAATTTTTTGGGATGATAAGGCATAGTCTTCCACCTTTGTGTCTTGCAAACACGTGAGGGTATACCAATATTTTAGCATAACTAGCTAACCTTGAACTAGAACTCGAATGGGCTAAGCCGAGGGATCGAGATGGCGGGTTTCCTTTTTGGGTGATTCCGAGGTGCTCGTCATTCACGATGAAATGGTCTTTAGGCCGTCATCCGTGATAGAGGGATGGATTGTGTACAATCCTCTGTTGGTATGTTATATTAGAGATTAGAGGGTTTGGTTGTTTGGCGTCCATCGCAAACTAATTAATAAGTTGACTTACGTGTACTTTGAGCTTCAAACCTTTATGCACCTATTGTGGAGTTTTTCTTGAGGATTGTAGCCCTATTCTTGCTATGTGTAATTATGTGAAGTCTCATACGAAGTAATAAGGTTGGAAGATAGGGTCAAGCCAACCTTAATTAACGCCTAGTGGAGTTTTCTTCGTAATGTATTCATCACTATTATTTGAGAATAAAATGGAGACATCAACGAGACGTTAAAACACTTGCATGTGTGAGTTGCCTTTACGTTTGTGACATTTTATTCAATTATATTTTTTGGATTATTTTTTGGTTTTTACACGTGAATCATGGCATATATCGTATTAATTTATTTTTGACTAATTATGCTTATTCAACCGTCCTTCCTTCTATAAACTTTTTGTAAATGATGATACTTCTGTTATGACTAAATGATCATCCATGTCACATGATCCATTGGGGGAGGGGGGAATGGAACTATTTAATCTCTTAGGATGCTTTTGAAATCTATTAATAATGTTTAAGAATTAATGTCATTTGGACTAATTTCCAACTTATATTTTTGACTCGGATCTTATTTAATTTAAATGATAAGTCGGTGCACTTTAGTTTCACATCTTTAATTAATTGCTTGTATTAATTATTTTAGCCTTAGCGCCACAACGTAAGACTCATTGGTTGATGAATGCGTCTTCCGGTGTAGCGTGACGGTAATACTCCGGCTTGAGCCGACCGAAGTGTTATATCAATTCTCTACATTTTTTATACAAGGGAGATAAATAAACTTAAAAAATAAGAAATGATTTAATTGTCAACTTTCAATTATATATCTTAACCAAATAAGAGAAATAATGTCATTTCTATTACCAAAGATCCTTTAATTCATTTTTATGTTATAGACCTTGAAGGTGTTTGGCTTATTCAGCTTTTAACTTATTAAATAGTTTTTAGATATTTGACTAGTCAAACTATTTTAAATAGTTGGCGAATTAGGTTTTTTAAAAGAGTTTATTGAGCTCTGAAATTAATGTCTGCTATATATTTTTCAGCGTTTTAATATTATTTTTTTATTCTTAATTTGTTCTTATAATCTTTCATCCACACATATATAAATATATATATATTAATAGATATTTATTATATTATTTATTAGTTATATTAATATATTTTCTTTCAGCAAGTTATAAATGTATTTCTATAAATTTAAAATAATTTACATAATTATTATTTATATGTAAAATATTTAATTTTGTAAAATTAAATGCAAAATATAAAATATTAGTAATATTAATTTATTTATATATATTTAACATAAATTTTTTACTCAATAAATATATTAGAATAAATTTACTTAAAAATATAAATTACTAAAAGATTAACCTACTAAAATAAATATACGAAGAATTTATTTTTTACATTTTATATTATTTATAATGAAATTTTAATATAAATATATTATTTTTTAAAAAAAAACATTTTAAAAATAACAAAAGTAAATATTTTCATAAATTTTCAATAATTAATAATAAAAAATTATAAAAATCCTATACACTGAAAGAATACAACTAAAATTTTAATAAAAATATATAATTTTCTTAATTGTCATTTTATATATAGACCATTAAAAAAATAATTATTTTATCAAATATTTTAATACAAGTAGCTAATGTGTTCAACTAGTCAAACTCGTTAATCAAACCAACTAACAACTAATTAAATTAGCTAATAGGTAATTGTGAAACATACCCCTTGTTATCATAAGTCTTAATTCATCAATTGTAGAAAAAGATTTATGTACCACCATATTTATTTACTAGTTAGTAACTTATCATGTAACCCTATAATGAGTGATACACAAAAATCTTTCAATTTTTCAAATAGATAGGATCTACTACTCATTCGTAAAACTATTTACTCGATTGCAAGTTGTCAACCTTTAGATATAAATCTATCCATTTCAGAAGAGAAGAACTTCATCAATATCTCAATTCAAACATAGGTTTGATTCACACTCCATGTTTTGATAAATATTTATCATACCAAAAATATTCGTAATCATGAAGTTATCAGTTCAAAATCAAATGTAATGCCCATTTCGTCTTGTTGGGACTGAGTCAACTCAACACTGGTATGATATTGTCCGATTTAGGCTTAGCTCGCACGGATTTGTTTTTAGATATTCTCCAAATGGCCTCATACTAGTGGAGTTTACTTGAGACTTATAAGGTGTGAAATTTTTCTTCATAACTTCCAATGTGGGACTTGGATTTGCACCCCAACACGTCTTGTGTTAATATATACATTTTTTTTTTCGTTCGTCTCACATTAATATATACATTTTCTTTTTTAATAACTATGGATAAACCTGTCAATTGGACCCGTTCCGGATGGATTCGATCCGGATCCGGTTTTTTTTCGGATCCGGAACCTCATATAAATATCGGGTCCGATACGGACTCGGATCCATTTTATATGATTTCGGATCTAGTATTCTAATTCCGATCCGGAACTGGATTCAGATGCTTATATATATTATATTATTTATTAGTATATTTATATAACTATATATAGTGTTAGTTTAAATTCTTTTTGGCATTATACACTACAAAAAAATAATATATTTGTAACGAAATTCTGTCCCTAAAATTTACGTAGCTAACGTAATTTCATTTCTAATTCCGTCTCTAATGTCATTAGTAGCGGAAAAAGTAGATTTAGAGACAAAAATGTTTTGTTAACAAAATAATTTTTTTCTTGTAGTGATAATGTAATTGTTAATTACATAATTTTTTATATTTAAATTGAAGAAATATGTTACTTAAATCTAATTGTTGAATATTAGACCTGGAATCGGATCCGACGGGATCGGATTTGATTAATATTTTTTTAGTTCCGACAGACCTGGTTTCGGATCCGGAAACCGTAATTAGAGGTCATATCTGGATCTGAAACATCAGGATTCGAGCCGGATCCGATCCATTAACAGGCTTAACTATCCATCATATTTTTTTTTTATAAATATTTTTACTTTACCATCGCATCATTATTTCATATAAAAATATTAAATGTAGCATCAAAAGTAATTGTATATCTTAGCCCGAAATGGAGAGAGTATTTTACAAGATAAAATTTATATTTAATATGAATAAAAATTATTGTGTGGGTCGGTGTGGACGACATGTCAATTTAGGATATGCTTAAGTTATTTGGTGGTTACAAGTTTGTTCAACCATACGGCCAAATTAGAGATTTGTTTATTGATTTGTCCCAAATTTTTTAAAAAGTAAACTAGTTGTCAACTTCATTGGGTTTGTTAATTTGTTTTCTGCAACATGATTTTTTACAAGTATTATACAAAGAATATTATATATATATATATTAACACAATATATTTTATTCATTTACGCAAAATTAACAATCCAACACAAAATATTATTTTTATATTAATAATAAAAAATTTATATTTAATATAAAAAATACATTTATCCAAAAATACTTGGATTTGTTCACCCAATTATTTTTAGATGAAAAAAATTTCTATAAATATTACAAAAATATAGTATATATATTAACGTAATATATAATATATATATATTCTATTCATTCAAGAAAGTCAACAATTAAACCCATTATTAGTTTTTTATATTACCGATATAATTTTTCAGGCCTAACATAAAAAATACATTAATATAAAAATATACAAAATGAACAAACATTTTGAACACAACCAATATTTTGTATAAGAATGAATGTTGAATGTAAATATATATATATTCCTTCGATCTCATCTTAATTGATACTTTTTTTTTGTCTCATAATAATGGACACTTTCATATTTTGGATAAAACTTATTAAATCAAAACTTACTTAACAAATATAAATCAACTTAATTAACTACATTACATATAATATCATACATTATGTAAGACCATTCAAAACTCCTTTATTTCTATTTTTCTCATAAAAAAAAAATAATTTTAACTACATTCAAAACTCAACATTTTTTATAAAATTAGTTTATATTAATTATAAATAAATGAACGTATTTTTGATTTAAATAATATCCACCTTGCCTTTATTTTTAATTACGATATAATTTTCAAATATTTAAATATATATTCTATTTTTTAAATCATATATATTAAATGTAATAAAATAAATTGTCAATATATAATTACATAAAAAATAATAAAATAATATCATAATTCACTATTTTTTTTAATTGAGGGAATATAAAAAATTAAATAATAGTATTTAAAATTGATAAATATATATATATATATCTAAGTAAACAAATCCGGACTTCACCAGAAATGAAACAAAAAGATTTTGGAAAGAAAATAATATTCCCTTCATCCATAAAATTACTGCACTTGGTTCAGCACAAAAATTTGAAAAAATATTATGGATTTGTTTCTTCAACCCCAGGGGTTTTTAGTTTTTATTGTGCACAGTAAAAACCTCAAAACTGGGGTTTTCCATTACCCAACCGACGACATCTAACCGGCAGCCTTTCTCCTTTTCTTTTGTTTTTATTTTTTATTTTTTATTTTGTTTTTTTAATATTAAAATATAATTTAATATATATAATAATTGTAGGATAAAAATATATATAATATATATGTATTTTGTAAGGAATAAAATTTTTTATAATGGAAATAAATAAAAATTAAATATATATATGTTGGATATAATATAAATTCGTATTCAAATTATACAATATAAATTTTATCAATTAAATTTAATGCACATTTATATTATTTTATTAATTACCCATCAAATCAATACTTATCAAAACTCCTTAAACCCAAACCAAACCCAACTACAAAATAAACACAAAAACTCAAACCTATCTTAAAATTCAAATAAAAATTAAACTCAAACAAAAATTTTCCTAAACCGGCCTAAAGAAACACTCCTTGTATTTTATTGAAAATATGATATAAATAAAAAAATAATTGGGAGTATTATTAAAAATTTAGTTAGAAATAAATATATATATATAATCAATATAGTGGTATTAGTTGTAAATAAGTATTAAATTTGATGTTATAGTTGTATATTTAATTTATTAATTTTGTCAAAATTAATAATGAAATAAATTTATAATGTATTAAAAATAAAAAATAAATTTGATGGACAAAATGAGTAGTTTGCTATATCACAAATTACGAATAAATAATAATGATAAATAAAAAAAATAGTGGACTTTGTTGTTTAATGCATTGCGTCGTTTTCATTTTTTTAAAAAAATTACTATATACTTTTTTTTTTCATAAAAATATATTTTTTTCGCCCAAAATATTTAAAAGTACGTTTTAGCACAAAGAATGAAATTACAAAATTATAATAGAATATTGAATTGCAAAAATATAGAATTAGTGAGAATTAATTATTTCATTTAATAAAACAAGATACTAACTTGCAGGAATATACTAGAAAATAAATTATCATTTATTCTTGCATATATATATAATACAGAAATCGATAATTTTAAAATATTTAAAAATAATAATAATAATAATAATAATAATAATAATAATAAGTCTATCATAAAATTATATTTTATTCATCATTTAAATTTATGCTTACTTTTATTTTTGAATTGTGATTAAAAAAAAAAAATCTTATATTTTTTTTTAAGCAAAAAGATATCCGCTCAGACCAGGTATTCGTCAATTGAAATTTATGTTTATCATTGTATTATTATGCTTGCGCGAAGCTATAGTATTGTATTTTACCATTTGAGACGAAAGTTCTGTGCAAATTCCATCTTCTACGCTACCTCTTGAGTCACTCTGTTTTGGGTGGCCGACTAGTCAAATGCGCTATAAAACTTTCATCCTTGACACTCACATATGAACCGTTGAAAGTTGTGAAATGGCAAGCTATTGCTGATTTTTTACCCAAACATCCAGAAATGATTCAAACCTAAGATATTTCAGCTGAATATGCTGGATTGGAACTATGGCGAGTCACTTTTGACGGTTCGAGTACGTCCGACGCAGCTGAGGCAGGAGTCGTCGTCACCAGCCCCGACGGTAGAGTATGGTGTTTCGCACATCGACTTCCTAAAGTATGCACTAACAATGAAGTTGAATATGAGGCTTTGTTGCTTACTATGCATTTTTTGGAGTGAAAATATTGTAGCTGTACATATTCAAGACGACTCACAGCTCATTGTCTGACAAGCTTTGGGCGAGTTTCAATGGCGAGAACCAAATATTATCGGTCTTTTGCGTGAAGTGCGAGCACTCCTACAGCAGTTCCAAGAAGCTATTTTATAAGAGATCCCTCATGAAGAGAACATCGAGGCAAACGATCTATCACAACAGACGTCGGGATTTAAACGAAAAAAAAAATAAAGATGTTTGCATTAATTACATCCAAAGCAATGAGCAGACTGATTGGCGGTAACCCTATATTGATTCATTTATGGACCCAAATCAGATGAATTTAAAGGGGATTGGAGAGAAGCTTCTAAGATATACCCTAGTCGATCAAGATTTATATCGTCGAAACCCCGACAGAACATTAGCTCGTTGTTTGGGTAGTAATGAAACAAAAAAGGTTATGGCCGAAGTTCACGAAGGCATTGCAGGTGCACATCGGTCAAGTGCTAATATGCATTGGACTATTTTTAGGTTGGATATTTTTGGCCTACTATATCATGCGATTGTGTTGTCTATGCTAGAGGATGCGAGGCATGCCAACGACATGGCCTCATGAGACGAGCACCTTCCGATTAGTTGCATTCAATTATTAAACCATGGTAATTCCAAGGATGGACAATGGACATTATTGGTAAAGTATATCTCCCTTTCATCCAAAGGACATTCTTTTATTTTGGCGGCGACCGACTATTTTACTAAATAAGTCGAGGCAATCACTTTAACACAAGTTAATCAAGCGCAAGTAAATCGATTTATTAAATCCAATATTATTCATCATTTTGGGATACCTTTATCCATCATGACGAATCAAGGGACTGTATTTACAAGCGTTAAAGTGTAATCCTTCGTAGCTCAATATGGCATACCATTAATCCACTCTTCTCCATACTATCCCCAAGCTAATGGACAGGCCGAGGCGAGTAAAAGATGTTGATTTTGATAATTAAAAATATTTAGAAGATAACCCAAGGGGTTGGCATGACACACTTGAGGAAGTGTTATGGGCATGTCAGAATGCAAAACCATCGCTTACAGGAAGTAAGCCTTTTTGATTGACTTATGGGCATGATGCGGTACTACCTTTAAAAGTTACAGTCCCATCATTACGGACCGTACAACAAGCTGAGTTTCCCATGATTGAGAATGACCAATTATTACTATAGGATTTGGAAACAGCCGTTGAGGAACGTTTGCGCTCATTGGATCATATTCGTGTAAATAAAAAGAAAGTTGAGAGGGCATACAATAAATCGGCTTAACCAATTACTTACAAAGAAGGCGATCTTCTTTGGAAATCAATTTTTCCTGAGGCACCGAAAGACCGAGATTGGTGAAAGTGGTTGGCTAATTAAGAAGGTCACTTTATCATCACAGCTAAATCGTCTCGAGGAGCATATAAACTAATGCAACCTAAAGGTAACGAACTAAAAGTTGCTATAAATGGAAAATATCTAAAGCGGTTCTATTCTTTGGTATGGGATAACAATCTGGAAACACTATCACTGAAAAAATTTGTAGATAATCATGACGAGTGATTTCGCATATAATGGAAAATGAGGTAACCATGAATTCAGCCGATGGAAGGTCATGCATTTATAATTGAGGCACTGGTTGCCATACAAAAGCTGTTCTTGACCCAAAATATTGATTACATCAAGGAAAACTTAAAAAAAAAAAAAAAGAAAGTGAGTAGTCCTAGTTAGTACGGTTGTTTGAGATCAACTAGATAAACAAAAGGAATAATCAAAATTAATGCCTCAAGTGCCCATGGTTAGATAGGGTTTATCTGGTGTCAAGAATGAAAAGTCATACAAAATAACCCAAACAAGGGGATAGATTGTCCAAAGCAATACAATAACCATCCTACATATATAACAAAAGATAAATGGAAACACTTCAGGCGGTAGGCAAAAATGTGTCAAGTAGCGGAAGGAGACGATGGTGAAACCATAGCCTCAGTAGGAGACCCAACGAAAACTCCTCACCTCGGAAGGTTAAGGCCAATACCCCCGAAAAATTTTCAGATTTATTATTTGTTGTTTCTCTGACATCCAACTGATCTAATCTCTCATTCCTTTATGACGGTAAAGCCGAATCAAGGCTAGTAGAGACAGCACTAGCACCAACTTGGGCACGCAGATCTACATGGATGGCGAACCATTCCGTCGAGATTTCATGCCATTCTTCATCAAGTCCGCCAAACCCTTGCGTGCTATCTCAAAATTCTGCTCAAATAATAGACGACGCTGATGTAGTTCCCTTAATTCAGAATCCAATTAACGAGCCTCATCATACAGTTTAGTTTTACCGCAACCAAGTTTTGGATCTCTTTCTCCATAAGTTCTATGGCTAAGACAATCTCCTCTAGTCATTTTTGTATTTTAGCAGCTTCTTTTTTCAGTTCAAGGCGTTCCGCTTCCAAAGAAGCAACATGCAATCGACGAGCCTTTTCTAGGACTATAACGTCCATGAAGGCTGATGCATAGTCTTTCTTCTGCTCATCCAACCAAAGAAACCGGGTCAATTTGGCCTTGTTATCTCCCTTCGCTTCATATAAGATCTGATTTTGTCCAGCAGCTTGGGCAACCCTCTCGGCCAGTTATCAGAGACAAACACTCCGATTAAATAATGATAGGCTATCTGCGTGCGTAATCTCTAGAAAGGATGTTTGGATATACTCAAACACGCGAGGTCTCCCTGGAGTCATCATCATATGAGAATCAAGAAGCGCATCATCAATTCTCACCATTAAAACTTTCGTAGAAGCTACAGATGTAGCTTTGCCAAAAACGTAGTTTTCAATGTATACGGGCAAATGAGAAGCCTTGGCAATAAAGCTTCTATCACCTTGTTGAACATGTACTAGAGTTGGGATCGAATGCATGGAAACATCTTCCAAAGATTCATGCCGGAATCACGGATTAACGAAGCAAAAAGATATGTGTCACAACCAAGCGAATAACAATGGAAGTTAAAACCTGGGGGATCATTGGTTGTTGGGACGTCGGGACATCCTTGTGTTGCCTTTTCGACCTTCTTATATGTTAAAAAGGAAAAATGTGAGGAATGAAAGATAAAGTAACACTTGACTAGGGGACGGAATATCATTTTTACCTCAATATCGGGAGCTTTTTCAATTGAACATTTGTTACTGCCGGAATCCAATTGTTCCGAATTGGACTCAATGTCAATTGCTATCTTTTTATTATCATTGGGGGTATTATTCGGACCTATTCGAAGATTCCGAAAACATTCTGGTTAAACCCTATAAAGCGCAAAAATCAAAGTTAAAGATGGATTAATAAAATACGAGACAATCCCGTGCAAACAAAAATGAAAACACCTTCGAAATACAGGTC
This sequence comes from Andrographis paniculata, assembly GCF_009805555.1. Lineage (NCBI taxonomy): Eukaryota > Viridiplantae > Streptophyta > Magnoliopsida > Lamiales > Acanthaceae > Andrographis > Andrographis paniculata. Next base: position 1,409,482 of record NW_026137402.1, read on the forward strand.
TCTTTCCGGCTAAGTCATCCGGTTGATGTTGCATTCCCCAGGGAGAACCCTAAAACAGAACGATTGAGGGAAACAATGACGATGCTCGGAGAATGAAATGGAAGCAAATCGAAAAATGGGCCGATGATCGGAAAAGAAGAACGAATCTGCGGTCGGAAATGGTGGAAGAATTTGAAAATACCAAAGTGGGAGAACTTGAGGCGAGATATTCTGCGAGAATATCATGACACCAAGTATGCTGGACACCCAGGCGTTCAGAGGACCTTGACCCTCTTCTGAGAACGCTACTATTGGCCGAGCATGAAAGTGGAATATGAAGGAGTATGTCGGGATGTGCCTTATCCGTCAGTAGGATAAGGTGGAGAACTAACCACCTGCAGAATTGTTGCATCCTTTCCCGATACCCGAGAGAATGTGAGAGAGCATCTCCATGGACTTTATTGTCGGGTTGCCAAAGTCCATGGGCTGTATGAGTATCCTTGTGGCGGTGGATCGGTTTTCAAACTACGCGGAGTTCATACCCATACCGAATGTGTGTATGGTAGAGACGATGGTCAAGCTATTTATGGATCATGTCGTCAAGTATTGGGGCTTCCCAACAAGCATTATTATTGATTGAGACTCCCAGTTCACCGGAAGGTTTTGGATTAAGCTTTTTCGGTTATTGGGGTCAGAGTTGAAGATATCTACAATGATGCACCCCCAAATCGATGGACATACGGAGCGTGTCAATCATGTGCTGGAACTATACCTTCGGCACTATATCACGGTAAATCAAGTGAATTGGGCTTCTCTCCTTGATGTTATGCAATTTTCTTTTAATTTGCAGAAGAACGAGAGTACGGAAAAGAGTCCATTTTTGAGATAGTGTTTGGTTTTCAACCCACAATACCGAAGGATCTTGTGGGAACATACAAAGACCCGAGCCCGCCAGCGTACTACTTTGCCAAGTGTTGGCAAGATCGTGCAGGAGTGGCCTGACTTTACTTGGAGAAGTCTCAGAAAAGAATGAAGAAGTGGGCCAACAAGAAAAGGGTATTTTGAGAATTCAAAGAATGAAACATGGTGCTCGTAAAGCTATACCAACAAGGTCATGTTTGAGAGGTGCACAAGGGCTTGATACGGAGGTATAAAGACCCATTTTCTGTATGGAAGAGGGTTGGCGAGGTGGCACACAACGTTGAGCTTCATGAGCCTCTATCCTAGCTCCACCTTGTGTTCCACGTCAGTCTGTTGAAGCCATATCGCGAGGATGTTCAGGATCTGAGCCAGAACGCATCGACAAGGGCACCCCCAGACATGCGGACAACATATGACAAAATGGCCGAGGAGATTTTTACGGATAGGGTGGTCCGACACAAGAATAGACCACCATCAACGGAGTATCTGGTCAGATGGCGTGGACTACCCGAGTCCGAGATAAGTTGGGAGCCGGCGAAAGAATGATGGCATTTTGAGGAGCTTGTTCGAGATTTTGAGGCATTGAGGGTAATGCCTAATTCAAGTGGGGGAGGATGTCCCGGACTGAAACATTGGCCGATTAATGCCGAGGAGAATGCAGAGAAGCGCCTACGATGGGCCTGCAGCGCGTAAACACAAAAATCCTAGAGGAGATCCTTCGAGACATTTCAGAACCTCCCGGAATATTCTAGAACCTCATGGAATATTTTGAAACTTTCTAAAAGTACCGAGATCGCCCCTTGACCAAGTTACATATTTTATCCATATTCTTTTGTTAGTTCATCTTTATCTGTATGTTGTATAGAGTCTATCCAATCGTGTATATATTTTGACCTGTATTAGGCCCGGTTCATTAGAGTGTCTATATATAGGGGAGGACCCCTCATTTTTACTCACTTTAGTTTCTAGAGAGCTAATAAACATTTTATTTTGTCGGGTGCATCCTGCAGTGTTCTTACTTTCTAGCGTGCTTTGGAGTTGCGAGCGAGGCTATACTAGTGAGGTCTCGAGGGTGTCAAGGAATTGCTAGACCGACGGGAAGATGTTCGATGAGGAACCATCCAACCCGTTACACTAGGAAGAGACTGGATTCACGTGTCGCAATGCATGTCACCCTGATTACACTAATAACTAATGTTCTGTGAGGTCCACCAGGTGTTCAAAATGGAAGCGGCTGCCAACCGGCCTCGCGGTTTCATGCAAGGGTTCAGAAGATAGGAAGAAAATGGCTTCCCTGGGTCACGGATTGACATTTCTGCCCCAGGTTCTCGGCCATAGTTCATCCCATGTGTGCAAGCCCCTTTCTGTATGACTAATCATTGACATATGTCTTGGTTCAGGTACTTGTTCCGCCTTATTTCTCCCGCATTATATGGTATATCCAGGCTTATTACATACAAAGAATGGCTGGCTTGGGCCTTTGGACCTGAGCGCCGGGCGTGTCAGCTTCCGGCACGTGACAAATGGTATCAGAGTTGCGTTTGAATGATGGCGACCGACAGGTCCAATGCAGAGTTTGATGTTGAGAACCAGGTCCCGAGACGGAGACGAAGGAACGCGAGGACCAGTCTGTGGATATCATGGGACCATTCGAGAACTGGTTGGCAAGGGTGGAGCTGACCGTCGGAGATCATCATGACAAGCTCGACGAGGTGGAGCAACGTATCTGCAAACTCAAGGGTAGCGAGTTGCGCAATGGGATACTGACCTCGATCGATGCCGAGAGGGAGGAGTCTTGGAAACAGAAACTGACAACGATTGAGCTTACCAAGGTGCTGAAGGCCGAGGTTGTCACTCTGAAGGAGACCGTGGCAGAGTGCAAGGTCTAGATTGCGAGGCTGGAGAAAGCCAAGGTTGCAGAACCTTCGAATGTTCAAGAGGAGTTGGCAATGTTAAGGGCCACGCTAGCTGAACTCTAGGCAAAGAGACCGATCGGGGTTGCCTCGACAGCCCCAAAGGGGAATAAACCGTGCCCGGAGAGTTATGCCGGGGAGCGGAAGGCTCGAGTTGTGGATGATTTTTTGTATGATATGGAGAAATACCTCGAGGATTTTGCAATCATAGGAGATGAAACCAAAATCCGAACGGCATCTAGGTTCCTAAAGGGCTTGGCCCATACTTGGTGGAGGGGGAACGAGGGGATGCCCGGAAATGAGGGAGGCATCACGACTTGGAGGATATTCAAGCGCGAACTTAAGGCAGAATTTGCATCGGCCAATGTAAAGGAGAAGGCGTGGTGTACAATTTTTTGGCTAGAGCATCGAGAGGGTTACTTGAAAGAGTACATTGAGAAGTTCTCCGATTTATTGTTTGAGGTGCCCACTATGTCCCATAAGGAGGCGTTGTTGACGTTCTTGGAGGGCCTAAGGCCGTGGGCTAAGGAGAAGCACCCTTCAACTGTCAACGAAGCGATCAGGTACGCTCAATGGCTACTTGAGGTTGAGCGAATGGAGCCAAATAAAGACGATAAATCAAGAAGGATTAACCAATGCAGAAGTGGGGAAGACCAAACCTGGCAGACTCCATGGACTAGTGATATCAGCGAGACATGGCAGCAATCCGCGGCTAGGGTCGGGAATGCGAGAAGGCCAGGACTGACATATAATGGGTGTTTTGTCTGTAGGAGCAAGGATCCCTATGCTAAGGATTGTCCAAGCCGAGGAGGCATTGTGGTCTTGGATGTGCCGCCGGAGGCGATAGAAGGCCGGGTAGCCTGCACAAAAAGGGCGGCCCCTACTAATACCCTTAGAGGAAGGATGCTCATTAAAGCGTGGATAGGTGGAGTGCTGGTAAGATGCTTGCTTGACCCGGGCACGGACGACAACTATCTGAGCGAGCTACTAGCCCGTAGGATTCGCCTACGGTGGGTACCTTCTGGGGGTTGATTCAAGGGAGTCAATGGTGGGTGGACTCCATATCTCGTGTGGCTAGAGATATGCCTATCTAGCTCGGCGATTGGAAAGGTACGGAACTATTCAACATAGCTCATATGGATGAATATGCGGTATTTCTAGGGATGAGGTTCATGGACCATGTCAAGCCCATAATGGTCCCGCATCAGAAAAGGTTCACAATCACAGAAGGTGGGACACTGTGTAACGTGGTGATTTATAGGGAGAGGGAGCTCAACTCGAAACAAATGAAGAAGGGTAGGAGAAAAATGGTGTCGACTCTAGCCGCTATTCGGAGTGACGGGAACATCCCTAGTGACTGCGGGCGAGACATCGAAGGCCCGCCTAACGACCTAGAGCGAGCCCTCAAGAGAGTCAAAGAAACCATACGGGATGGTTTGCCTAAGTGGTTACCCCTTCGTAGAACGATCAATCGTGGTGTCGACATGGTGAGTAGAGCAAGACCAGGCCCTCGGTCTACGTTCCAGACGTCCCCTAATGGGTTAGTGGATGTTAAGAAGGAGCAATGTGTGTTCCTTTCAGAGACGGAGTTCAAGAGCGAACGTCGACCTGGAAGGATGAATGGGGTGACAGATGCTTTGAGTTGCGAAAGAGTGTTTGAGTTCCAGCCGGAAATGCTGAAGAAGCTAGTAGGAGTACACGAGGGACCAAGCCAGCCAACAATACACCTTAGCAAGAATTGGAGAGGTCGTGTAGGAGTCATCGGATTCAACCTGGAAAGGTTTCGGCGATGAGTGAAGACGTGGACAGTCCAGCAGAGGATGTTCCGAGAGTCTAAAGAACAAAACATGGGGCTCATGAAGGTATGCCGACTTGGTTGTGTTCGAGAAGTGCCTAAGAGCCTGACGTATATGTACGAATACCCAACCCCGGTGCAGAACAGAGGCGACAAGGTAGCGGGAGAGATCGTAGCGGACAAGGGGGCCCGACACCAGAGTCGAGCACTAGTGAGGAGAGATATCCTGCGAGAATGTCACGACACTAAGTATGCCGGACACCTAGGCGTTAGAGGACCTTGGCTTCCTCCGAGAATGCTACTATTGGCCGGGCATGAAGAGGGACATGGATGAATATGTCGGGACATGCCTTATCTGTCAGCAAGATAAGGTAAAGAACCAACCACCCGCAGGATTGCTAAAGCCCTTGCCGATACCAGGTAGAATGTGGGAGAGCATCTCTATGGAATTTATTGTCGGGTTGCCGAAGTCCATAGGCTGCACGAGTGTCCTTGTGGTGGTTAAACGTTTGTCGAAATATGCAGAATTCATAACCGCACCAAAGGAGTGTATGGTGGAGATGACGGACAAACTGTTTATGGATCATATTGTCAAGTATTGGGACTCGCCGACAAGCAATATCAGTGATCGAGACTCCCGGTTCACCAGAAGGTTTTGGATGGAGCTTTTTCGATTATTAGGGTCAGAGTTGAAGGTCTCCATGATGATGCACCCCCAGACCGATGGACAGACAGAGTGTGTCAATCATGTGCTTGAAGTGTACCTTTGGCACTATGTTATAGTAAACCAACTGGATTGGACCTCTCCCATTGATGTTACGCAATTTTGTTTTAATTTGTAGAGGAACGAGAGTACGGGAAAGAGTCCATTCGAGATAGTGCTTGGTTTCCAGCCCACAACACCGAAGGACTTGGTGGGAACATACAAAGGCCCGAGCACACCAGCATTCTACCTTGCCAAGTGTTGGCAAGATCATGCAGAAGTGGCCCGACTTTACTTAGAGAAGTCTCAGAAGAGAATGAAGAAGTGGGCTGACAAGAAGAGGGAGTTTCAAGAATTCGGAGAATGGGACATAGTGCTCGTAAAGCTATACCAACATGGTCGTATTGGAGGGGTGCGCAAGGGCTTGATGCGGAAGGCCCATTCCCGATGCGGAAGAAGGTTGGCGAGGTGGCATACAAGGTCGAACTTCCGGAGACCCTATCCCAACTCCACCCCATGTTCTACGTCAGTCTATTTAAACCATATTGCGAAGATGTTCGAGATCAGGGCCAAAACGAGTTGACAAGTGCACCCCCAGGAATGCGGATGGTGTATGACAAAGTGGCCAAGGAGATTGTTGCGGATAGGGTGGTCCGACACATGAATAGACCACCACCGATGAAGTACTTGGTCAAATGGCATGGACTACCCAAATCTGAGAGGAGTTGGGAGCCAGCGAAGGACTTAGGGCAGTTCGAGGAGCTTGTCTGAGATTTTGAGGCATTGAGAGCAATGCGTGGTTCGAGTGGGGGAGGATGTCCCGGACCTAAACAGTGGCTGAGTGACGCCGAGGAAAATACAGAAGGGCGCCGAAAAGGGGCCTGAGGCGCGCTAACGCGGGAGGTTAGCGGAGATCCTTCGAGATGTTCCGGAACCCCCTGGAATGTTGCGGAACCTTCTGAAATATTCCAGAACATTCTAGAAGTTTCAAGATCGCTCTCCGATCGAGTCAGTGTTTATCCACTAGACTTAGGGTGTTGTATTTGGCAATCAGCTGATAACTTTTAGTTGTTAGCTGATTCAATTAGCTGTTAACGTTTAGGTGATTCAATTAGTTGTTTGTATTAAAGTGTTTGGTAAAATAACTGTCTAATATTAGTTGTTTATAGGTAAAAAGAATTACAATTGAGGACATTTATATTTTAATTTTTAAAAATTTTTAAGTGTGTTTTTTTTAGTTTTAAAAATTTTTAAATTTTTGTTATTAGTTATTTGAAATTATGAATGTGTTATAAAAGATTTTTTTTATTAATTTTAGATGTGAGAAATATAATAGTATATATTTTTATTAAGAAATATAAATATTTGTTTTATTAAGAATGATGTAAAATATAAAATAATAAAAAATTTATATATATATATTATATTAATTATTGATTAATTTATTAATTTATTATATTTATAAATAAATTTATTCTATTTTATTTAATTTTAATATAAAAATAAATTAATAATATTTATGTTTTTATTTTTATTTTTATTTTAATAAATATATAGTTTACAAATAAAATTAATTATATATAAAAATTAATTAATTTAAATTTATAAAAATAAAATTATAATTTAATAAATAATATATTAAAATAATTTATAATTACTGCAGTATAAAATATATTTATATGTATGTGAAATAAATAATAAAATTTTAAGGGTAAATAAGGAATAAAGAAAATTAAAGTGGAAAAGCTCTTCCAAAACGCTGCGTTATATAACTTTTTATAAATTAGCTTTTTGGGGCCAATAAGCTATTTCAAAAAGCTAATTTATCAAACACCTAAATTAGTTTTTTTGACTTGTCAAATAGCTAAAAGCTGTTAAATAAGCTAAAAGCTCTTGAAAAAACTATTTTCCAAACACCTCCTTAGTTTATCCCTACTCTTTTATTTAGATATCTTCATCTGTATATAGTATAGATTGAATTTATCCGAGTGTGGATATGCTTTGGCTTGTATTATGTCCGGTCCGTTAGAGTATCTATATATAAGAGAGGACCCCTCATTTGTACTTTCACTTTACTTTTCAGAGAGCTAATATATATTCTCTTTTGCTGGGTGCATCTTGTGGTGTTTTTGTTTTCTAGCTTAGAATGGAGTCATGTGTAAGGCTGTACTAGCGAGTTTCTCGTGAGCATTGAGGAATTGCTAGACCGACAGGAAAGTGTTCGAGGAGGAACCGTCCCCCGTTACAAGGATGTCCTAGACCGAAATAGTGGCTGAGCGACGCCGAGGAAAATGTAGAACGGCGCCGAGAAGGGGCCTGCGGCGCGCAAATGCGGGGAGGTTAGCGGAGATCCTTCGAGACGTTCCGAAATCCTCCGAAATGTTCCAAAACCTTCTGGAATACACCGGAACATTTTAGAAGTTCCAAGATCGCCCTCTGATCGAGTCAGTGTTTATCCACTAGACTTAGTTTATCCGTATTCCTTTATTTAGCTATATTTATCGTATCTAGTATAGATAGAATCTATCTGAGTGTGGATATGCTTTGGCTTATGTTAGGCCTGGTTCGTTAGAGTATCTATATATAGGAGATGACCCCTCAGTGAAAATACATCATTGCAGCAGGCTCCAGTTAGAGAATTGACAGAAGGCCCCCAAGGTCATTTCCCACAACGGGGACCTACTCATCAAACCTTTGCACAGCCGGTGTTATGCAATCCGCCGTCCGTTCATGGAGCTTCCAAACAACCTTGAGGGCAGGCAGAGATGGCGCCGCTACCGTATCCCATCATAAATCTACAGGTAATCAAAGATGTGATTCATAGGATGTATGGCGATCGGTGAAGCAAGTAATCGGTCGAGCAATTCTTAGAACAATTCAAAAGGGCAGAAACTCAATGCCAGGTTCATGTACTAGAGGACTAGGTGGTGATGCGACCTCCTACCAGGACCCAAAAGAGGATAATGCAGCGACAACCATTGACCGGTCGCCTTTCCTAGGAGGATTAGGATGGGGGCAGCAGGCCGTGAATTAGGAAAGAGATGATGCTGGAAAGTCGAAATTAAATAGGGAGGACTTGCACCATCAGCTTCGGGCCCGGAAAGAGTGCAGGCCGAAGTTTGTTTTAATTAACAATGATTGTCTTGTTGATTCGTAAGGACATGCAGTACTTGGAACAGCCAAGATCCCAAAGGATGAGCCAATGATCGGTGCATTCGATTGCGATGAGCTATTTGAAGCAAGTTTGGACATAATTGCCACCGATCAAGACTTGGAATGAGATTTACATTTCGAGGGTGAATTCAAGGTCAAAGTGATCATATTTTTTCCCCAAAGCTGAGGCCGACACATGGCCCAAAAACTCATGCGTTCGTCATGAATGACAACTTGATCCTGCAAGATCTATAGGCAAGAGAAGGCAGATCCAGCTTTCCATTATTAGAAGCTGAAAATCATACCGCTCACCCTCTTGACAGGCTAGCAAGGACATTCTTCCAGCCGCCCATTTGCGATCAAGGCGAAAAGGATGTCTATTCTCTAATCCGAAGAGCTTCTCCACCTTTCGAAGTGCATGATCCATTGGAGGAGGTCAACTTGGGGGACGAGACAGCCCCTTGGATGACATGGATCAACACCCTACTAGATGTCGAGAAGAAGGAGCAATTAATTGTTTTGATCCAAAAGTTCAAGGATTATTTTGCATGGGATTACCATGAGATGTTGGGGCTGTCGATGATCTTGGTGGAGCACCGACTATCCACCAGAGTATCATCTCAGCCTCATAACAGCCCCTTAGGCGTTTCAATCCGGAATTGTTGCCAAAAGTGAAAAATAAGGTCAAAAATCTCTTTAAAGCTAATTTTATCCGAACGTGCAGATACCTAAAGTAGATTTTCAACATCGTACCAATGGTGAAACAGAATGAGAAGATCCGGATCTACATTGACTTCCGGAACCTCAATTTGGCGACATTGAAAGACGAATACATGATGTCCATTGTTGACATGCTCGTGGATTCTATTGCTGGATATGAGATTCTTACTTTAATGGATGACTACTATGGCTGTAATCAGATATATTTAGCTGAAGATAATGCCCATAAAGCTTTCTGCTGCCCCAGGGAGATCGGTATCTTCGAATGGATAGTGATCCCCTTTGACCTCAAGAACGCCGGAGCGACCTACCAGAGGGCGATGAACGCAATATTTAATGACCTGATCCGTGCTTGCATGGAGGTATACATAGACAATGTGGTAATTAAGTCCCAGGAATTCGATCACCACCTGTTGGACCTTCGGAAGGCTTTTATACGGATGAGGAAGCAAGACCTAAAGATGAACCCAACGAAGTGCGCTTTCGGAGTACATGCAGAAAATTTCTTGGGTTTTTTAGTTCATGAAAGGGGAATCAAAGTCGAAAGAAATAAGGCCAAGGTTGTCTAGGACCTTAGGCCCCCACGCAATGTTAAGAAGCTGCAAAGCTTGATGGAGAAGGTCAATTTTCTAAGAAGGTTCATCGCCAACGCCGCCGAGAAAATGAAGGCTTTTTTGGTGATGCTACATGGGAATAAAGACGTATTCGAGTGGAAAAAATCCTAGCAAGAAGCTGTGGACTAGATTAAACAGACGTTATCATCTCCTTTGGTGTTAATGCCGCCAATCAGTGAAAAGAGGCTGAAGTTGTACATAGCGCGACCGACGATACAACAGACTGTCTATTTGCCTAAGATGATAATGAAGGTCAGGAACACACTATTTATTATTTTAATAAGACCTTAAATGATGTTGAAATTAGCTATTCGCGTATTAAAAAACTTAGTTTATCGTTATATAATGCATGCACGAAACTAAAGTATTATTTAATGTATGTTGAGACTAAAGCAATATGCAAAGTCGACCTTCTATGTTACTTATTAAACAGGTCCGTCATCCTAGGCTGTTTAGTTAAATGGGTGCTGAAACTAGCATCGTTCGCATTAACGTACCAGCCCCTTAAGGTCGTAAAATGAAAGATCATTGCATATTTTTGGCTGAACATCCTAGGATGGTTCAGGCCATTCTTTTGGACTATGTGGGATTGGAGCCTTGGCTGGTGATTTTCGATGGATCCGGCACCTCGGGGGCAGCCAGAGCAGGCGTGTTGATCTCCAGTCCAAAAAGAGAAATACGGCGCTTCTCCCACCAGTTTCTACAAACAACCAAGCCAAGTATGAGGCGCTGCTATTGGCATTGCGATTTCTGGTCACAAAGGATGTTAGGAAGGTCGTTATTCGAGGGGATTTCCAATTGGTTATTCAGCAGGCCCTCAAGGAATTTAAGTACAAGGAACCACGGCCTCAAAACCTTATTCGAGAAGCCCACGACCTTCTTCAGCACCTCATGGAGGCGATGTTGGAGGATATACCTTGCGAAGAGAATTTAGAGGCAAACGACTTGGCGCAGTGAGCTTCCGGATTTTTTGTTTAAAAAAAAAAGAGAAAAATATTGCAAGGATATGAATGCTTGCACGTTGCTCAGGATCCAGACTGACGCACCCCGCTTCTGGAAGGTCTAACAAACTCTGAGAAGGTCGTTTCAAAAGCAGTGCGCCATCAGCTTCTAAAATACATTCAAATCGATGAAGAGTTGTATCGACGGAGATCCGATGGGACTTAAGCGCGCTGTCTGGGTCACGAGGATGCTATGAAGGTCATGGCCAAAGTCCACGAAGATGTTAGAGGTGCCCAGAGGGCTGGACCCACTATGAAGTAGGCGATCCTCCAATACGGCTATTTTTCGTCACGAATCTCGCAGGATTGCATGGACTACGCTCGGGGATGTCCAACATGTCAACGCCATGGTCCACTACGACGGGTTCCTGTGGAAGAACTTCATTTGATTATCAAACCTTGGCCGTTCCATGGATGGCCGATAGATATCATCGGCAAAATCCATCCTCCATCTTCCAAGGGGCATTCCTTCATTCTCGTTGCTACCGACTACTTCACGAAATGGGCGGAAGTTATGCCATACATTTTATTAAGAATAACATAATTCACAAGTTTGGCATTCCCAAGACAATAACTACCGACCAAGGGACTGTATTTATAAGTGCAACATACAAGGCTTTTACAGCCCAATACAGGATCCAGCTACTTCATTCCTCTTCGTATTACCCTCAGGCTAACAGGCAAGCTGAGGCGACGAACAAAATCTTGATTTCCATTATCAAGAAGGCTTTGGAGGACAATCCGATCGGTTGGCATAACACTTTGGAGGAATCTTTATGGGCGTATCGAAATGCCAAATCCTCCGTAACTGGTAGGAATATGACATGGTTTGGAAAGCCGTCCTCCCGGAAGGCCCCAAAGATGCGAAGCTCGGGAAGTGGTCCCCCACGTGGAAATGGTTGTTTATCATATCGGCTAAGTCACCTAATGGCGCATATAGGTTGATGGAGCCCAAATCTTAAAAGATTCCATCCTTCTCTTTGGGAGCTGGAAGGAAGACACGATCAGACTATAGTTAACGATGACCTTCTAGAAGTAGAAAAATGTTCGGATAGACCGAGGAAGCATGAAAACACTCAGTTATTTGACAAAATCATCAGGACCCCGAGTTGATTCTTGTCTAAATGATTTTGTGGGGGGCATTTGTACACACCAAAAATTAATTGGACCGACCCAGCACAAATGCAGCCCAAACCCTTGAGGTTCGCAGCCCAGCAGAAGGTCCAGATCAGTTGGCCTGGTGCATTTGGAGCAGTCAACGGATGAAAGATGGTGGAAGTAAAAGTTGTTGAAGTTGTTCGAAAAAAAAGTGAGATAAGATTTTATCCAAAATAAAAAATAAAAAAATAACAACAATTTTGGAGATATTGAAGAAGATCAAGGAGAGCCCGACAGAGATCACACGACATTCGCCATTCACCCTCTTCTACAATTTTTCTATGCAATTTAGTTTTCTTTGTATTTTTTATTTCTAGAACAACACTTTTTTTACAGCTTTCAGCATTATTTAATTTTAATTTTCCAGCTTTTTAATTCAATTTTCAGCCTCTTTCTTTATCTTATAGTATTACTTTTATTTTCTTGATTTGTAAAATATTCGGATATTGCGAGATAGCCCATATCATTTCGTGAGGAACCAGGGGAACACTTCGAAATAAATATATTTTGGTGGGCTTCCGATTAAGCCGCCGGAGGTGATTTTCTTACAACAACAATAACAAATACCAAAATTTTGACAAAAACTTTGGTATGGTATGATTTTTTTTCGGTACGCTATTATTATATAGTTGACATTTTCAGTATATACCAAAATATCATATAGTGTGATATTCATTAGGAAGATTAGAGCATGTTTGTTGTTTTATTAACTCAAGCAGATGAGAAATTCTTTGTTTGGTTTCTGGATTGTGTAGTTGAGCTTCAATTCTTTTATAATGAATATCCTTTTTTAACTCGTTTAGGGTAAACAGTTTTGATTGTACAATATTATGTATTGAAGTTGAATAGATTGAGTTGGCTTCTAGTAAATTTATTTCAGTTGTTTGTGGTTTTCCTATAAAAGTAAAATATAATTTTTTATTGTTTATTGTAAATGAGATCGATTTTGGACCAACTATATAAAAAAGTGTAATTAAATTTAAAAAAAGGGTTCCTAAGATAACCATATGATATATATCTTTTACTACGACAACTGAGGTTCGTAAATGAACTCCTTCATTTACTACAGAAGCTTTGATTCGAGATGAGACGTTTAGTATTGAATTATTTGCTGCTTTTATTTTTGCATGAGTTTTTTGGAGGAATTTGGTAGGGGCAAATCCATCTTTTATACAATTTAAGTCGGCTCCAGTATCGAAGAGTGCTATAGTATCTAGAAAAAATCCTTTAGAGAACTCAATATGTATTTTTATGATATATTTACTGGAGGTGATTTCTTTTAGAACAAAAAGGAAATCTTGTGGTATGTTTTGAATGGATTGGATTTGGTCTTGTATCGTCTCATTAGATGTTTCAGCGGCATCAGTATTATTTATAATTTCAATTATTTTTTGTATTGTTTGTGAGTCTTGGGCTTGTTGTTCTTTTATTTTTTTGATTTTATATTTTAACTCTTGTATTTCCTTTTGAAGGGTATGGACTGTAGGATTTTTTAATATATTTTTTGTATTGCCTAATATTTTGGTTAGGTCATACGTTTGCGGGTTAGAGTTATGTTGGTGTGTTGTTTTTCTAGATGTTAAAGAAATTTTTCGAAACATGTCTTTTGGACATCTGGATTATATATCTGTTTATTATATCAATTAAGTTTTGTTGTTCTTGTGTAATCGTGTTGATAGATAGATCTGTGCTAGAATAATCTATTGAAGTTTCATCATTTTCTATGTTAACTATATTATTTTTTTTATCTTTATTAGATGAGTCAGAAGATCTTTTTTCCGTTTCGGATTCATCTTCCTCAGAAGATGTTAAGAAAAGATTATAAAGTTATCAATTATTTCATCTTCAAGTTGTAATTTTTGAATCTTTCTTCTAAATTTACAATATTTAGCTATATGTCATGTTTTGTTGCATCTATAGCATTTGATTTGATCCTTGTTTTTTATTTTGTAGTTATTATTATGAGGTTTTTTATATTTTTTGGTATTATTGTAATATGTAGGGGTTTTAAAAGGTTTGTAATCTCTTTTGTGATAATCTTTTTTATGATATTTTCTATTAGACTTAGACGTTTCTTTATAGTAGCAATTTTCATTAGGGGGTTCAGGACTACAAGCTTCAAATTTCTTACAAAATATTCCCAATTCTGTTTTTGTTTGTCTAAGTTCCCATTTTAGATGTTTTTGTATTTTTATATCTTGACATATACGAAGTGCTTCTTCTTTTATTATACTAATTAATTGCCCATAAGTGTAATTATCATAATCTATAATATGTGATCCTAATGAAGTTTTAATTTTATTTCGGACCTTTTCTCCTAATAATGTTGGTAATCCTGCGAGAAATTTTTCTTTCCATAATGGTTGGTTTGAGTCATCACGAGTTAGTAAACTATCAAGAAAACCTCTTTTGTAATCAGGGAAATCGCTAAGTTTTTTACACCTGAGGTTGGATAAGAGTTCAGTATTTTTATTTTTAATATGAGTGGGATCTCCTAAGAAATGTATTGATATAGTCTGGATTAAAGAGGATACAACATCTTGATAGCATCACCTGATTCATTTAAGATAGGAGTTTTGTATTCATCTATCTTAATAGCATCTAATATATCTTGTTGTTGAGTATAGGTGAGCTATGAATCCCACCATCATTTTAACTAGCCTGAAAATTCAGCTATTAGAACTTCAGCAATAGCCCTATCTTGTATATGCCCTTGTGTTCTATAAACATTAGCAGCCATAGTCATTTGTTGTAACAAAAGTATGATTTGATGTTCTCCTAAACCATCAAGATTCCAATTATATAAGGAGGAAGAATTAAAACGAGTTTGAGGGACAAGCTGAAATACAAAGGTGAGAGGGAGTGGTTGTGCATCCCAATTTATCCCAGTTTGATGTGAGGAAATGACATTTAAGCGAGAAGATGATGGTGTATCATGAGCATATTCGGCGCTGGTGGTGCCTATTCGTGAAAGTTGAGATTGAAGTTCTTTAATAAAATCGGATTTTCCTTGTATAAGAGTTTGTGTACTTTCTTTGTAGATTTGGAAAGGCTTAAAGAGAGGTTTTTTGGCAGAGGAAATGTGTAGATTTGGTTTATACAGTATTATGAATTGTGTATCTAAAATATGGGATTCAATTCTTTCCAGTTGTTTTCCGATTGTGTTTAGATAAATATTGGTGTAGGTTGTTTGACCAATTAAACTTTTAATATTGATCTTTTCATCCTCATTAACTTGCTTTAAAGGGGCAGTGTTTATTTGTTGATCTTTGATAGAAAACTTAAAAGCTTGTAGAGGTGGATGATTGGTATTAAAGGTTTTTTCACCATTAATTGTTTCTCAAGTAGGTTTTCTTTGTGTAATAGGATGAAGAGTTTTTTGAACTGGATAAGTGGTTTGATAGAATTCAAACCAAGTAAAAAAGGGAATTATTGTTTTAGTTTCTGAGATAAAATTATAAAATGGTGTTTGTATTTTATTTTTATCATCAAGAAAGTTTTTAAAGAACCGGTTTCGCTTTTCATAATTTTTTGGAGAATAGAATTCATTATAAAAAATTGTTTTATCTATTGAAAATTCTTTTTCTATAGTGTTCAATTCGTTAAAATTTTCAGTTGTTGAAGAAAATGTAAGACTAGTTGGTTCTTGTAAAAGTTCATTGTCTCTACGGGTGTAAATAGATTTAGGTATTGATGAAGAGAAATTTACTTCTTTTAAAGATGAAGTTGGGATATCAGAACTGAAAAATCTGGATGGTTTAGTTGGACTATTTAGTTCGGAAACTCTTCCTAAATCAATGGTATTAGTATCAAAATATATAGAGTTATTTTCATAATTATAGTCTGATTTTGGGTTTTTGTGAAAAGAGAGCCGAACTTCTCCACTGCTACTTTGGGACATGGTTTTAAGATGAGGGTTTGGTGTAGGAAATAATGGTTTTTCAGGTTCAACCGCGTCTTCTAAAACCCATTCATCTGGAAGAGAGACATCCTTCCACTGAATAGATTTTGAGACTACAGCGTTAGATTTGCTTAAGTCCGTTTGAAGAAGAAATGTTTCTCCTCTCTTACTATGGAATTTAACTTTTGTAGCAAAAGCTGATATAATGGCTTTGTAGTAAATTCTGTATACTATAGCTACAGGGATGGACCCCTCTAACATTTTATAGTTATGAGTTTTAATTTGTAGTACTAAGGATTTTAATACATTTTTATCACGCAGAGAGATTATCAGATTAGGATAACAATCGAAAGAAATGGGTCATGTGCATAGGCTAGATTCAACTGAACTAAGAAGATATTCATCAAAGTTAGTAAAACGAGCATCTCTAAGTACGGTAAGGATTGAAGTATTAAGACCTTCTTTTGTTAGTAATTTTATACCAACTTGGACTAACCCAATATGTATGTATTTATAACCCTTAGAAGAGTGTTTATCTAAAGAATTTTGTGAAAGTAAGGTGATTGTCTCAAAGGGTTTTGATAATTGGATATCTCTTTCTTCAGTTTTAATAGCTAAGTCAGTAGATCAAGAGTCAAATCTAGAGGTTTCATATATTTTATTTTTTTAGATCCTTGGTATGGTCCAATCATCAGTAGATTTGTCAAAGTTTTCAATAATGGTTTCTTCATAACGGACTAATTTCTTAGAACTAGATGTGTTATTTGTGAACATGGTAGAGAAAGATCGTTGAAAAAAGGAATCCATAAGAGTTTAGATGTATATTTCAAGAAAAAACTTACAGTTTTAAGGGTGTAAAGGATATAAGGTGTACCTAGCTGGTCCGGTTACCCCTCGGCAAATATCTCGGAGTTTTCCTGAAAAACACAAATGAACACTAATGAACACCTTTTACACCCCTTGGCTCTGATACTAAGAGTCCACATAATCAAATGATGTAAAAGGATACAGAGTACATAAAATTAGACGAAAGATAAAATTAGTGTTAGTGGTTTGGCCTTGCCAGTCCAAAGGGGAAGGGATGTTAGGTTGTTAAAATTCAGTTAGTGGTCTAGCCTTGCCCGTCCGAAGAGGAAGGGATGTTGAGTTATTAAAATTAATGTATTAATATGTAAGCATTAAAGTCTTGAATTAGTATTATATAATATATTTTGGTATACGGTATGTTGGTAATTCAATATATTTAGGGTGTGTTCGTTTGAAAATTTTACCTCAAATTCTACTATTCATCCAATTTTGTTCCCCCAAAAGCATCAAATCAAACACTTATTTTTTTTTATATTATATTAAAAATTAATTTTATATTCAAAATATCACATCTACACATATTTATATCGTATTATACAACTATTACAATTCAAAATTTTTATTATTCAAATCCTAACTCAAAATTCAATCCCTCAATCAAACACACACTAATTTTATTAACTACTATAACTTTTATGCTAAAATTTTAAACTTATTTTGAATTTCAATATAATAAAATTATATGTCCTTGATACTTTTTGTATACTGAATTATCAGTAGGGTTCTATATATATTTGTTATGCTAAACTATATATATACAGATTTAATTTATCTAGTATATGGTACGAGTCGGTATTTCTATATATGGTATCCAATCATCTATGTTAAAGTATATTGAATTAGAATCAATAAAAATAAGCATGACTCAAGATGCAATTTGGATGTGATATAAAACATAGAGATTTTAGGTTTGGATTTTGAAAAGTAAAAAATTTTGATTCGAAAAGTTGTTCGATACGATCTAAATAAGTATTAATGTAATACTTTGAATGTAAACTTTTTTTTAAAATACAATATAAAAAAATTTAAAAATAGAAGTTTGATTTTTTAATTTAAAAAAAAAAAAAGAAATTCGGTGAATAATAAGAATGAGAAAATCCAACCAAAATACACACACAAAATAAAATTATATTTTTAAATAATTACACCAATAATTTGTTATAGTAAATAATTTCAATTTCAATTTATATTTTTAAATTTTTAATATTATTAAAAATAATTTTCATCTAAACTAAAAAACTCGCACTCTATTAAAAATATTACATTAATCAAATTAAAATATTAATTTTATATATATAGAGAGGGTGTTCTTTTAACAAAAATTTTAACATATATTTTTTAAAAAATATTAATATATTACATACATTTATTATTTTTATATTCTTTATAAAATTCTTCATACTTCACATTAAAAAATATTAATTCAAATTATCTCACAAAATAAACACACCTTGCAAAAAAAATAGCATAATAGACGGACCGGATGGAAGTTGTAAGTGTTTGATAATTAGCTTTTGAACAGCTTTTAACGTATTTAACAGTTTTTAATTGTTTGATCTGTTAAAAAGCTAATTATAGTGTTTGGTCAATAAGTTTTTTGAAATAACTTATTCGACCTTAAAAGCTAATTTTTAAAAAGCTATCCTACTAAGGGTCATAAGAGAGCATTTTCATCCAAATTATATTTATTCTATAATTGTCCTTAAATATTAATTATTATCCTTATATATAGTTATATTTATTGTTTTAGGGTGTGTTTGTTTGAAGGTTTGGATTTTTAGTTGGGATTTGATAGTAAAAAATTTGAATTGTAATAGTTGTATGATGTGATATAAATATATATTGATGTGATATTTTGAATTTAAAATTAATTTTTAGTATAATATAAAAAAATAAAAAACAAGTGTTTGATTTGATATTTTTGAGAAAAAAATTATTTGATGAATAGTATAATTTTGCCAAAATTCCATAAACAAACACATTACATGTATTTATATTTTTGGTAATTATAATTTTATTTTCAAAATTTCAAGTAATTAAAATTATGAATTATTTTATATATATTTTTATTTTATTTGTAAAATATATTTATTTATTAAATTAAGGAAATAAAATAAATATTATTTATTTATTTATATATAAATTTCCTCGTCATTTTATTTGAGACACGGTATGTAAGGTAAAATGTTTAATTAGTTAATAATTTTGAATTATGATATTATTTTATTATATTTTATATGAGTAATATATAATTAGTAGGTTTAATATATATGATTAAAATAAATTTAGAATATGTGTTTAAATATTTTAAATATTATATCTCAATAAAAAATATATGCAATATGGATATCATTTTTTAGAAAATAAAATTTTAAATAATACAAATAAATAAAAAATATATTTATTAATTTATAATTATGGTAAAACTAATTTATAAAAAGTATAAGTTTTAAATATAGATAAAAATATTTGTGGATTGACGAGAGAGTAGAAATAAAGGGATTTTGAGTGGGTCTTACGTGATTATTATGTTATACTCCCTCCATCTCAGGTAATATGAGACTATTACGGTAAATACGAGAATTTAGATAAAGTATAATTAGTAAGTAATTAAGAAATATATTAGTAAAAATAATTATAAATTAAAATAACTAAATAGTTTAATTAAGATTAAAAAATTTTAAAATTTAAAATTTAAAATGTGATTAAAGTGTATAATCTTATTTCCAAAAAAGGAAAAGATAAATTATGTGAGACGGAGGGAGTATGTTATTAAGTTAATTAAATTGATTTATATTTGTTAAATATGTATAAATTTAATAATTTTTACTAAAAATATAAACGTGTCAATTGAAATGAGACGGACAATAAAGAAAAAGGAGACAATTGAAATGAGACGGAGGACATATTTATTATGTAAATTTTATATTTAAAATAAATAAAACAAATTACATTTATTGAGAATTGTAATACTCTCTCCCTCTTTAATCTATCTATCTGTTTATTTTTTGCATGAAGTTTTAGGAATATTAGTATTATATTGAGATATAGTATGAATAAAGTATAAAAGACTAAAATAACTTTATTAGTATTGTGTTATATAAAAGGTAATAATATTTGTGTAATATATTATAAATTGTAAGAGTATTTTTAATGTTAGTAGAAAATACAATTACTAAAAAGAAAATTGATACTTTGTTATGGGACGAGTCAAAATAGAAAAATGAATAGATTGTTAAAGGACGAGAAAAAAATAAATTCATTAATAATTAACATAATTAAAATATACTATATATGTTTGTTTGGAGGTTTGAATTTTGATTTGGGATTTTAAAAGTAAAAGTTTTTAATTGTAATAGTTGTATGATGTGATATAAATATGTATCAATGTGATGTTTTGAATGTAAAATTAATTTTTAGTATAATATAAAAAATAAAAAATGTGTTTGATTTGATATTTTTGGGGGAAAAAATTCGATTAATAGTGTAGAATTTTGCCAAAATCTCATAAACAAACACACCCTATGTATTTATATTTTTGGTAATTATAATTTTATTTTTAAAATTTAAAGTAATTGAAATTATGAATTATATATTTTTATTTTATTTGTAAAATATATTAATTTATTAAATTAAGGAAAAAAATATAAATATTGTTAGAAATTTTGGGGGAAAATAATGAGATTATCTTACTGATCATCAAGATAAGAAGCCTATATATAGGCAATATAAAACATAATCGATAGACTCAAATCTAAGTAATCTAATCTATGAATAAGATCAAATCTAGATATAAATCTACTAAATCTAAAACTTAATATCTAAAATATTTCAACATCCCCTCAAACTCAAGTAGTATAGTAGAAACCAAATTGAGTTTGATAAGAAATTTGAATATAAACGCAAAAAGAAAACACAAATAAAATTAGCAGTTGACTCTCCACCGGAGCAAAAAACGAGATCACTATCCACCGGAGTCGAAAACAAGATGATTCTTCACCGGAGCCGAAAACGATATGACTCCACCGGAGCCGAAAATGATATAACTCCACCAGAGCTGAAAACAACATGATTTCACCGGAGCTGAAAACAACATGACTCCACCGGAGCCGAAAACGAGATTACTCCACCGGAGCCGAAAACCACATGACTCCACTGGAGCCGAAAATCACATAACTCCACCGGAGGCGAAAACGAGATGGCCGAAAACGAGATGACTCCACCGGAGCCGAAAACGACATGACTCTCTATTATAGTGGAAAACGACGTGAGTACTCTCCAAAAGGTCGGAAATAACGGGACTCTCATTGCAATCAGAAATATGGCTCTGGAGAAACAAAGCAGACGAATCGCATAATCGCAGACAGGTGCGCAGACATGACTTCAATCGTAGACAAAATCATGACTCAAGATAAAATCAAAATCAGAAAAAAGAAAGGGCTAGCAACTATAGAAAAAATTTCAAAATTGGAAGACCTTTCCGGTACATCCCAGGTTGAATATACCCGGAGAAACGCGAGTTGATAGGCTTTATCTACGGCACGAGAAAAGTAGGTTCTGATACCATGTTAGAAATTTTGGAGAAAAATAATAAAATTGTCTTATTGATCATCAAAATAAGAAGCCTATATATAGACAATATAAAACAGACTCGACAGACTCAAATCTAAGTAATCTAATCTATTAATAAAATCAAATTTAATCTAGATATAAATCTAATAAATATCTAAAATATCCCAAAAAATATTAATAATTTATTTTTATATATTTATTATATAAATTTTATATTAAAAATAAATAAAATGGATTAAATTTATTGAGAATTGTAATAATAAATTAATTAATAATTAATATAATTAAAATACATATAGGGTGTGTTTGCTAGGTTGTTTGGATTTTGAGTTGAGATTTAAATAGTAAAAAATTTGAATTGTAATAATTGTATGATTTGATATAAATAAATAGGTGTTGATGTGAAATTTTAAATGTAAAATTAATTTTTAATAAAATATAAAAAATAAAAAATAAGTATTTAATTTGATATTTTTTAGGAAAGAAAAATTGATGAATAGTAAAATTTTGAGAATTTATCCCAAACGAACACATCCTTACTATTAAAAATTTGTTCTTTAATACTATTTTTTATTATTTTCAATACAAAAATTATTATCTTTTTTGGTAAAAATATACTTATTTTTTTAAGTAAAAAAACATACTTATTTTTTTCACAAAAATATTTAAAAATAGCAAAATAAATATATTAATATATTTTTACAATTTTCAATAATTAATAACAAAATTATTAAAAATCTTAAACTCCGCATAGAATTGTACACACACAAATATTAATTGGACCGATTCATATAAGTGTAGCTCAAGTTGTGGGAGGTTCGCGGGCCAGCAAAAGGTCCAAATCAGCGAGGTGCCTGCGGGCTTGCCCAATGATCAAGTTGGTCTAGCTGTAGAAGCAGCTGATGAAAGCTAAGAAGCTCAGTAAAAAATGGTTTGAAGAGAGGTTAAAATGATTGCAGAAAAAAAAAAAGGAATAATATTTTATCCAAACAAAATTAAAAATAATAACAAGATTAAAAAAAAAAAAAGCCATATTCATCATTTATTTTCTTTTTCTTCATTTTCTTCTTTACATTATTTTTCTGTATTTTTTTCAAGCTTTTATAATTTTTTTCATTAATCTCAGTTTAATTTTCAGTTTCATTATTGTTTTATTAGCCTTATTTTGTCTTCCCCTTTACATTAATTATTCGTATATTACAAGATAGTTCGAATCCTTTTTTGAGGAGGCCGGGAACCCTTCGAACAAATCGATTTTGACAGATTTTTTCGATTAAGCCGTCGGAAGTGATTTTTTACGACAACAAGTACAATTAAATATATTAAAAATACAATGTAAATATCTTTAATTGCCATTTTACGTATTAATAACTCATACTAAACATTTATTTTACCAAATAGTTTAATACATATCGGGTGGCTTTGTTTGGGGGTTTGGATTTTGAGTTGGGATTTGAATAGTAAAAATTTTGAATTTGAATAGTTGTATGATGTGATATAAATAGGTGTTGATGTGATGTTTTGAATGTAAAATTAATTTTTAGTATAATATAAACAATAAAAAATAGGTGTTTGATTTGATATATTTTGGGAGGAAAAAATGGGATGAATAATGGATTAGAAATCCAATCCCCCAAACAAACACACTCGATCTCGTTAATTAAATCAACTAACCAAACTAGCTAACTGAATCGGCTAACAGCCGATAAAATCCATCTAATAACTAAAAACTACTCCCTCCGTCCCATGAAATTAGTCCAGTTTCTTTTCGGCACGCAATTTAAGAAATATTGTGTTAGGTAGTTAATTGTTTGATTAATGGATGTAATAAAATGTTATATTAAATATTTTTTATTTGATAAAATGTTAAATTAAAAGTTAAAATATTTTTTATTTTAAAATTTAAATATTGAACTTTTTATTTACTTATGTTATTTAAAAAATAATAATAATTGTATTTATTGTAAATCAATACATGCATTTAGATCAAACAAATATATAATTTAATAACTTAAACATAATTTATACAATAAAAAATGTAATAAAAAAAATTATATAAACAATACATAAAATTTTTCGAATTTGGTTGTTATTAGAGATAGTTCCTTATGACATATCAAATTTAATACCACATCGCATACGTACGATACAAAATTTTTAGTATGATATTTTACCGTACCGTACAAATATTTTGGTATACCGAATTTGCGAATAAAAAATACTGAATTACGGAAATAACATGCATACTCGTAAAAAAAAATATCGAAAATATTTCAAAATTTTGATACAATATGACTTTTTTTGTATGATAACATCTACAATAAGATATTTTCAGTGTATATAGATTATTAAAAAAATTGGTATATTTGTATATACTGATTATTTGATACTATATCGATATCTTTTTTTTAATAATTAAAAATTTTGGTACGGTATACAATATATTTTGATATTTTCGATATACTATCTCAAACCATCTCTAACTGAATTGTATACACGGTATTAGAATATAATATTTTACATCAAATACCGAAATAAAAAATAAGTTTATAATTTTGCTTTATAAATAAGTTATATTTTTAT
Source organism: Andrographis paniculata (assembly GCF_009805555.1). Classification (NCBI taxonomy): domain Eukaryota; kingdom Viridiplantae; phylum Streptophyta; class Magnoliopsida; order Lamiales; family Acanthaceae; genus Andrographis; species Andrographis paniculata. Next base: position 1,433,362 of record NW_026137402.1, read on the forward strand.
TTTTTTTTTGAACAAAGAAAAAAAAATCAATATCAAATTTCATTTTTAATTAATTTTTCAGCCATAAATTTCCAAATCAAATATCAAATTTTATTTTTAATTAATTTTTCAGCCATAAATTTCCAAATCAAACATCAAATTTTTATTATATATTACATTAAAATTTAATTTAAAATTAAATGAATATTGATTTATATAATATTAAATATTTATTATTTTTATTATTCAAAATTTTAATTCAACTTCTAAATTTACAATTAACAAATAATAAAACTAAAGATATTAGTAAGTTAATATAATATAGTTGATGTATTTTTTCAACAATAAAAAGTAAGATCCGAAAATAGGAAAATATCTTCGAATTTGACATAATTAGTGCCCGAGATTAAGAATCTCTAAACACTGTAGAATACATAAATAAAATAGGAAAATAAAAAACACAGACTGGAAAATAAAGTGGTGATCCCCAAAAACAATTCTCTTGAATTTGATGTCGATTGAAGATGGTTTTTTAGGTTTGTTCGGTTTGAACCGCCATCTGGTCGGTTACAGTAACTGCTGTCAACCGCCCAGAAAGTTCTCTTATGTCGACACGTGTGTTAACCGACCCACTCAGTCGAGCCTTCAAAACCGCTCACCAGTTGAAACTTCCCTCCACTATCAGAAACTGCTCTCTCGCCCGACCTGCACATCTGCTGCTTATTTACCCGACCTGTTCATGTCCGACCTCAGTGCCCGACCTTATTACGCCCGACCTTATCCTGCCTTGTCTCCATACCAGGCCTTATCATGCCCGACCTTCGAACTCGGCCTGATTACGCCCGACCTCGGTGTCCGTCCTTATCGCACCCGACCTTTAATCCCGACCTCATACCGTCTTACCTCTATGTCCGACCTTATTACGCCCAACCTTTGAGCTTGACCCGACCACGTCCGACCTTATTGTCCGACCTTACTCCATCTCACTTCTGCACCCGACCTTGTTACACCCGAACTCCGTGTCCGACCTGATCACATCCAATCCTTGCATCCGACCTTGTTACACCTGAACTCTGTGCCCGACTTGATCGCACCCGATCTTTCCACTAAACCTTGTTACACCTGAGCTCCGTACCCGACCTGATTACACCCGATCTTTGCACCCGATCTGATACGAACGCAACCAAAGGATTCGGAAACTCGCAAACCACATAAAATAAAGAAATAGAAAGATGCGAAATTTGGTGGAAGAAAGAGAGATAAATAGGATATAGATAGAAGGATACTTTGGTTTCTTAATTCACAAGATTGATCGGATAGACACCACGTGAGAACTTAGCAACACGCAACACAAAATCTCTAAACCAACAAGGAATAAAGAAGGATAATCTGGATTCTCGATCCACATGGTTGGTCGGATCAGCACCACGTGAGAACTAGGCAGCACGCAACACAAGATCTCTAAACCAATCAAGGAATGGAGTTGACGCAACAAGCGGTCCAGCACCGATTGAGAGGCGATGAATTGTCTCGAATCACTCGAAAACAACCCGATTTTGAAAGATTACCGAGGATTGCATCGCACAATCTCGAATAATCAAGCAAGCAAGAATCACTCTTGAAAGCAAAGAAATTTTATAAGAAATATCATGGTTGAGTTTATTATCCTTACAATGATAATTATGGGACCTTTTATAGAGGAACCATGTAAAATTAAAACAAGAAAGTACACTCTTAAAGGAAATAAAATCATATAGGGGATATTTATTATAATCAACCTTATTTGGTATTATTGACCCATAATTCATGGCGATCTCATGATTATTAGTAATCCCTTGATCTGTGGAATTCCTTTATTTAGGGGATATTGATTCACGGGATCCCTTCAATTAGGCATAGTAATTTAGGGGAGGTCCAATGCCTTGTAAAGTGTTCATGGCCTTATGGTCCTTGGGACTTGTGGTCCAATTCCATCATGATGGTCAAATCATCTCCTCCCTCTTCAAAAGGTTGTTCCATCAACCATTCATTTCAAAATATTCTCATGCCAAATTTTTTTGTTAACTTTTTTTTTCTTCTTTTTTTTTTTCTTTCGGATTTTTTTTTCTTTTTTTTTCGGATTTTTTTTTTGCCCTTTTTTTTGCCCTTTTTTTTGTTTTTTTTTTTTCAAATAGGAATCGTGATATCAATCAAGAGATTGTATCAACTAGCTCTGATACCAGATGATGTGACCATCATGACGGAATTGAACCACAAGTCCCAAGGACCATAAGGCCATGAGCACTTTACAAGGCATTGGACCTCCCCTAAATTACTATGTCTAATTGAAGGGATCCCGTGAATCAATAGCCCCTAAATAAAGGAATTCCACAGATCAAGGGATTATTAATAATCATGAGATCGCCATGAATTATGGGTCAATAATACCAAATAAGGTTGATTATAATAAATATCCCCTATATGATTTTATTTCCTTTAAGAGTGTACTTTCTTATTTTAATTTTACATGGTTCCTCTATAAAATGTCCTATAATTATCATTGTAAGGATAATACACTCAACCATGATATTTCTTATAAAATTTCTTTGCTTTCAAGAGTGATTCTTGCTTGTTTGATTATTCGAGATTGTGCGATGCAATCCTCGGTAATCTTTCAAAATTGGATTGTTTTCGAGTGATTCGAGACAATTCATCGCCTCTCAATCGGTGCTGGACCGCTTGTTGCGTCAACTCCATTCCTTGATTGGTTTAGAGATCTTGTGTTGCGTGCTGCCTAGTTCTCACGTGGTGCTAATCCGACCAACCATGTGGATCGAGAATCTAGATTATGCTTCTTTATTCCTTGTTGGTTTAGAGATTTTGTGTTGCGTGTTGCTAAGTTCTCACGTGGTGTCTATCCGATCAATCTTGTGAATTAAGAAACCAAAGTATCCTTCTATCTATATCCTCTTCATTTCTCTTTCTTCCACCAAATTTCGCATCTTTCTATTACTTTATTTTCCGTGGTTTGCGAGTTTCCGAATCATTTGGTTGCGTTCGCATCATCTGGTATTAGAGCCCGTTTTTATCGGAATTCTTATTCCGGTAGTATTAGTAGTCTTTATTTCATATTGTTAAATTATGTTAAGATCTTTTAAATTTTTGTAAGTAGCATTATCATTGTTGGGCAAAAATATATATATATATATATATTGCAAAAAAAAAAAACTGCAGAAAATTTAAAAAAAAAAAAAAAGCCCTCTTTGAAATATATTGTGATTTTTAGTATTGTATCCATTTGTTTATTTGTGGATATCGGTTTTCTTACGGTTATGCTTTCATTGTTGGTTCGTTACTATTGTTGAGTTTGGCTTCTTGGGGTACACTCATCAATTTATATTGGCTATATTCCGTGAAGTTTAGTTGGCTATAATTCGAGGGGCTTACCAAGGACCGTGAAATTTGAGCGTGTGTGTAAGATGGAGAGGTACATTACGTGGGGTATACACGAGAGGGTGAGGGAATCATTTATCTAACTATATATATATATATATTTCCAGTATATTTTTCTATGGCAGGTGAGAGAAGTGACGAGGAACATGATATGGCATCCGCATCAAGCTTTGACCCGAAAATGTTCGTGAAAGATATGATGGTGGAAGTACAAATGGTACTTCGACATGAGGTTGAGGGACTCCATGCCCGAATAAATAAGTTGGAAACATCGAGGGTAGAAGGGAATGCAGCCCTTTCACGTCCGCACAATGGCATTCCATATTTAGGACAACGACCTCCTGGGAATGCTCCAAGGCATGAACGAGTTTGTGATCTTATCGAAGATGATCGTGACATGAATGAGTATGATGGAGAAGTAGAGAGCAATGTTCCCCTTCGAGCACGACGAGGGGCACATAGGAGAGATAACAATGATCCAATTCGTTCTATGAAATTCCAAATCCCACATTTTTACGGGAAATATGATTCAGAAGCATATCTTGATTGGGAGCGGAAGATTGAGCTGATCTTTGATTGTCAAGATTTGGATGGTCCACAAAAAGTCCGAGTTGCGGTCTCCGAGTTCAAAGATTATGCCATTCATTGGTGGGACAATATTTGCCTCAATCGAAGGCGAGGTGGAGCACCGATGATTCAAACATGGGAGGAGTTGACACATGTCATGCGAGCTAAATTTGTGACGAGTTCGTATACGTAAGAATTGCATGTTTGACTGCAATCGATGAAGCAAGGAAATAGGACAGTCGATGAGTTCTACAAGGATTTGGAGGTGACTTTAATGCGGGCTGATGTTCGAGAGAGTCAACAAGCCACGGTATCGAGGATCTTGACGGGGCTGAATCGAGACATTGTTGACAAAGTGGGATTGTATCGTTTTGATGATATTGATAAATTGGTGGAACATGCTATTACTATTGAGAAGCAATTGAAGCGTAAGGGCAAACAGAAAACATTTGGTACGAAGCCCTTCACACCAAATTATACCAAGAAGGATAACAAAACCCAAGTGGCCCAAGGATTTGGTAAAGGAAAATGTATTATCAAGGATGACACGTCACGGAACAAGCATGTTGGAGCTGATCCGGAGAAGCCGAGGAATTGAGATATCATTTGCTTCAAGTGTCAAGGTCGAGGCCACATTGCAAGTCAATGCTCAAACAAAAAAACGATGATCCTCAATAATTTTGGGGAATACGAAACGGAATCTGAAAATGAGGAGGGGGTTGATCAAAGAGTAGATGAGGAAAATAACACAGATGATGACTCTGATTCTGGTGTTGGTTTTGAGTTTGGTTACCTTACGAGCCTTAAGCACTATGTCAAGGACCTTTGATGATGAACAACGAGAAAATCTCTTTCAAACTCGTTGCATAATTGGAGGCAAAGTGTGTAGCCTCATAATTGATAATGGGAGTTGCACAAATATTGTAAGTGAACTTGTTGTTCGAAAATTGAATTTTCTAACAACACCCCACCCCAAACCATTCAAATTGTAGTGGGTTAGCAATTGCGGAGAGTTGAATGTGAACAAGCAGGTGACGGTTCCTATCAAGATAAAAAATTATGAGGATGAAGTTGTTTGTGATGTGCTACCGATGCAAGCTTGTCACGTATTACTTGGGAGGCCGTGACAGTTTGATAGAAAGGCTCATCATGATGGATATTTGACTAGATACTCATTTGAGTTTGGGAGTAGAAAGATATGTTTGAAGCCGTTGTCTCCAATGGATGTCCATGAGGACCAACTCTACATGCATTGTCAATTTTTGGAAGAAGCCAAAGAAAAGAGAGAAAGGAAAAAGAGTAAAAAAATAAGAGTGAAAAAAGTGAGCATGGGAGTGAGAAAAGTGAGAGCGAAAAAAATAAGAGTGACAAAAGAAAGCAAGTGAGTGAACAACGCAAGAGTGAGCTTGAAAGAAAAATGCTTGTGAGCTTGAGAGAGGCAAAAAATTTGAAAGTTCATGAGGGAAGTTCTTATTTACTTTTGATTAAACCTGTTTATTTGTCTAAGCAAAAGCTAATGGAACTCCCTTCCAATGTTGTTTCTCTTTTGCAGGAATATTAAGATGTGTTTCCCGATGAAGTAACCGGAGGATTACCACCTATTCGGGGCATTGAGCACCAGATGGATCTCATTCCGGGCGCATCAATTCCAAATCGTCCAGCTTACAAAGCAAGTCCAGAGGAAGTCAAGGAAATACGTAAGCAAGTGGATGAGTTGCTTGACAAAGGTTGGATTCACGAAAGCCTAAGCCCTTGTGTTGTACCGGTTTTTCTTGTCCCAAAGAAGGATGGTGGGTGGAGGATGTGCATCGATTTTCAAGCCGTAAATGCCATAACGGTAAAGTATCGACACCCTATCCCTCGTTTAGATGATATGCTAGATGAACTGCATGGGTCAAAATACTTTTCTAAAATTGATTTGAAAAGTGGATATCATCATATTAGAATGAGGGAAGGTGACAATGGAAAACTGCATTTAAAACTACATTCGGCTTATATGAGTGGTTAGTCATGCCTTTTGGTCTTACGAATGCTCTAAGTACGTTTATGCGGTTAATGAATCATGTATTACGTACCTTCATAGGGAAGTTTGTTGTGGTTTACTTTAATGATATTCTCATTAATAGTAAATCAATGGAAGAACATGTAGAGCATATTCGTAGTGATTTGGAAGTGTTAAGAGCTGAAAAGCTTTATGCTAACCCGAAGAAGTGCGACTTTAGTGTCGACAAATGTATTTTTCTTGGTTTTTTTGTAGGTGCTGAAAGCATAAGTGTGGATGAAGCTAAAACATAAGCTATTTGGGATTGGCCAACACCTAAAACGATCAAGGAAGTTCGTAGTTTCCTTGGACTTGCAAGCTTTTACTGCCGCTTTATGCTAGATTTTAGCTCCATTGCAGCACCACTGACTGAGCTTACGAAGAAAGATAAACACTTTGATTGGGGAGTTTCTGAACAAGCATCTTTCGATTTGCTTAAGAGAAAACTTACTAATGCTCTTGTTTTAGCTCTACCGGATTTTACTAAGCCATTTGAATTGGAATGTGATGCCTCAGGAATTGGGATTAGAGCTGTTTTGATGCAAGGAAGGAGGCCGATTGCGTACTTCAGTGAGAAGCTGAGTGGGGGTGCCCTCAACTATTTGACGTATGACCGAGAATTGTATTCGTTGGTTCGTGCACTTCAAACATGGCAGCACTATTTGCGATCACAAGAATTCATTGTTCACACTGACCATGAATCATTAAAGCATTTAAAGAGTCAACAAAAGCTTAGCAAGCGGCATGCAAGATGGGTAGCATTCGTGGACACATTTCCTTACTCGATTCAGTACAAGAAAGGAAAGGAAAATGTTGTAGCTGATGCGCTATCAAGGAGGTACGGGTTGCTAACCTTGTTAGAATCTAAGCTTATGAGATTTGCATTCATAAAAGATATTTATATGAATGATGTTGATTTTTCTGATATCTTTGCAAAATGTGCTACGCATGGCTTTGGTGATTATTATATGCACGATGGATATTTGTTTCGTGTGAATCGTTACCTAGGTGTTCACTTCGTGATGTGTTAGTGGTTGAGGCACATGAGAGAGGTTTAATGGGTCATTTTGGGCTTGATAAGACATTGGGTGCATTGCATGAACACTATTATTGGTTTAAAATGAAGCATGATGTGGAGTCTTATGTGAATAAATGTGTTGTTTGTAAGATTGCAAAGTCACATGCACAACCACACGGTCTATACACACCCTTACCTATTCTAGAAGCACCATGGACTGATATTTCAATGGATTTTGTTATGGGATTGCCTAGGTCTAGGAGAGGAAATGATTCGATTTTTGTCGTGGTTGATAGATTTTCAAAACTGGCACACTTCATTGCATGTAAGAAAACCAATGATGCATCTCATGTTGTAGATCTATTCTTTCATAATGTTTTGAAATTGGATGGTGTCCCTAAGACAATTGTGTTGGACAGGGATACAAAGTTTCTTAGTTACTTTTGGAAGACACTTTGGGCTAAATTGGGAACTAAGTTGCTATTTTATACATCTCATCATCCCCAAATGGATGGTCAAACTGAAACAGTGAATAGAACCTTAGGGAACCTACTTCGTGTCTTGATAAAAAAGAATTGCAAAAGTTGGTAAGAATGTTTGCCTCACGCTGAATTTGCATATAATCGTACGTTGCATTCTTCGACACACATGTCTCCTTTTGAGGTTGTTTATGGCTTTAATCCTCTATCACCTTTGGATATGTTACCATTGCCTAGCAATGAGTATTTTAATAGTGATGGCAGGAAACGGGCTGAATTTGTGAAGGAGATACATTCAAAGGTTCGGGATAACATTGCAAAATCAAACGCTCGGTATGCTAAAAGTGCTAACAAAGGTCGAAAGCATGTAGTGTTCCATCCAGGCGATTGGGTGTGGTTGCACTTGAGAAAAAGTAGATTTCCCAAGAAACGGAAGTCTAAGCTGAGCCCAAGAAGAGACGGGCCATTCCAAGTTGTGGAACGCATCAATGACAATGCATATCGTATTGAGCTACCGGGTGAGTACCAAGTTCATAGCACATTCAACGTTGCTGACTTAAGTCCTTTTGATGTAGGAGATGAACATGCTATGAAAATGGGGGATTCAATTTTTCAAGAAGGGGGGAATGACGAGGTCGTCAAAAGAGACGATGAACATGCACTACCACCAGGTCCGATTACTCAAAACCGTGCCAAGAAGTTTCAAACTAATATTATGGCATTAGTTCTACACTTGGAAGAGGAAAACATGCACAAAGTTGAAGCATGGAGGCCAATGGGAAGAGCGTTGTCAACATTGAAGTGCATCCACCCTTGAAGACTACAATTTATAACACCCATGGAGTTTTTACTCACATCATTACCCATGTGGGATAAGAGGTGTTTTATTTTATTTAATAAAGTGAGCCCCTTTAATCTAATTAATTGGACATCTCTTATTTACTTAATTAGTGGGATATAAATAATATATAATTTTGTCCCACATTGGTTGTAGAGTCCTTTTACCAAGCTAGTCTCCCCTATAAATAAGGCACTTGGCTTTACTTGTTAGACACCTTGAAATTTATATCAATTAAAGTTTTTATCTTTATTCCATTATATTGGAATTAGTGTGTGAGTGAGGTTTACCCTTGCATACGCGTATTCTCAAATCGGGTCCTTGGGTTGATTCCTTGGGTTCGTGGCTTCCGAAACCGACCGGAGTTTCTAGCCAAATTATTCGAGTCTCCATTGGTTTAGAGGTGTTGGGTCTAGGCAACGCTTGGGTTCACATCCGATCGATTGATGAATCGGACAATGGTAATATCTTCCCCTTTTTTACTTAGTTTTTTATTTGAATTTAGTTTCAAGTTTCGATTGGTATAGTTTAGTTACTTGGGCTACGTTACGATCTGTCTTCTCCCCAATCTGCCTTTTCCCGAGACAGCTTCTTCTTTAAAAACATTTATATTCGGACTTTTGAAAGCCCATTAAACTTGAATAAATCTTAACCTAATTGTTACGTACGAAATTTAGATTTAGGTTAAAAGCCCAAGGTAAAAAGAAGAATGGGCCTGGCAATAGAGTTGATTGAACTGGCTGAAGGACACCGTGAGGAAATCAAGGAAAATAGGTTTATTTCTAAGGAAAGTCCTCAGGACGGAAGGACCTCAGGTCGGTAGGTCCTCAAGACGGAAAGTCATCAGGACGGAAAGACCTCAAGTCGGAAGGTTTTCGGGTCGGTAGGTCCTCAAGACGGAAAGACCTCAAGTCGGAAGGTTTTCAGGTCGGGAGGTCCTCAAGACAGAAAGTCATCAGGACGGAAGGACCTCAGGTCGGCAGGTCCTCAAGACGGAAAGACCTCAAGTCAGAAGGTTTTCAGGTCGGGAGGTCCTCAAGACAGAAAGTCATCAGGACGGAAGGACCTCAGGTCGGTAGGTCCTCAAGACGGAAAGACCTCAAGTCGGAAGGGTTTCAGGTCGGGAGGTCCTCAAGACGGAAAGTCATCAGGATGGAAGGACCTCAGGTCGGTAGGTCCTCAAGACGGAAAATCATCAGGACGGGAAGTCCGCAGGTCGGGAGGCCCTCAGGACGGGAAGTCCGCAGGTCGGGTGGCCTTCAGGACGGGAAGTCCGCAAGTCGGGAGGTCCTCAGGTCGGGAAGTTCTCAGGTCGGAATTCTGCGGCAGAACCAACAAATCGGGTGGTTTGTTAGTCGGGATGTCTGTAGCTAATCCAAACAAGTCAGATGGTTTGCAAGTCGGGAGGATTGGCAGTCGGACCCATACTATTGTAGTTTGGCAGTCGGGCCTAAAGGGCGGAAGGTCTGTGGCCAGCTCAAAGAGTGGAATATAGGGATAATTTTGGTCTGCTGAGGACACGTGTCAGCAGGAGAAGGATTGAAAGACGGTTGGGAAGGAGACGTTGTAACCGTTCGGGTGACGGTTTTCAGTACGGTTTCCCAGAGAATATTTAAAGGTTTGGATAATCATTTGGCAGGGTATCTTCAATCAACTTCAACAAAGCAAAGTCAGATTTGGGGATCACCACTTTAAATTTCAGTCTTTTATTTTCCAGTTTATTTTCTGTACCATACAGTGTTTAGAGATTCCTAATCTCAGGCACTAATTAATCAAGTTTAAGGATATTTTCTATATCTTTGAATTTTACTTTATTTTTGTTGAAAAATTACATCAACACTAATGTAGTAGGGCCATTCTCGAAAACCCTCCTTACCATTTTTTTATGCTCAACAATAGTTAATTTTTTTAATTAGAAGTATTAATTATTAATTATTACTATAATAGAAAAATAGACTAATTTCGTGGGACGGCTAAAAAAAAGTGAACTAATTTCGTGGATGGAAATATCATGTAATTGTGATGCACACCCACAAAAATATTTCATAAATACAGTATTATTATTATTATATTTTGTATACGAAATATTCTGTTAAGGAAGATAAGTAAATGAATAATATTCCAAATATTACAACGCGGTTTAAAGACAAGCTGTCATTCTTGAACCACTATTAATACGCTAATTCGCGTATATCCATCAATCCTCACCGCTAAATTCCACGAGCTCCATGGACCCAAACGCCATATACATCTACACCGTCAAACAAATCACAATCAACGGTGAATATGCATCCGGCGCCGAGATCCAGAATCAATCAACACCATTAATTTTTTTGACTTGGCTTTTACACAAACGATCCATTTGGAAGAGAAAATTCGAACCTTTTTCCATTGTCGATACGACAATCGAAGAATAGTCATTAGTCAGACATCCATTTACCTATTAAAATTGAATGATTTAATAGATATTTATAATTAATGGTATAATATTTTTTTGTATTTTATCATAAATATTTAACATATTTTGGGTGTGTTTGTTTTGTGTTTTGATTTGAAATAAATTTTTTTACATAAAGTATATAAAATTGTGTAGTTAATATGAAAAATAATTAATATGTAATATATTAATTTTTTTAAATAAATTATTTTTATTTACTGTATAATTTTATTTTATTTTTATAAATTAAAATATGCACAAGATATTATTTCATCTAAAATTTAATGTTTGATTGTAAAATTTTCAAATGTGTATTTAGACCAATATTTATTCTAGATAAAAAAATATATATATATATTTGAATAATATAATTTAATTAAATCGTGAAATAATTCTTGCAATAAATGAAATAAAAAACTATATATTTTATGTATTTATAATAATATCATTTACCTAAAAAAAAAAGGGAAAATAGTATTAACGCAGCCTACCACACCCCACCCCACCCCACCCCACCCCACCGCCGGTTTCGCCCACGAACCTGCCGGCATTTCGGTTGTCTTTAGTCACGCCTTTTTCTCCTCGTTTTATTTTTTTTGCCCATTTTTCTCTCTCTTGAGTTTCTCTCTCTCTCTCCCTCGGAAAACTTTTTGGTGGGCTGTTCTTGTTCGTCGGATTTTTTGAGGTAGTTTGTTGTTGTCGTGTATTTTTGGGGCTAATTTTGTTGTGGTTTTTGGGATTTATTTGATTGATTGAGTTGGAATTTGCAGTTATCTTTAGGGATTTTGAAATTTTATGGAGTGCATTGAGGCTAGGGCTTTGAAATCCAGCTTTCTGTTGAAGGCGGATTCCCAGGCGTTGTACAACGATGACGTTTGGTGTCTCGCCGGAATTAATGGCGCCGCCGCGGCCACGACGGAGGATTTTCCTGTTGACGATCTCCTTAACCTCGATTTGCCGGAAATGGAGTTTCAGGAGTCTGGTTTTTTGCAGAAGCTTGACGGTTCTGATAACGGAAGTTTGAGGTTGCCTTCGTCGTCATCTTCTTCTTCCTCGTCGTCGCTTTCCGGCGCCGACGACGTCAACGGTTTCTCCGCCGGTGAATTCGACGTTCCGGTGGGTCTTTGCTTATTTGTCGATTTTGTTTGAACTTTTTTCCAACTGTGATTAATTTTTGGGGGAATTTTCGATTGAAGGTTGAGGATTTGGAGAATTTGGAATGGTTGTCTCAATTCGTCGACGATTCTTCGTCGGAGCTCTCGTTGTTGTTCCCCGCCGGGAATTTCTCTGCTGAAACTCCGGCAACTGCGGCGAACCGGATCGAACCGGTCTTGGAAATCGAAGCTCCAGTATTTCCTTTCGCCTTCCCGAGGAGGTCCAGGACCGGGCGCACCCGGCCCAACAGTCGGCTATGGTCCTTGTTGTCTCCGCTGTTGAGCGCCGCCGACTCGTCCTCGACGACGTCGTCTTCCTCAACTTTATCTCCGTTCACATTCCTGAACCCGGCCGGAGACCGGTTCGAGAAGCGACCGGTTAAGAGGCAGAAGAGAAGCACGGAGGCGGAAACCGGTCGGAGATGCACGCATTGCCAAGTCCAGAAGACGCCCCAGTGGCGAACCGGACCGCTCGGTCCGAAGACCCTCTGCAACGCCTGTGGAGTCCGGTTCAAGTCCGGTCGGCTTTTCCCTGAATACAGACCGGCCTGTAGCCCGACTTTCTCTCTGGAAGTGCATTCTAATAGCCACCGGAAAGTTCTGGAGATGCGGCGGAGGAAGGAAGTCACAGTGCCGGAGGCGGCGGCGGCGGCGGCGGCGGAGTTTATCCCGGTGGCGGTTCGAAGCCAAAGTGTTTGATGTTATAGGGTAGTGATGATTTGGACCGGTTTCTTCGAACCGGGTTCGAGTTTAGGTTAGGCGGGTCACATATAACATAAGTATTTAATTAGGGAGGGAGTTACGAATAGTGGTTTTGAATTAGCTGTGATAATTCATTTATTTGCAGTTATTTTTTTCCTAATATTAGCAAATTCCAAATACTAATTACTATCTTAATTACATATATTTTATTTTTTTCAAAAACAAAAATAATGAAAATTTTAGTACGAGGGGTAGAATGGTCATTGTGGTGGTGGAGTGAATTTGAAGGCAGCGAAGCGGTTGGCAGTAGCCGTTGAAGAAAAGACGCGGCGGAATCCGTGAGGGGACCGGGCTTTGTCTGACGAAATGACGATTCTACCCTTTCATAAGCGAAATGACGACTTAGCCTTGAATAGAATTATTGAAGAGTGGGAAGTAGTCCCCACTTAGTTGCACGCACGTCATTGGTTGGGTGTTGTGTGGTGTACGACACTTCCCACTTTCCCCACTCTTATTATTTCTTTAAAGAAATAACACGTTTTTAGTCTTTTCTAAAGGTGTGTTTATTTGGATTGTTGGATTTTAAATCCATTTACAGGTTTCATTTATTTTTAGCATAGTATTTAAAAAATGATAATATTTTAATTATAGTGAGTAGTTAAAATTAGTGTAATATTATTTTTGCTTTTATTTTTTTTGTGTAAAAGTAATGATGTGATGTAAAATAAGAGTATTTGTGGAAAAAAGTAGGGTATTTAATGAAATATAGACTTTGTAATTGGACATCCCAAAATAGAAACATGTAAACTTTGTAAGCGGACAAAGGGAGTATATTATTTATTTATTTTTTTCAAAAATATCAAATTAAATATTTATTTTTTATTTTTATATTATTAAAAATTAATTTTATATTTAAAACATTCACATCAATACCTATTTATATCACATTATACAATTATTTAAATTTAAAATTTTTACTATTCAAATTCCAACTTAAAATCTAAACTCCCAAATAAACACACCGAAAAAAAAAAAAAAAAAAAAGGAAAAGTTTATTTTGTTTTTCCTTTAAAATATCTCATAAGTATTTTCTTTGTATTTGGCATAATTTTTTTAATTTTAAAAGTAAAATGTAATTTGATGTAATATTTAAAACACAAATAAATATTTTATATGATATATATATATTTCTTTTAAAGAAAACAATAAATTGAATAATAAAAAAATAGATGACAAATATTTACTGTGGTTTATGATTAAATAGATGTTGAAAATTGCAACTATTGTGCTTTCTTTAATAGCTATTAACTCATTATTATTGTTTTAAATTTTAGTGTTGTAATATTTTCAATTAAATAAAAAATTATACTCATGTAAATACTTACACATTAGGCAAACAAAATACTTTCTAAAAATAAAACAATAATTGGAATATAATTTTTTATTTATTTATTTTTATGCTGTTTTTCCTCATTTCCTATTTTAATTTTTAAAAAATACTCCATCCGTCCACAAACTAATGTTCTACTTTCTTTGGGACGTTCGACCGTTGTTCTATTTCCTTTTTCTAAACACAAATTTTACATTTTTACCCTCCATTCATTTATTACTTTTAATCTCTATCATACAATTAAGGACAAATTTGTCAATTCGTAACAAAAAGATAATTATCTAAAAATCGTGCAAATATAGTTTAGGATAATAGAAATTGGATGGAGGGAGTATTATAATTTATTTATTCTAAAAGATATGTACAATTAAAAAAAAATATATAAAGTAAATAATATTTTATTGACGATGTAAGCTTTTAAATTTTGAAATTCACATTACATGTTTTTTCTTTAATCCGCAGTTCTATTTTTCTTTTTTTTTCCCCCTCATTTTATAAAGTCAGAGCTTTATTTATTTAGTAGTATAACTTTACCTTATTAAACACTCTACTACATTATGCCACAATCATTTAGTATGATAATTAAGAAAATTTGAAAAATTTGTATTTAAAATTAATTATTTTAAACTTAGTTAATATGACAATGGTAATAGAATGATATATTTTTATATATATAATATTTTATAATAAAATAGATATAAATTAATTTTAACACAAGTTATTGGTGTAAATATTTGTAACAATACTAAAAATTATAAAATATAAATATTAATTTGAATGATTTGTAGTAAATTATTATTGTAATTATTTAAAATATAAATTAAAATGTTATATTTGATTAGATTTTTTCTAAAATTTTCACTATTCACTCATTTTTCAGTTTTAGAGCATCAAATTAAATTTCTATTTTTTTATGTTTATATTATAAAATTAGTTATATTCAATATTTATATATATTATATCAAATAATTATTCAAATAAAAAAATTATTATTATTCAAAATTCAAATTCTCAACCAAACGTGCCTTTAGTGTTTAATATTATAATTATTTTATTTTACTTTTATTTTTTTAAAAAAATTAGCTTGGTCCGGCCCCACTTGAATATTATTTTTTGTATTATACTTGAGTCATATTTTCGTATCATACTCATTTTTGTTTATCATCATTAAACGTAGCTAAAATATGAACGATTTGGTACGACACACTAAAATGTCAAGTCATCGTATACTGTTATGAAACTTTCGTTATGTTAAAAAACATATCAATATCATACCGAAAAATCAATATATTAAAAATTCGGTAACAACTATATATACCATACCGTATTGATAATTCGGTATACTGAAAGCATCGGTTTATAATGTTTCATACTAAAATATCAAATTAGAAATAATTTTATAATAAAAAAAGAATTATATCAATATTTCGAATTATCGATATTTACTTATATATTGAATACTGTATCGAAAAATTTCGGTACAACATCATACATGACTGAACTTCTTACTATAGAGAAAGTTTGAAATTTTTGGAATTTTTTGATATGATATGCATGATATTTTGGTAATTTGATATTTTTTTTTTACCTCTAATTAAATTGTTGAAATAATTATGAGTAAAAAAATGAGAATGTGTTCACCTAAAAAATTTTCAATTCGTTTCAAAATTAATATTATAAAAAAAAAAAGTTATAACACACCTAATACATAATATCTATTTTATGCACCAATAAAAAATTAATAATTCAATACATAATATTATTATATATTTTATTGATATATTTTCACATGTCTAATATAAAAATACTTCAAATTAAATAAATAAATACATACATACATACTAAATAGATTAATTTTAATTAGTTAAAATTTAATTGTTATTAAAATTGTTAATTTTTTCCTTTTATAAAAAATAGTATAACTAGATGGAATAGCTAAAAAAAAAATTGATATAATTTGGTGGGATAAATGAAATGTATATACTAGATTTGTTATTGACTTATCAAATTTATTATTAATAATAATAAATTATACAATTGGGTGGATTTTAGGGTCATTTGGATTGACTTTTGTCATTAATTTTTGGACTTTTGTCATTAACTTTTGGCTTATACTTCTAAAAAGATATTTTGTAAATATTTTCATTGACTTATATTTAAAAACAGAAGCGGCTTTTAAGGATGAAAAATATATTTTTTTTTCAAAAACACATTAGGGTAGTTTATGAAATGAACAAAAGCATTTTCCAAACGAACCTTCTTCTCTTCAAACAATCTCCCAATCAAGATTCACCTGTTTTCTCGCAAGCTCTGCAAATAATACCATGGAAATTACTCCTATTGTGGTTGTTAATTTGTTGCATTGAGAAGTTCAACAAAAAAAAATAAAAAATAAAAATAAAAATCCAAAAATAGATTTTGAATTTGATAAGTTGTGTCTGAGATTATGTAAGTCCCTAAGCATCATATTAGATAATACCAAAGGCACGTAAAGAAAAGAAAATGAAGAAATAAAGCAGAGAATTTTAAAAGTTCTGTTTTTAGATGGTTGAGTGTTTTTCGAAATTGGTTGACTTAATAATGACGTCGTCGATATATACCTGCATAGAACTACCTATTAGATCATGAAAAGTTGCATTCATAGCCCTTTGATAGGTTGTTCCCGCATTTTTCAAATCAAATGGCATGACTGTTCCTTCATAGATTCCAAGAGCTCCGGGGCATCTAAAAGTTGTCTTGTGGATGTCTTCTTCGGTCAGAAAAAATTTATTATATCTTGCGTATCCATCCATCAGACTTAGAGTCTGATGCCCTGTTGACAAATCAATGAACATATTGGCTACTAACATGACATACTCATCCTCAGGAATGGCCAAATTCAGATTCCTAAAATCGATGCAAATTCTTATCTTGCCATTTCTCTTGGTCACTGGAACTATATTAGCTAACCACTTCGCATATCTAGATAGCCGAATGAATCCGACCTTTAGAATCTTCTTGATTTCTTCCTTAATTTATGGCATCAGTTCTGGTGAGATGCGTCGAGGGGCCTATTTACAAGGCTTAAAATCTATTCTGATAGGGAGCCGATGCTCGATCAAACTTCGATCCAATTCCGGAATCTCCGAATAATCCCAAGCCAAGCACTTAACATGCTTTCGAATTAAATCAACAAGAACCTCTTGTTGATTATGTGATAAAAGACCACTGACACGAATTATTCGTGAGACTTTTTTTTTCCAACATTAAATTCTTCCAACGGATCCTGAACTGATAAAGATGATTCTGTATTTTCCAAAAGATCCAGTCATTCAAAGTGGTTGTTTTGGTTTGAATATTAAACACCGTCGCCGAATTTCTTAATCTAAACATTAATTTTTTAAAGAAAAGATTGCAAATACCTTCATATTCCATAGTTCCCGAACAATTCATCATGTCTGTGAGAAGAAAAAACATTTTTCGCTTCTGTTTAGCCATTGATAAGTTGTTCCCTTTAAGAGAACATATACCCCTAACTGGTAAGCCTAAAGCTCTTCCATGGGTAATCATTTGTGGAGGTTGCTTGAGAAATCGGTGGAAAATTCCCTATGTAGAAAGCATCATCTTCTACAATATTTGTGGAACGGAAATGACTTTTGCTAGCTTCCACGGTGAGGACCTGAGTTCCCTCCTAAAACATCAATTGCTGATGAAGCGAAGACGGTACACATTGAGACCCATGAATCCAGTCCCTCCCCAGCAGAACGGAATATATAGTGTCCGCTTCAACCACAAAAAAACATAGTAGAAATGGTTTTTGGGTCTACTTTTATAGGAGCAACCATCATGCCCTTTGGCTTGGTTGGTTGACCAGTAAAGCTTGTCATTTTGATGTCGACCGGTGTGAGATCGGCCGCTATTTTACCCAGTTTGTACAATATTTTCAAAGGCATAACGTTAAACACTGCAATTATCAATAGAAGCTCTACTTATTGGCTTTCCATAGGTATGTGCATCAACGTATAAGGGTTTTAAATGCGGAACTGATTTTTCAGGTATAAGTGGGAAAATAACTTGGGCTGTTTCGGGCAGTTTCTATGAACTTAGTGAAGCCCATTCTTCATCAAGCATTGAACCATCAGAAAAATGAAACCATACTAGCTCTTCGTCCATTGGCCGCATGCCCAACATCCTTATTGTAAATGCATGGGCAGTCCAATTGTGACTATCCTTAGAGTCCACCAGGCTCTTTTTTTCATAAGGAATATGCCTCAAATGCAATAGATCCTGAATCTCATTTGGAAAAAAAATTCTCAAATGTCATTTTTCGGGCTCGAATGCATCTATATCTCAGGATCCCTATTAATCCGGTGGCAAAGATAGCACCTGAAACCTTTCTTTATTTCAACAGGAGGCCGTCCATTCTCCTTTCGACTCAGATCCTAATATTCTATTCGGGTTTCTCCCAGCGCCTGTCTACTATGCTCGTCTTTTGCAACCCGATTCAGATTCCTAGCATTCTGTTCGGACACTTCTCCCAGTACCTGCTTATTGCGCCCACTCTTCGGCCGCCTTCCTTGCATAACTGTATACCTTCGTTTAGCGTTCCTGATCTGCGTGCAGTTCATGCTTGGGAACCTTGGGTCGACATTGATGGGTAGTGGTTTCTGATTCCCGTTCCAACTATTCTCCTTTGATGTCTGGAGCTTGCGCATAGATTTATGACGTACTAGTGCTCCGTCTTTGACCTCGAATTCAAATGTGCCATCCAAAAGGTCCCACTTTTGCTACTCTGGTTGGAACTTCTACCATTCCCCCAACATTCTTTCTTTCAACCATGCCGATTGTAACTACAGTTACTTTCGGGAAAGGTTGTTGCTCAACCCCCTAGAGTGACATACTTAAATCTCACTTCTCGGATAGCTTTTTGTATTTCTTTTTGAAACTGGGTGCACTGGCTAGTATTATGGGTGAACGAATTATGCCACTTACAGTATCGCCTCTTGATCTCTTCTTTGGTAGCCAACCGCTGCCCTTTCGGAATACGGATCTGTCCATCAGCCAAAAATATATAAAAAAATGTCATATTCCTTTGAGGTATCGAAGGTAGGATGATCTTTGTTTTGCTCTATCCCAAGCATAGGCTTTAATTTTGGATAGAAATATGATTTTCCTTTGACACTTCTGGTTGTCATCTCCTCTATTCCCTCTCAGTCGGCTGTCTCAGGGACGTACGCATCCACCCCATACTAACCATTTATTGGAATTTTCCTCTCCTTAAATTTTGGTCTTTTTCCTTAAATAAAGTCTCCAAATGTCCTGCCTTCGACGCAAAATGTGCAAGATCCCGAATATCATAGGCCATCAGAGCCTCCCTTAGCTTAGTATGCAAGTTACGAACCACCAAATTTGTCATCTCCTCTTCATCAATGATGGTTGGGCATTTTCTTTTAATCAACCGAATGTGTTCTATGAATTGAGATACATTTTCTTTGTTCATCTGCTTTATCTCCAGTAAATTGGTTAGGAATACTGTTAGAATAGGATCGAAAAACCTAGGATGAAAAACAACTTCTAATCCTTCCCAAGTTTGGATTTGTCCGGGTGGAAAATTAGCAAACCACAGAAATGTTGTCCTTGTCAGCGAAAGCCCAAACAATTGTAGCTTTTAATATGGATTGTTACCAACCTCACCAAGTTGAGCCGTAAAACGACCCAAATGTTCGATCGTAGAAAAACCATCCTCTCCCGACAAGATGTGAAAATCAGGAGGTTGATAATTCCTCGGGAAGGGGTGTTCGTTGACAATTCTTTCTGGAAAAAGCCTCTGATATGCCGGATGGTTCGTCATCTGAGGATTCATCCTGAAATGTACCCTGAGAACATAGGCTACATCTTCAGGGTCAACCCTATGTGGTGGATTGTCAAGTATGGGGGGATCATGGGCTTGTCCTCCCATACGCTCTTCCCTTAGATAGTTTGGCAGTGAAGGGTTAGTTCTTGCTTCTAATGGAACATTATTTGGGTAGGTGAGAGACGAGTTCCCCCTATCAATTCTGCTTGGAACGGTGATGCTCGGAATTGTGCTTTCAATATAAGATGGTCCTGCGAAATTTGCCTGAAGTCGAGAGGGGGACATTCCTGATGGTGCGGGAACCGATTGGAATGTGACTTTTGAAAAGGCTTGATCCAACATATTATGCATCAAATTTTGTTGATCGCGCAACATTGTTTGCATGGTGGCTATTTGCTGGTTGTTCAATTGTTGAACATAGGTCATCCATTCGGTGAGTATTTGAGTTGTGCCTCATGTAGATGGAATTGTGGGCGGTATGGCTTTCGTACTTCCCGCAGACGTACTGGAGGTTTGTAGCTGAGAACCGGTCATGTGGCTCCTTTCAATAATCCGACCGGAACGGAGTTGAATGAAGTTATCGCGGGATGCGTTGTTGGCAATCTTGTTTCTTCTCCCATTGTGGTCGCCAATTTGTTGCCTTGAGAAGTTCAATAGAAACAAAGTAAAATCCGAAAATAGATTTTGAATTTGATGAGTTATGTCTGAGATTATATGAGTCTCTAAGCACCAGATCATATAATACTAAAGACAGGTAAAGAAAAGAAAAGGAAGAAATAAAACAGAGAAATTCGAAAGTTCTATTTTTAGATAATTGAGTGTGTGCCTTTTTTCCGCCCCTGTGCCCCACCAATATCAATTCGTTCACACTAGTTTTGAACGGTTTGATTCGATTACCGGATCATGGGGTAACCGCCTGACGGTTAACCCCGAACTTTCAACCACTCAAATCGGTCACTTCAAAATACACACGCCCCTAATGAACACTCTGATCGTCCGATCTTCACCTCCCGATTTTGCAACCAACTGGCCTTGATAAAAATAATCCATCGGCTCATCACCCTCGCATTTTAGCCTTGCCAGATCTTCGGGCACCTTTTTTTGACTTGCAAGCCTATTTTGACTTTGCGAGCCCATGGCCGAAACCCTAAATTTGAATGTTTTAGTAACTCAACGATAATATAATATAAAAATAATTAATTTATATATTATATTTTAATAAAAAAATAATAATTATATTACTCCCTCAATCCCATTGAAAGGTTGTCGTTTACTTTTTGCATGTAGATTTTTGAATATTAGTATTATATTAAGTTACAGTAAAAAAATAAAAATACCCCTATTAGTATGTGCAATATAAAAGTAATGACATTTGTGTACTATATTGTAAGTTGGAATGATATTTATTATGTTAGGTAGGTAGTACAGTTACTAAATTAGGAAATTGTAATCTTGTTTTGGAACATATAAAAATGGAAAATATATGACAATATTTCAATGGAACGGAGAGAATATTATTTTAAATTTATATGTTATACTTGAATAAAATTTAAAAATATAATTGAAATACCAAACTTAAATAGGAGTATATAAATTTTTACTTATACTAAAAGTATTAAATATAATTTATAAAATTTTCAAATATATTGTAAAATATATATAATTTAATATTAGATTATAATTTTATCTTAAATTATATATTATCCTTAAATTTAAAATTTTAAAATATAAATAAATAAATTTTAAAAATAATTTTTTTATATTTTAATTTAAAAATCTTTAAATAAAATTAATATAATTTAAAATAAATTATAAAAGTTTTTTAGAAAAATACAATTATATTAACATGTCATTTGAGTAATTTTAACAGTTTAAAAGCTCTTTCAACTCTATTACATTAAAACATTTTTTTAATTAAAAATTATTTTATAATTTTGTGTATTTATTCATAATTTTTTATAAAATATAGTGGCAATTGTTATGTTTAATGAAAATAATCAGTAAGCTGCTAACAATACATTATGAATAAATAGTCTGCAATATCTATAAATAATAACAATATATATTGTATTAAACAAAAGCCACTTGTTGTGTGAATGCACTACTTGTGTTGAGTTAAACTATACAATGCATTGTGTTTGACTATGATATATGTTGTCCATTCTATGCTAGCATAATACAAATATAACACAAACCAACAACACGTTATATAGTCACTCACATAACATGATATATATTAGACAAAAAACCACATAATATATGCGATGAAAAGATGTTATAAAGTGAAAATCAGCAAAATCTATAAATATAAACAACATATTATGGATTAAATAACATGTAGTTGTGCTATATGAATGCACTAATTGTGTTGAATTCAACTACAAATTATGTTATTTTTTACTAATGTATCGATTGTTTTATGTTAATATATTACAAGTGCAACACATAAACAGTTAATACATATCATAGTTAAAAATAATACAATCGATAACTGAATTCAGTACAAATAAATCATGCTTTTATTTAACACGCTGCATTAAACAAATGAATGTGCTGAATTTATATTTCACATGTGCTAAATAAAAAAATCAGCATTGTGCTGATTTTTTCCATTAAACACTCTAATAGGACCAATAAAAATACTCTATTAATGTAGAAGTATTCCTTCCAATTCAATGTACTATCTTAGTCCGTCTCACTCAAAAATATCTATTTTTTATTATAGTAAAAGAATTTATGTATAAATATCAAAATATCTCTAATTTTTTCAAATGTATTTAAATTAACAAATAAAATATTATTATTTTTAATTTATTACCATAAAAACAAATAGGCACTTTAAATTAATACATAGGGAGTATCATTGTTAGCATAGGTGGTTGTGTGCCATAAATAAATATTTCTCTGTATAGATTGTAAGCTCATTTATATCTCAAATAATATTCGTACGTGTTATATTATGAAAAAAAAATTTAATTATTTTTTATTAATAATGAAATAGTGGTATATAAATAGGCACAATATAGACTCGATATACTTAAATTAAAACAATCCAATTTCATATATAACCAAATCATAATTTGAAACCAACCAAATCTAATCTAAACTAATATATAACTAAATTTAAATTCAAGTATTTAAAATATTCCAACATTTTCAAGTAATATCACACAAACTAACTTAGATTTGCTTAGAGAGAATTTAAGTCGGAAGCATATAGAAACTCTAAACGAAATCAGAGTTGGCAACAATCAAGTCTCTAAACGAGATTTGAGTTGAAAGCAAGCAGAAACTCTAAACATGATCGAAATAACACATACACGACTTTAAACAAAAAAAAAAAAAGATTCAAACGCAAACATAAATCTGAACGAATTCAGAGTTAAACACAAATAGAATTATGATTGAAATTTGAGTTAAATATAGTAGAACTTTGACTAAAATTTGACTTAAATGGAGGTAGAATGTAGACAAATTCATAGATATAATAGAAAAATATGAAGACATAACATACAATTTTCACTTATTTGCAAAAACACTACAAAAAAATATTAATTTTGTAACAAGATTTTTTCGTTGTTAAATCTACTTTTTCCGTTACTAATGATATTAGAGATGGAATTTGAGATGGAATTACGTTAGCTACGTGAACTTTAGGAACGGAATTCCGTTACAAATATACTATTTTTTTGTAGTGAAATATCAGATGCAAAAGTAGACGATAGATAACAGAACCGAATAGGATAACTGAAGTAGAAAAAAAAATTCTAAATAAACAATAATCTTGAATGGAAAAATTAATCACATCATCAAATAGGAAATAAACTCCTGAAACCACCATCAAAATAGTTCCGAAGCCGGTTATTAGGCGTTCTTGCGCGCGCCGGTGATGCATTCCAATGAGTCAAATTCTTCCTGCATGTGAGACCACCACGCGCCATAGTTCTTCGTCAAATTTTGGTGGTTTGTCGGATTTTGGACAACGACTCTGATGATAGATCACTGCAAAAAAATAATATAATTGTAACAGAATTTCGTTCCTAAAGTTCACGTAGCTAACGTAATTCCATCTCTAATTCTATCTCTAATGTCATTAGTAATGGAAAAAATAAATTTAAGAACGAAAAAACATCGTTACAAAATTGATAATTTCTTGTAGTGGATGTGGAATCGACCGGTGTAAGCGAGGATGAGTGATATGGTGGTGTTAACCGTTGTCGATTTGCAGGGAGAAATAAGGGATATAAACGGAATCAAAATAAGAAATAAAAGAAAGACTAACAACTCCTCAAAAAATTTCAAAATTGAGAGACCTTTGGGTATATTTCAAGTTGAAACATACCAAGAGAAACATGGTTTTGATACCATGTTACATTTTGTAAAAGTTTCAAAGTTGCTTTAAATTAATAATAAAACATAGGTCTATAAATAGACACGATACATACTCGATAGACTCAAATCAAAACAACTTGAGCTAATTGATAGAATCAAATCATAATCTAAACCGATCAAATATAATCTAAACTAATATATATATATATAACCAAGTTTAAAATACGGTTCTGGGTAAGTTTAGGGAAAATTGATTTGTGTTTGGTATTAAAATAATATTTGATGAAATATTTTGTAAGAAAATAGTTTTTTTTCCCGAAAAATGCAGAGTCCAAATAATAAAACTTTGAAAAGTTGACAAAAGAAACACACTCTATACATTTTAATATACAATAATACTATTATTAAAAAAAAACAAACAAGCATAAGATGTAAGAAAGGTTTTTGTTATAAATACACGTATACGCGATGTGGATGCATATTATTGTAATACATACGAAATGACGTCCGTAATTGTTGGTTAATTGTTAACCACACATCCTTTCTCCCTTTCCTATATATATATGTGTGTGTGTACCGTGGAAGAAAAAAAGAGTGAAGAAATCGCATCAATCAATTCTATTATTTTGTCTCTCTCTAAACTTTTGGCTTCAGATAGCATTTATTGCATATTTATATATATAGACATATACTCATACATACACACATATATCATATTAATTATTATATAACATTTTTATGTTTTTATCCAATGCATCTATTTTTACATATTGATTATTCTTAAATTTCGTGTAAAAAATAAATAAATATCTATAGCAAGTATTAATTTTTATTTTTATTTGTTTTACAAAATTTCATATTAAACAAACATTTTATTCCAAAATAAAAGAAAATAACAACTTAAACAAGGTGGATGAGAGGAGTTTTATGGAAATAGTATCTGGTCTGAAGGGGGGAAATTGACGAATTAGTGGAAGTTTGGGTGAGCTAAGTAAGGAAAGTGAGAATCCTGTGGAGCTCTCGATTGAGTTGAGTATGGTGGATTCCATCAACTCCAAAATGGTGGTGGGTTTGAAAGATATTCATTCGATTGAAACCGTGTCTCAACTCGTGTTTGAAAGTTTTGATCAGTGTTGAAGTCTCACCTACATGGGCGAAAGACCTATATTGGCTGAATTTGAGTCAATGGATGCTAGAATCAATTTACCGATGCCCTGATCTTATCTTTCAACAATTGATGCTATGGAAAAAGCAATGGGGTCCAAGGCTTATGCCACTGCAAAGTCTTATTTAGTTAAAGATGGGTGGGATTTTGGTTCAAGAACGGGGCGGGAGTTGTTTCCAAAAAATCACCTTTGAATAGGGGAGTATATTGGGGTGGATGAGCCCAGTCGAGAATGATATAGGTTAGATACAACCAAGATTTTGATGCTCATGGGAAATCAAGTGCGTGTTCCAGAACATATGCCAGTATTGGTGGATGGTTTATGGTATACTTCGGGTGTAGATATAGTGGATATTGAGAGCGTGATCAAGATTAGGACTGCTTGGGAGAACCCAAAAGTAAGATCTCTCCCTCCAGCCTTTTCAGGAAGCTCATCAACGAGGAGTAGGGAGAAGGAGTTTATGGTAAATTCAAAGGTGGCCAGAGAATAGAAAGCTAGGATAAGGTGAAGGAGGTCACACCTCATCCCTCTAAAGTGAAGCTGCCATGTGTGCAAACAGATAATACTGATTTGGGCAACTCTTTGCCTAAGGGCTTGGAAGTCTTTAGCCCTATTAGAGAAAAAAGAAATAAGGTCATCCCCGATCTTAGTAGGAAAGAGGAAAGAGGCACATCGGAGGAGGCAATTCTTCATTGGTGGGAGGGATGTGCTGATAGGTTTAGGGTTTATCAACATTTGAAGGGAGATATATTAGATGGTAGACAATAGGGTCTCCAATGTTGTTGTGGCAGAAACTTTGGCAGAGGAAATAGAGGATTAAAATGAGTTCCAGAGTAAGCATAAAATTAGTCCGGCCATCTTGGGAGGAAATTCTCCATCAATCTCAGGGTTAGAGAATTCTAAGGCGAATTCTTCAGGAGAGGGGCAAAAGAACATCGAAGATGGAAGGATGGACCCAATCTATGACTCCAAGCCTCCCTATATGGAACCTAACTCAGAGGGAAACATAGGTGGAAGGATAAAGAGAAATGTTATAATAAGCCAAGATGTTGTGAGAATTATGAATAAGCCAAGGGAGAACCAATAATGAGGAATGCATAGAACTGAATCATTAATTCGGTAGGGTTGTTTAGAAAATAAACGGACGCTATTGGTGGGAGCTAATTGAGGTAAAAAAAAAAAAAAAAAAAGGGTGGTCGAATGAGAAGTCAAATCTTTGTGAGAAAGCCGATTAGAAGGGAGAAACTAGGGAAGGAGTTAGCAAAGGCTAAAAATAATGGAGGAATTAAGGGGAAAAAAAAGGCATAAACGACTCTATCTTTAGCAGGTTAGTTAGGGGTGGAAATAATAGATGTGAAAAATTTCCTGCAAGACTGCTTCCTTGCGATCAGTGAAGAGGGGGCGGAGTTGAGGGAAGGTTAGATATATGTCTGTAGTGTGTGAGTTCAGGTCTTATGACAATTATCACGTTCAATTCAAGAGGTATTGGAGGTGTAAGAAGAAGAAAGCGATTGAGAGGTTGTTTCATGGGAAACAACCAGATATATTGTTTCTTCAAGAAATGAAATTACAAGAGTACAAGGTTTGATTGATCGAAGAATATTTGGGTGAAAAAATATGAAATTTTGTGGGGTGCCAGCAATGGAGAAGTCAAGAGAATTGCTTTGTTGTTTGGATCCAAACTTGTTGAAGCTAGAGCTGGTGGACTTGACTCGGTACTCTATTTGGTTAAGAGGATGTAGGGTGGATAAGGAGGAACATATCAACATAGTGAATGTATATACCGTCAATGATGTCAGTGATCAAAAACTCATGTGGAATAGATTGAGGGTTGTTTGGGATAAGAGGGAAGACTGGTGGTGTATTGGGGGTGATTTCAACTCCACCACCTAGGAAGGTGAAAAGATTGGAGACTTGGATGATTCTAGATCCAGGTATGACTTTTTGGACATGATGAATTCAATGGAGTTAGTAGATCTAACGTTGGTGGGGCATCGATTTAATTGGTCTGGAAATTGAGGTTAGTCATTCTCCCGGTTGGATAGATTTTTATTCAGCACAGTTTAGTTTTCATAAGAGAGTGGATGGACGCAAAGAAGCTGCACCGGTGGCCAATCTGATCATATTTCAGTATGTAAGCAGTTGTATGTCATTAATCGGGGCCTGAAACCATTTCGGTCATTTGATCATTGGCTCGAAGACTCTAAGTTCTTTAAAACATTAACATAAAGATTGAAGGCGATGGAGTCGGAAGGGGAGGATGAACATTTGGGAAAGAAATTGGAGGAGTGTTAAGGAAAGGAAGAGGTGGTGAAAAAACTGTGGGAAAAGAGGAATATGCTCTAAGACGGGTGTTTTTTTAATGAGAATGCATGGATTCGTGAGGGGGATAAAAATACCAGTTATTTCCACTCCCAAACAAAACAGAGATACGCAAGGAATCAAATCCATCAAGTGGAGTGGAATAGGGAGTTGTGGGTAGGTCTGATGTGCATTATACAGACAGTTTGGCAATATTTTGCCATGAAGCTTATTTTTTATGACCTTATAAAACGTATTTTTCTTTTATAAAAGCGTGTATATTCATACTATAAATATCTTGTTTAGCCTGAGAATGCAGTTATGCAAAATAATAACAAACTTACTATTTTCTTCTTTTCTCGCAATCGCTTTGCAATTTCTCTCTGCGTGTCAATTTGGTATCAGAGCAGGAACTTGATGGTGCCATCACAGATGCATCACTTAGATACTCTGGAACAACAAATGGAAGAAGTAAGAGAAGGCTAGACCACAGATTCAGATGGAAGCTAGGCTAGGATCGAAGTTGGATGCGAAGTTGGAAAGCCTAGGGGAGATGCTGAAAACTCATTTCTTAAGCCTAATGAAAGAGAAACATGCAGGACCTTCAACTAGGGGTAAGGAGCCTCTTAATCCTTTCATTTCACGCGGTGCTCTTGATTCTACTCCAATAACTAGATCGAATTAGCCGTACTCCAACCTGCCGAATAATAAACTGAGGTTAGAATTTCCTAAATTCAATGGGGATACTCCTATATTGTGGCTTATAAATGATGTAGATATTTTTCTTATAATCAAATGACTTATTATGACAAACTTAGCATAGTTGCTATGAATCTGGAAGGGGTAGCCGATAATTGGTTTGTAGATTATATCAAAGGGAGACGTAACCTGCAGTGGCTGAATTTACTAAATTAGTATTGGAGAGATTCATGAATCCAACATGAGGCGGTCTTGTTGCTCAATTTAATAAACTCATGCAAACCACTATTGTACGACTGTACACTCAAGAGTTTGAATAAATGAAGGCTTTAATTAAAGAAAATAACAATGAAGAATACTTTGTGGAGAGTTTTATAAGGGGTTTGAGAGAGAATATTGAAAAATTTGTTGCCATTCAAAAACCTAACACCCTTATGTCTACCATTCAATTGGCTCTCCAAAGTGAATATATTGTTAATATGTTCAATAAGAGGCAAAGGACAATGGCTAAACCTGTTATACCTTCAACCTCTAGAACATCAAGAAATCAAGTGATTGGTGATCCAGGGAAAACCAAAATCTCACCAATAATAAGGTTAACACCCGAAGAGATGAAAACAAGAAGAGAGAAGAATTATGTTTTAACTGTGATGATGTATTTCATTTAGGGCATAAATGCAAGAGATTGTATCTTTTAATGAGAGGAAATGATGATAATAATAGTAGTGAACCTCTGAAACTGGATGAGAGGGATTGTGAATATGAGGATCCTCAAATATCCTTAAATGTTGTAGCTGGCCAAACACCCTCTAATACTATCAAGCTCTTGGTTAGGGCCAAAGGTTACAAGTTTAATCATCCTTTTAGACTCCGGGAGTACTCATACCTTCTTGGATCCTCAAGCAGCCACTAAGCTGGGCTGCACCATTGAGTACACTAACTCATGAATGATAATTGTGGCTGATGGCAACAAGGTTGAATGTAATTTAAAGTGCTCTTCATTCGAGTGGGAAATGGGAGGACATAAACTCAATACGTTTGTTCAATTACTCAAGCTGGGTGGCTGTGATATGGTAATAGAAGTTGACTTGCTGCGTCAATTTGGGAAGATCCTCATAGATTTCAAAAATCATACGGTGCAATTTAACATCAAAGGAAAGTTGATCAAATTGAAAGGAATTCAGTCTGATCTCAATCTAGATATGTTGTCTGCAAGTCAATTGGACAGGGAGATAACAAGAGCAGATTCCAGGGGTGCCTTTCTCTGTATCAGTTCAGCTTAAATAAAAAATGATATACCCTCTTGTCAGACAAAAATAGCTACACTACTTGAGGAGTTTGACCACATTTTAAGGTACCTTAGGGATTACCACCACAAAGAAGTATGGATCAAAAAATCCCACTCATACTGATGCTGAACCAATTAAGCAACATGCTTATAGGTATCCTTTAATCCAAAGGAGGTAGATTGAGAAGTTGGTGAATGAAATGTTACAGGCAGGTATCATAAGGTCAAGCAACATCACTTACTGTTCGTCTGTCTTACTGGTTAAGAAGAAGGATGAGATATGGCAATTCTGTGTGGATTTTAGGAAGTTAAATGCAACCAGAATCAAAGACAGCTACCCAATTCCTTTGGTTGACGATTTGTTGGACGAGCTTGGGAAGGCTACAATTTTTTCTAAAATTGATTTGAGGGCTGGTTACCACCAAATCAGAGTGCATGAAGATGATATCCAGAAAATAGCTTTTGTCACTACATCTGGCTTATATGAGTTTATTGGGATGCCCTTTGGACTCACCAATGCGCCTGCTACATTTTAGGTCGTGATGAACAATATTTTCAATGCTTATTTGAGGGATTTTGTATTAGTGTTTTTTGATGATATTCTGATTTACAACAGAGATATGACTGAACACTTACACCATTTGAGGATTTTGTTTTCTATTCTAACACAACATACTTTTTTGCAAAGATATCTAAATGCAGTTTTGGGAAATCAGAGGTGGAGTATTTGGGTCATGTTATTGAGAACAATGGTGTGAAAATAGATTCAGCTAAAGTTCAGGTTATACAAGATCGGCCTAGAATCCTCAATGTCAAAGCATTGAGAGGATTTCTTGGACTCACGGGCTATTACAGGAAATTTATTCAAGGTTATGGCATAATTTCTAAACCCTTGACAATTTAACTAAGAAAGGGAAGTTTGAGTGGAATGAAGAAGCAAATGAAGCATTCATGGCTCTTAAATTAGCTGTGGTAAAGGCTCCAGTCCTTCAGCTACCTAATTTCAATCAACCATTTGTGTTGGAGACAGATGCCCCTTGCAAAGGTTTAGAAGCTGTTTTGATGCAAGATCAACTTCCTTTGGCTTTCCTAAGCAAAGCATTGAGTCCTAAAAGTTTAGGATTATCCATCTATGAGAAAGAGTTTCTAGCCATCATTATTAGAAAGGATCAAAAAAGTCTGAAATATTTGCTGCAACAAAAGTTGTCCACTCCTCTGCAGCACAAATACCTCACTAAGCTGTTGGGTTTTGATTATAAGATTGAATATAAACAGAAGATTGAAAATAAAGTTGTTGATGCCTTATCTAGAGTGAGTGGTGATGGAGAATGCACAACTATGATTGTATTTAGACCCATGTGGATGACTAATGTGTCTTTCTATAGTTATTCGGATGGCCTGATGAGATTTAAAGGTAAATTGGTGGTTGGGTCTAATGGGGAGTTGAGGCATCAGATTCTATAACAACTGCATAATTCTAGTGTGGGTGGTCATTCGGGTATCAATGCTACATTTCAGAGCGTAACTCGAACCTTCTGGTGGCCAGGAGTTAGGCAAGATGTGCAAACTTTTGTGAATTCCTGCCATGTGTGTCAAATCAGCAAGCATGAGAACATTCGGAATCCAGGGTTGCTGCAACCATTACCTATCCCTGAATAGGCGTGGACTCATATTTCTATGGATTTTATTGAGCAGCTCCTACTTTCAGACAAAAAGGATACTATTTGGGTGATTGTTGACAGATTTACTAAGTATGCCCACTTTCTAGCTATTTCGTATCCTTTCACTACCTCTAGTTTAGCTCTCTTATTTGTGAACTATTCTATAAACTAAATGGCCTACCTCACAACGTGGTCTCAGATAGGGACAGGATCTTCACTAGTCAGTTTTGGAAACAACTATTCAAGGTGTTGGGAATTGATCAGTGTTTGAGCATTGCTTATCATCCACAATCTGATGGACAGATGGAGCGGGTTAATCAATGTTTGGAATCTTACTTGAGGTGTATGTGTGGTTCGAATCCTAAACAATGGGCTTCGTGGCTTCCTATGGCTGAACTATGGTACAACACTTCCTACCATACTTCTCTAAGCACTAGTCATTTCCATGCCCTCTATGGATTCCATCCAACTCCTTGGCTTGTTGGTCCTATCATCTACACTACAGTGGAAGGCGTGGAAGAATAGGTACGTGACAAACAACATGCTCAACAACTTTTAAAGCAAGCTTTATTGGTTGCACAATCTAGAATGAAGCTCTTTGCCGACTAACAAAGAAGTGAACGAGTTTTTCAAGTGGGAGACTGGGTGTATCTCAAACTGAAACCATACAGACAACTCTCGATTCATTCTAAGCAGGCGTGCAAACTCAGTCTAAATTTTCTGACCCATTCCAGGTGATTGCACGAGTGGGTCATATTGCCTACAAGCTCCAACTACCTCATTCTTCAAAAATCCATCTAGTCTTTCATGTCCCTTTAAGGAGGGGGCAATGTCATGAAGCTTATTTTGTATAACCTTAGAAAACGTATTTTTCTTTTATAAAAGCGTGTATATTCATACTCTAAATACCTTCTTTAGCCTGAGAAGGAGGTTATGCAAAATAATAACAAACTTACTGGTTTATTCGTCTCGCAATCGCTCTGTAATTTCTTCTATGCGTGTCGTATTTTAAAAAACATTTTGATGATAAAGAAGAATTGTGGTCGCATTTTTCAAAGATTAGCCTTCGGAAATTATCAAATAAGGACAAAGAGTGGTTGAACTATCCGATTGAGGCCAAAGAGGTTTGGATAGCTGTGAAAAATTCCTATAGGAACAAGGAACCAAGCCCGAACGGTTTTAATCTCAACTTTATTAAATCCTTTTGGGAGCAACTGCAATCTAGGGTCATGGATGGTGAATGAGTTTTAACAGATGAGTAAAATGTCACATGGATTTGGTGCAGCCTTCATCTCGTTGATCCCTATGACCTCTAGTCCTTGCTAATTTGAAGATTTCAGACCAATTACCCTTTTGAGGAGTGTTTATAAAATTGTGGCAAAGATCCTAAGTCTAAGATGTCAAAAAGTGATGAAAAATATTGTCGGGTCTCAACAAATGACATTTTTTAAAGGGCGTTAGTTATTGGACTGCATCTTGATATCAACAAAAACAATATGGTGGGATAGAAAAATGAAGGTATGAGCATTTATTGTTAAGATTGACATTGCTAAAGCATATGATAGTATAACCTGTAATGCACTTGAGAACATATTGCAAGCTATGAACCATGGCAATAGATGGTGAGCGTGGATCTTCCGCTTTATGAAATTAGCATTGAAAACAACCCACATTAATGGGTCACCATCAGACTAACATGGAGGCAAAAATGGCTTGACTAACGTTTCCTTCAGTTGAAAGAAATACGAAGCCATTGGAATTAATTCAAAAAGATGTGTGTGATTTGAAATTTGTGCAAACTCGAGGTGGCAAAAAATACTTTATCACCTTTATATATGATTACACAAGATATTGTTATCTTTACCTGTTAAGGGAAAAACATAAGCAATAGAAGCCTTCAAAAACTTAAAAAATGAGGCGGAAAATCAACTAGGTTGTAAGATTAAGGTTATTCGTAGTGATCGAGGTGGTGAGTATGTAGCTTCATTTGAAGAGTTATGTAACAAAAGTGGTATAATTCATCAAACTACAGCTCTATATTCACCTCAATCGAATGGAGTCGCAGAACGCAAAAACAGAACCCTTAAAAAAATGATGAATGCATTGTTGATTAGTTCAGGACTACTCCAAAACTTGCGGGGGGAAGCAGTTCTAACTGCAAATTATATTCTGAATAAAATTACATTTAAAGGTAAAGATGTGACTCCTTATGGAAAGGCAGAAAACCTTCATACAAATACTTAAAAGTGTGGGGGTGCCTGACGAAAGTGGAAGTACCGCCTCCGAAGCAACTCACTATCGGCCCTAAGACAGTAGATTGTGTATTCCTTGGATATGCACTGAATATTAGTACTTATCGATTCATAGTTCATAAGTCGGACATTCTTGAAATGACCGAAGGAACTATGATAGAGTCGAGGACTGCAATATTCTTCGAAAATATCTACCCATACAAAGAAAAGATCCAGCTCAATCCTGAACCCGTAGACGATAAACTATGTGGTGAGAGAAGGAACTCATGATCAAGAGGTTACTGAACCTCGTCGTAGCAAAAAGACTAGAGTTGAGAAAACATTCGGTCCAGATATATGTTGGATAATGAACCGATATCGATCAATGAAGCCTTTTCTAGTCCGGATGCCCCATTCTGGAAAGAAGCTATTGACAGTGAAATAGAATCCATCATGCAAAATAACACGTGGGTGTTAACTGATCTACCCGAAGGTTGTAAACCTTTAGGGTGTAAGTGGATTCTGAAAAAAAAAAACATACAAGGCTGATGGATCTATTGATAAGTAGAAAGTCCGACTCGTGGCAAAGGGCTTTAAACAAAGAGAAGGATTTGACTTCTTCGATACTTATTCACCGGTAAGTAGGAGAACGTCCATTAGGGTGCTTCTTTCGATTGTTGCTTTGCACAATCTCGAGATTCACCAAATGGATGTGAAGACTGCCTTTCTAAATGGTGAATTAGATGAAGAAGTATATATGGAACAACCTGAAGGGTTCGTTGTTTGTGGCCAAGAGAAGAAGGTGTGTAAACTTATTAAGTCGTTGTACGGACTGAAACAAGCACCTTTATAATGGCACTTAAAGTTTTATAATGTAATGTTATCGAATGGGTTCAAAATTAACGAATGTGACAAATGTGTTTACATAAAAGAAATTCCTACCGGATTTTTAATGGTATGTCTATATGTAGACGATCTTTTAATTATAGCGAAAGAAATTTGCCTAATTAAAGAAGTTAAACGCATGTTACGTAGGAAATTTAACATGAAAGACACGGGAGTCGCTAATATGATTCTTGAAATGCAAATTTTGAGAAATGACGAAGGAATTGTGCTAACTCAGTCTCACTATGTTAAGAAAGTACTGAAAAAGTTCAATGCTTTCGAAAATACTCCAACAAAAAATTCCTATGGATGTAAGTGTTCACTTGAGCAAAAACCAAGGTGATCCTGTTGCTCAAGAAGAGTATGCCAAAATAATTGGGAGCCTTATGTACTTAACTAATTGTACAAGGCCTGATTTAGCTTGTCCAGTAAACAAACTGAGCCGCTATACTAGCAATCCAAATCATGATCATTGGAAAGCGCTAGTGAGAGTCTTGAGTTATTTAAAATATACTATCCACTTTGGCATACACTACACTAGATATCCTCCAGTACTTGAAGGGTACTGTGATGCTAATTGGATATCTTATGCGAAAGACTCGTTATCGACAAGAGGATATGTCTTTACGATTGGAGGATGAGCATTTTTGTAGAAGTCCACGAAACAAACTTGTATAGCTCGGTCCACCATGGAATCAAAATTTATTGCTTTGGATGAAGTCGGTGAAGAAGCCGGATGGCTTAGAAATTTTCTGGATGATATTCCATTTTTGGACAAAACGAGTAACTTCAGTTTTGATACATTATGATAGCCAAGTTGCTCTAGCAAAGGCTAAGAATAGAATTTACAATGGTAAATCCCGACATATCTGACGCAGACACAATACTGTGAGACAATTGATCACTAGTGGAGTTATAACTATTGACTTTGTAAGGTTAATAGAAAATCTTTCGGATCCACTAACCAAAGGGTTACATTGTAATCAAATGTTCATACTGCTAAAGGGAATGGGTCTGAAATCCACAAGTTAAGAGACAGTTACAGTGTTAACCTAACCAAAATCACTTGGAGATCTCAAGTTTTGGTTCAATTGGGACAACTAAGCTGTAATTGTTTGGTACAAACACTCAATCTCTATTCCTTGAAAAACTACGAGTGTTATGAAGCGCAAAGTGGTGAGGTTGAGTCACAGACTCTTAATAATCCTAATAGTAGAGTTGGATACTTTAAGGTAGGGTTACCTATATAAGTGTGAAGTGAGGGCCGTGATAACTCTTTATTTTTTCATATTTTATAACTTATATTTATTTAATTATTTATTTATTTATGTCGAATTTTGGTATTATTTATGTTAATTTATTCTAATAATTGTATTTATTTCATCTTGTGTATATAATATTCATTTATTAGTTTTTAGGTGTAATTTAGAATTATTTTGGCATATAAATTAAGCTAATTCATTTATTTCTTGAATGATATTTTTAGGCATTATTTATGTGCTATTTAAATATTTAATTTTGGCTAAATTAATTTTATTTAATAAGTATTATTTATTTAAATAAATATTTATAAGGTGTTTATTATTTATACAAGTGAAATAATGCTTGAAAATTGGTCTGGAGTCCAAAACTGACCTTAAAAAGCGAAAAAATGGCTTCAAGAGCGAAAAAGTAGTCACTGGCGCAAAAGTCAATGGTCAACACAGAAAAGTCAACGCGAGAAAGTCAAAGTCAACCGCTGCGTAAAATTCAAGTGACGGCCGCACAGAAAACAATGACCGCCGCGTGGAAAGCGATGGCGGTTGCACGAAAATTTGAGCAAAGCAGAATTCTATGTTCATTAATCCGTGATCGGCGGTTGCATTTATGGGCGCTGAAGGCCATGCATAAAAGTGAGCGAAGCGACGGCTGGCGCGGAATCTAAGCAACGGCCGCCGGAAAGCGATGGCAACTGCACGGAAATTTGAGCGAAGCAGAATTCTATGTCCATTAATCCGTAAGCGGAGACTGCATTTATGAGTGCAGAAGGGCATGCATGGAAGTGAGTGAAGCGACGGCTGGCGCGGAATCCAAGCGACGGCTACACGGAAAGTGAGCAGTGGCCGTGCGGAATTCATGAGCGACGGTTGTATTAATTCTCGCTACAATTATTGCTTGCATTTACTGCTCTCCATCCCCCAGCTCATGCATTTATTCCAACCACCCTGTATTTATTCATGCACTTTCTCAGCTCCCATATTTAATTCCTGCATCATCATTTAACCAATTTTTGGCTATTTTTCTGTAATTTTTACTCTAGAACTTTCTTGGAAAATAGGTAGTTATTAGTATTTATATTAGTAGTTATTTTTTAGAGGTAGTTAGTGGTTATCTTTAGAGTTAGTTATTTATGGTTATTTTATGGGTAGTTAGTAGCTATTTTTAGAAGTAGCTATTTATGGGCGGTTGTAATCACCAAGCTTGTAGAAGCTTTTCCCCATATAAATATCTCTCCAATTGTATCATATACACCCATATATACACAATAATATACATTCTATACACTCTATTTTCTTCATTTATTTTATCCCATATTTTTTATCTAGTTTAATAATACGAGATTTTCGGTTTTGAGTCGCGAGCAAACTGATTTTCTCCTTATTTTCTTTTATTTTCAGCATATTATTTTAGCTAGTAAAATTCATATCACACTTCTCCACCTCACCTTTACCCAAAAAATTCCATGTTCGATTTGAATTGTTCAAGTTAGATTTCGGCAAGGTTGCGGAAGGGCGATAGAAGAATCGACTATTTCAGCTCTGTTTTGTGTCACAAACAGATTCCGGGTAGTTCAACGTAGCTAAGCAGGCAGAAGCCTTATCGACCTGCTTAGTTGTTGTTCTGAATTCGATTCCGATTAAAGAGAGGTATCAGAAGGGTAGAGCCACTAGCGGAACGGTTGGAAGAATAATTTATGGGGCATAGGCGGTGGTCTATTGGATCACAGAAATTTCTAGTGACAATAGAGTTTCTTGCTTATAATGTTCTTCGTCGAGTGTCGCTGAAGCCTCGTTGTAAATCCCCTAAGGTCAAGTACCAACCGAATCGAGAATTGGCTTAAGCGAGCAAATGCAATCGCGCTCATTCCTCCGAGCCGCCCCGCGATTATACATACATTTTTTTGCTATCACACCATCGTCATCCCGCTCATTACATCCATGGAAATCTAGCCATTAAAGAACGCAAAAGTCAGCCACAAGCGCCTCGCTCTATCCTTTTCGAGATACGTATATTTTATCGCTTTTTAGTTAGATTTAATTTATGCAATTCATCTTTTCAGTTTCTTCGATTGCATTAACTCATTGCACTTTTTTTTTAATAAAATATAGGATACCGCATATTCCCTGAGTTCGACCAGGACACTCACCGGTTAAAGAGATCTTTTATTTTCGACCAAGTTTTTGGAGTTACTACACGAACACGCACGACACTATTTTCATTATATATATATATCATTTTTTTTGTATCTTAAAAGATATTTCTAAATCTCCCAAAAATCTTCGATCAGACCGCTTTAAATAAAACACTTATGAATCCAAAGAGGTGATCCATGGCCGAAACCGATCAAAACGTGAGAACAAAATGAGGCTGAGATAGCGACATGTCAATATTATTGACTAAGATGCACACTAAGGTGGAATAGTTCAATGCATCATGTCAACTAGGCTACTATTGCATACAATGATATTGACTAAGGAATATTCAAAGCCACAAGCTACCTATCCTGACGTGTCAATGTCTCTGGAACTGAGCTGAGTCTTGTCTTAATTATGTGCATTTCCACTCATGTAAGGGGTTATTGGATAATCGATTGATCGATTATTTATTCAACTAATTTATCAATTAAATTTCTAATTTTCGAAACTGATTATTCAGTGAGTTGGAAAATACTTTTAACTTTTACTTAAACTACAAATACAATTACTTTATATATAAAATCATATGGAAAAATGTTAAAATCTCTTACATGCTTTCACTAATCAATAAAATATTATTATTTCTTAATCTATTATAAAATTACAAAAAAAAAAAAATCCATTCATATTGAAACAGAGGGAACATATATTTTGCACGTGGACAAAATGAGTATATATTTTTAAAGTTTTAACATTGTTAAAAATAATTACACAAATAATCTCTTTAAATACAAAAAATTATGCCTCACAATTAATAAATAAAAATATTCTCTTCGTCCCTACATAGATGACCTAATTTTCTTTTTTATCCGTCTCAATTGACGTATCTCTATTTTTACTAAATTTATTCATAATATATTAACAAATATAAATCAATTTAATTAAATTTTTAATTTTTTACGGATCCCATAAAAAAAAAACCTTTTTATTTTTATCTCTCCTCAATAAATAAATATTTTTATCTATATTCAAAGCTTCTCATTTTTTATAAACTTAATTTTCAGTTAATTAAAAATAAATAAATATATTTTTATTTATTTGTATTATATAAAATTTTATTATCTATATAATGATATCGATATTGTATATATTTTATTGAGATATAATGATAAAAATATTTTAAATATCTACAACACTACTTATATAAAAATAATAAAATAATTTAACAACTTATTATTAATAAGTTACTAATCTACACTATGCGAAATACTATGTCACTAACTAAAATGATCATCCTTGCTGGGACTGAGTGAGTATATCATTTCATTACAACTACCCTATGAACTAAACTAAAAATAATAAATGTATATAACTTCATATATATATATATATATTAATAACGGTATGAAAAAGAAATAGAGATAAATCGACATGATGGAGTGAATATATCTTTTTAAAAAATGTATGATGACGAAATATTGTAATTTTTTTATTTGAATCACATAAAATACACAATTATTTCATTTAACATATGTATTCATTTACTTCTCACTCATTTAAATTTATAATCATTTTTTATGTTATAAGAAAATAATTTCTTTTTTAGTAAAAACACACCATTTTTTTACTATGAAAAAAATTATTATATTCGTCGGGATTTCATTTACTTTTTGCATGTTAATATTTGAATATGAATTATTATATCAAAATTTAGTACAAATTAAGAAAAATTACAAAAAATTGTAAAAAATATTTTTACTAGTCTCTTATAATACTAATAGAATGATATTTGTATAAAAATTTATAAAAAATATAAGAATATTTTTAATGTTAACTATAATTATACATAAGGTAAATGTAACTATTAGAGACGAACGGATGAAATATTTTTTTTTTATTCACTTTTCTTAAACGGATGAAATATTTTTTCTTTTTATTTTTATTTACTTTGCTTAAAATTTATGTTCGATCAAGTAGACCTGAATTTTAATGCGTGAGGGAGTAGTATTTAAGTATATTAAAAAATATTACTATGTGTGATAGATATTTTATAAAAATATATTCATTAAAATATTTTTTTAATATATCGAGTATGTTCATTCAATTTTTTTATTGTTTTTGTATTAATATTATAAAAAATATAATATGTACGTTTATTCAAATAAATATAACATATAATAATACTCTTTACTAAAAAAATATTAATAATTTATAAAATATTATTTTTTATTTAATTGACACATTTTCGTATATGTAATATAAAAAATACATCAAATTCAAAATACAAAACAAACACATTCACAATTTGTATATTAATACTCATTCCGTCCATTTTCTAATGTCCTATTTGATATTTACACGTATTTTTAAGCAATTAGGATTTTGTTATAAAATGACAAATTTGTCCTTAATCTTGTGTATAGAAAATGAAAGAGTAAATAAAGTAAGGATAAAAGAGTAAATTTTGTGTATAAAAATAGAAAGAGGACAATAATTGTTGGATATTCCAAATAAAAAAGTAGGACGTTAATTTGTGGACGGAGGGATATAAAATAAGATAGTAATATGTGATTTTGAATGAAATGTAATGTAATACTAATATTTTATTATTTCATATTAAACTTTGTTTATTGGTGTATAGATTGTAAATTTTTTAAAAAAATGAACATATTAATTATAAACTGACAGGTGTGTTTGTTTGGGGAATTGAATTAGATTTACACTATTCATTCAATTATTTTCTCCAAAAACATCAAATCAAACACCTATTTTTCATTTTTTTTATACTATACTAAAAATTAATTTTACATTAAAAACATCACATCAACACCTATTTATATCACATCGTACAACTA
Organism: Andrographis paniculata; assembly: GCF_009805555.1. Lineage (NCBI taxonomy): Eukaryota > Viridiplantae > Streptophyta > Magnoliopsida > Lamiales > Acanthaceae > Andrographis > Andrographis paniculata. The sequence goes on from NW_026137402.1 coordinate 1,474,045, forward strand.
TTCAAATTCAAAATTTTTACTATTCAAATCCCAACTCAAAATCCAAACTCCCAGACAAACAAGTGTTAATCTACACTCACAAATTTTCATAGTTATAAAAACAAATAATTCTGTAAAATTAATTTACCATAATTATTGGCTAAAATAACAAGTGCAATTATTATTAAATAATAATTGAATTCTAACTTAATAATAAGTGCAGTTAATTACGTGATGTGTGAGGGAGTGAGATAGAAGATGAAGCAGCAAGTTGCATAACAAATAAATGCAGCATTTATTATTTATTATTTAATTATTTATTGAAATTTTTTTATTTTTTTTTTAAATAAAAAAAAAAAAAAAGAAACGAAGGAAATTAAAGGCATATGCGTTAGGTCTTCAAATCATATCTGTTTGGTATATCTCACAATCTAATTTAATTTTTCATTTATAAATTGAAAAGAAACACACTATAATCATTCATAATAAATACTTCATCCGTCTCATAACTATGTATTCATTTGTTTTTTATGCGAAGTTTTATAAATATTAATATAATATTGGAATGTAGTAGGAATAAAACAGAAATGACTAAAAGAACTTTATTAATATTGTGTGATGTAAAAGTAATGATATTTGTGTAATATATTGTAAATTGTAAGGGTATTTATAATGTTAGGTAGATAGTATAATTACTAAAAAAATAAATACTTTGCTATGGGACATACTACAATGAAAAAATGAATACTTCGTTACGAGGGAGAGTATTATTTTAATATGAAAAAAAAATACTTCCTATTTTTACTTTTATCTGTCCCATAATAAATGATATTTTCCTATTTTTGGTAAAATTTATTAAATTAAAACATAGTTAACAAATACTATTATAAATTAACCTAATTAATTACATAACATATAATATCATAAATTACGTACGATCATCTCACAAAGCCTTTATTTTTATGTCTTTTAAGAAAATAAATATATTTAAAATTTCACATTTTTTATAAAATTAATTTATATTAATTATAAATACATAAAAGTATTTTTTATTTACTTTTATTATAGAAAATTTTATTTTCTACAAAATTATATTTATATTGCATATTTTTTTATTACTATATAATTTTAAAAATATTTAATTATGTATTTTATTTTTTTTAATCATATATATTAAATTTACTCTAAAACTGTTAATATTATTAGTTATATAAAAAATAATAAAATAATAATATAACTCATTTCTATTAACTAATTAAATATCTCCATCTTAAATATCGTGTTCTAATCAAATAGTTCAACTATCATGAGACGGATAGAGTAATATACTTTATTTAAAACCGTGTCATATGAATAATATTGATTTCATATTGAGATTACAACTAAACACACTCATGGTTTTGTTTACCTATATAATTTTAAAAATTTTGATTAAAATATAATATTAAATATTATTTCATCTAACCGAATACTCCCTCCGTTTCAAATACAATGTCCACGTTGCCGTTTCTGTCCGTCCCACATACCATGTCACTTTCCTTTTTTGGAAAATGATTACACACTTTAATCTCATTTTAAATTTTTTAATTTTATTTTTTTAGTTTTAATTAAACTAATTAGTTATCTTAATTTTAATTTATAATTATTTATATTATAGGATAATTATTTTCACTAATACATTTTTAATTATCTACTAATTACACCCCTCCTAAAATACCGTGTCTACAGTGTAGCAGACACGGTATCTGGGACGGAGGGAGTATTATGCAAAATATTTAATATTTTTATTAATTTTCAAATTCTTCATGACTCTGAGTTTATTCATTTTAAATTTTTATTTAAATAATAATTTTAAAAAATAATAATTTAAAATAATACTATTTTCATCACAACTCAATACATTCTTTTTATTTTGCTATATATATATATATATTATTTCATTCACCACATGTGAAACATAGATTCAGTATAAATTTTTATGGCCAACAATCGTGTGCTGCTTTATACTTTAATTCAGCACACTTGCATCTCTCCATGTTGGAGGATTTTGGTGGATTTCTATTATTCATGCTATTTTTTTTTCCAAAAAATATCAAATTAAATATTTATTTTTTATTTTTTATATTATACTAAAAATCAATTTAAATTCAAAACATCACATCAATCCATATTATATTACACTTTTAACCATCTATTAAATTTGCTAAATGAGATTAAAGGCTGTGATTATATCGAGCCGTGCTGAATTTTACGAACCCTTTATGCATTAACGTTTATATTATATTAACATAAAACACTTAATATATTTTATAATTAAAGACAACATAATATATTATTGAATTCACCATAATTAATCTGTTCACTCAGTATTTTAAAATGAATTGATTTTTTTTATTTAGTATGAGAAATTGCGTTAGTAATATAAAAAAAAATATTTTGTATTGAATAATTGATTTTTTTATGAGTGAATAATATATATATTATATTAATGTACGCATATATTTGTATTTTTTTTAATACTAATATTTATAAAAAATTATTTCATTAAAAATTGTTAAATGAACAGAGCAAGTGGATTCAAAAAATATAACTATATCCGGTTATTTAACACAAATGAGTTGTTTAAATTTATAAATGGTGTCCTTTTCTTTAGAGTGTTGTCAATACGGTATTTAATTTTTCTGTTTCAATACAATAGCCGTCCAAATTTTATATTAAAATATTTACATTTAATGATTATTAGATTAATTAATTAAATATAATAGCACCAATTTTTAAAAAGCGAAATTAATTAATTTAATAGCACCAATTTTTAAAAAGTGAAATTAATTTTAATTTTAATTATTATTATTTATTATATTTGAGAACAAATCAATTGTGGAAATCCTCCATTGTGTTTGAGTGGCCATTCCTCCACTTACCCATAGACTCAGTGATCAAACAATCCGTTTGTCTGTGTTACTATCTGATATTTTAGTAAGTTCGTTTTCTGGAATTAGATTTTTACGTTTAGTTATTAAAATTTTAAAAATATTACTAAATTATTTATTTTATTAATTTTTAAATATTTTGCATGAAAAAATAATATATATATATTTTTATTAAAAATAATATATAATAATATCTCTGTCCATTTACAAAGTTGATATTATATTTTTTTGTATTAATATTTGAATATTAATTATTATATGAAGACGTAATACAAATTAAAAGAAAAATATATAAATACTTCTATGTTTTATAATTCAAATATAATGATATTTGTATAAAAAATTATATAAATATACAAATATTTTTAATGTTAACTACAATAATGCAAAAGATAAATGCAAACTTATTAAGTAGACTACCGAAATATTTATTTTGAGAGTGAACAAAACTATATGGTTTGTTTGTTTTATATGTCAATCACAAATCAATATTATTTACTATGTAGGATTTTAGGTAAAACTATACTCCCTTCGTCCCATTTGAAATGAGTAATTTAGAGTTTTGTATTAGATTAAAAAATAATATTAATATTTTATTGGTTAGTGGAAGTGTGTAAGAAATTTTGACATTTTTCTCATTTGACTTTATGTGAAAAGCAATTGTACTGTTTATAATTTAAATAAAAATTAAAGAGTATTTTGATATTAGTGTATGATTAATTTTACTAAAAATAAAAAAGAATATTTTTGAATGGGACAAACAAAAATGGTAAAAAATGTGCTTTGAATTGAGACGGAAGGATATTATCTTTTCACAAAAATATCATATCAAATACATTTACACAAAAAATTCAAAAAAAATAAAAAATAAAATAAAATAAAGTTCAAATCAAAACAAAATAAAGGCGGTGGTTACAGTGCTACTGAATAGCACACGCTAATGCTAGTAACAATACATCATTTATATTAATATAATACAAGCATAACATATGAATTAACAACACACAAATAGCTAGCAAACAACACACGGTAATATTAGTGACAACACATCATTTATATTAATATAATAAAAATACAACACTTGAATTAATAACACACGATATAGTCTCATACAATACATAGTTCATTTCAACACATGATATACAATTGTATAGCACAGATGTAACTATAAACAAATAACACATGTTATTATTATCAACATCACGTACTGTTTTTAATAAAAACTTATAATATTTTTGTATTTTATGGCTGTTGATTCCTAAACCTTACCCCAAAATAAACATGTGTGATCTTGCTACTATTTAGGAATTTTCAAAATTTTTGTCATTAGAAATAAGAAATTAAAAAAGTATTAGCATTTATTTATTTTTAAATATTTTATATAAAAAATTACTTTCTTCTTTTGGAACAGATGACTCATTTCTTCCGTCCATGATTATTTAGGCAGTGAAAACTAGTAAGTTAATGATAATAAATTATAATATTATGTGATTACTATTTTTTATATAAGTGATAATGTCTAGTATTTTTAAAATATGAATCAATAAATATGATTAACTCTTTTTGTAATATGTGTTCAAATATTTATATCATTATATATCAATAAAATATATATTATGAATATTATTTTATAGAAAATTAAATTTTATATAATACAAATAAATAAAAATATAGTATTTTATTTGTAATAAATATAAACTAATTTTATAAAAAAAAGTAGTGAGTTTTAAAAATAAAAATAAAAATATTTGTTTATTAAAGAAATAGAATAAAAACAAATGAGTTTTGAATAAATTCTAATGTGTAAGATGTTATAAATATAATGAAATTGATTTTTTTTAAATATATTTAAAATTGATAAATTTATTAAAAATAAAAATAGATTATTTGTACACAAAGGGAAGGAATAGTATATTTTTATAGAAATTAATTTGTGTCAGGGTAACGGAAAATAAAAACAAATACACCAAGTGTTTGATATAATTATTTGAATATATAGATATACATATAATATTATATTAAATATATTACAGGTATGCTCGTTTATAAAATTTTATCATTTTTTTTTCAAAAATATTAATTAAAAAATACTTATTTTTTTATTTTTTATATTATATTAAAAATTATTTTTACATTCAAAATATCATATTAATACCTATTTATATCACATGTACAATTATTCAAAAGTTTTGCAATTCAAATTTCAAACCCCAAACAAACACATCCTACAATATTATGTGCAACTTTTTGATTAATTAAATTAATTTTTTCTCTTTGATTTTTTTTTTTCAAATGTTAATTATATGTAGTGTTCACATTTCTATAATAAAAATATTTCTTTAATAAAAATTTACGTTAAAATTATTATTTAAACACAAAATATAAATACAAATGAAAATAAAGTACTATAATTTGCATAGGATGAAAAATAACATGAAAATAAAAACGAGCAAAACCCTTAGGGTGTGTTTGTTTTTTATTTCAAACAAAAACTTCTTACTTGAGAGTTCATAATAAAAATATACTATTTTTTTTTACAAAATATTATTTAAATAAAAAAACTTAAATAATCACACATCTTTCAAATTAAAACCAAATAAACCCTAAGTTGTGTTTGTTTATAAGTTTTGAATTTGATTTTTACTATTTATAAGGAAAAAATTAATTCTCATTGTTTACACAGAAAAAATAATTTGACATAATTAACTATTTTAATTTAAAAAGTTACTATTCAAAACAAAAAATCCAAATTGAACCTTGTAATAAGTGGTCGGGTTGCTGCGGATGATAAACTTATAATTGTGAAATTATGAGTCATATCGCATTGACTTTTCATATTGAGAATTTGAAATAATTTGTTTGGTTTATTTTAGATTAACTTTTTTTATTTAAATAAAGGCATTGGTGTAATAATTAAATATTTTTACATAAAAAATATATCTTCATTAAAAATTGTATGTATTAAATAGTACTAATTTTAATTTAAAATAAAACAAACAAATCCCAACTAAATTTATTATATATAATTAAAATACATGTATTTATATCAATCATATTACATAATTATAATAAATATATAAGCAGTATTTTGATTTTTATTATAAATATTCAACAAAAATATAATCAAAATATGATAAATAATACTTCTTCCGTCTCAATTTAACGGGGCCTTTAAGGATTTTGTAGTTAATTAAAAAATAATAGTAATTTTATTGAATAGTGAAAATGTGTAAGAGTATTTGACATTTTTATTTTTTGATTTTATTATAAAGTAATTGTATGTGTAATGGTATATTTGTAATTTTAGTAAAGGAGTTAAGGGTATTTTGGTATTAGTGTATGATTACTTTATCTAAAATAGGAAAGCAATAAATTGAAATGAGAGAGATGAAAATGATAAAAATAGTACTTTGAATTGGAACAGAAGTAGTATAATGGAACCGGTGAACCGATTTTTTCAACAAAATAAAAGTGAAATTCGAAATATAACTTTGAACTTGATTTTTGGGCCTGAGGTAATAAACCTCTAAGCGTCAGACTTGACTAACTAATCAAAAAAGTGAAATATGAGGAAAAACTAAAGTGGTGATTCCCCAATGCATCTCTTGTGAAATTTTGATAAGAATTGAAGATGTTTTGATGCTTACCACGGTCAACCCATATATACACTTCCCTTAAAAAATGCTTCTCAACTCCCATAATTCGGTTAGTCTAAATCATGCATTAACTGCTGGCCGTTTTTTGTCTCGTGCCTCCAAAATTTTGGGTAGGCAGTTGTAACCGTTGACACAACTCAAAACCACCGTCATTTCAACACTCCTAATCAACCACTCAAAACCTGGACCAAACTGTCCAATTTCGTCCACTTGATCGTTGTGTCATACTTTCATCCAAACCTCTTCTGATTCGGCCGCTTGAGATTCGGCTTATGGCGCTTGGTTCTTAGTGGCCTTCCTTCTCAAAATTTGGGCCAAACTTCAATTTTTAAATTAGGCTCAACAACTTGTCTCATTCCACCCTAATTTCAATAGTCACATCTTGATTATGGTGAGATGTGACTGCTGAAATGATGTCGTTCGTTCCCTAAGGTTACAGGTGCGATGATTACTCTATTGCCGTCACTCCAGGGTTTATAAAAACCCCATTGTAATATACATATTAATCTTTTTCCTATCCATCGTCTTAGCACAAACTTCTTCGGAAATCAAATTTCCTCAAGCCTTTTTCAGAAACTTTATCGAAAAAGTCTCAATTTAACAATGGAATTCACACCATCAATTCCAATAGATGGTTCATCCCGTAGTGCCTCTTTGGAATCCTCCAGAGTCCTCACACCTATAGTCCGCCCTTTTTCCAAATGGCAGGTGATGCTGCTCCTGTGGTGGCGTTCTTGGAATGTGGTGAGCGTCTCGCCATCTGTCATCTACATTTTACTCCGGCGTGCCTTCAAGAAAGTATCAAGACGAACCTTGTAGACTTGAAGCCCACATTTGTACCCGTTACTCACGTGTGGCGAGCAAACATAGGGAGCAGTGGCAACATCAAGGATTGGAAAAATCCATCATATTTTCCACCCACTTCTTCAATATCCAAGATACCATCCTCATTGGGATGATTACTTTATGGGACTTGGAGGTTAGCACTTTCTTGCTGCCTTTTGGTCCAATTGGACCAACTCTACTAGATGTCGCCACGATCGCCTACCTCCCAATTGTGGGTAAAGATCTGGTGGTCGGGATCTTAGACGGGGAGAAACCTCCGTTTCCAACCCCCCGGGCTTGGCCCTTGGCAAGCAAAAGCCCAGGATCACTGCCAGGGGCCATATGTGGCTACCTAGTGCGGCCAGTGCAACACTGAAGTAACTGAAGAAGAACACGTCGCCTTCCTGCTATCCTGGTTGTGTAGGTATGTAGTATTTCCTTCGTCCAAATGTGTAACTTCCACACACTTGGATGTTGCAATTTATTTGGCCATAGGCTGTTCTTTTTTAATTTTTGTTTTCCCTTTTGGCAGTTTGTTTTTGGCCAATTTGTTTGGAGGTGTGTCTAAGGCCAGTGTTGGCCTATCTGGTCAGGCCAACCTCGACACTGTATGTTTGGGACCTTTTTAGTTTCTCGAGCTTTGGTTTTGCCTATACTTCAATCTCATTTTCTTTGGCCGCCCTTCCATCCGACCTGATCCAAGTAGGATGCTGGTTATCTTTCTCCTCCACTTCTTCCTTGACCAAAACCATTTTCTTCAACCCATTGCCACCATTCAGTCCAGTCTTCACTCATATCAAACTGACATACCTTATTATCTCTACCAAAACTATGCTATCTATGCCATTTGTCTATTTTGGCTTTCATGTGAGAACGATCTTCCTAATCCTCTTCATTCTCCTCTTCCACATCTGCCTAATGCATTTTCTTGGGACGCTACCCTCCGACCCTAAACACTTATTTCCATAAAAAACCTGGAGAAGATTAATAAATCTTTTGATGTATTTCCTTACCAACCTCAGTACCTGGAAAGCCAATTCAGCTTTTGCCAGGGTTTCCCCGGCCCTGTCTCTCGTCCTCACTTCATTATAATCACTAAAGAAGGTCTGGCTAGACCTTCTCAAATAAAGTCCTATATTGATCAGTCCTCCGTCTACACTACTTAGTATTCTTATACTTCTTTTGATCCTTCCCCCATCTCGTAGAGGGGTTTCGTGAATGGTGGAAACTCATATGGGCCATTATTGGGCGGTCACTCGCATAATGCATGGGGATCCTTTTTCCTTTACCCGTGATAGTGCCCAGATCCCAACCTACACCTTTCCCTGACCGACTAAGGCTCCCTTCTCCAAAAAAGAAAACTATGAAGGCTGTAGGAGCTAGTTCTAGTGCCCCCAAGAAAACAAAGGTCGCGTAGTCGTCCTAGCCGGCAGCTGCTCCTCCAACCATAAATCTCAAAACCCGTGAGGAGTATTTAGTCTCTTTTCCAATGTACCTGACTTGGCTCCCTATCAGTAACTTCTACCCCTGGTGGAACTCATTCTAATCACTCTATCTTCTCCACATGTGATGTGGCTGGTACCCCAAATGGACCGACTCTCCTCGGGCCAGACTTGGAGGCAACCATGCTACCCATTGAGTCCCTCACAACGCAGGCTGTGGGGAAGACCAATGAACCGGCTAGTGAACTACCTATTGATTTACTTGCTAAGCCGACCACCAAAGAGGTCCTCGATCAAACTGCTGATCCATCGCTCCTTGAGGCGGCCAACAAACAAACTGCCGACCGACCAGCTTTTGATGCAACAAATATGCTAGCTGCCAAATCGACTCCCCCTTCTCCCTTCAAACTGCCTGTGGCCAACCCGAATACTGCAGGCGAACATCCGATTCTTGAATTTTAAAGCTTTTATCTATGTTGCCAATAAACTTTCATTTGATTCTTTATTAATATCCCATTTTCATCCTAGGACCCTGCTCAAGCCGGGCCCAATTCGCCCCCTCCCTTGGCTCTGTATACTAACCCATCGATGAACAACCAGAATAAAGAGGCATCGGTTGTGAGGCTAGCCTCTGGAGACAAGACAGTAAGAATTTCTAGTTCAACCATTTCACCGGTTTCTTTGCAACATTTCGATCGCGAATCAGCACCCCTTGAAGAAGAATTGACCGTAAGTATTTTGTTAAGATATGCCCCTTGATTCATCCATATCAAATAACTTTCTTTTACTATTCAGGAATCCAATCCGCTGGGTCCCGAGACCACTCTAATGCAAATTGGTGCTTCTCATGTAATCCATGCACTTCCTTCTCCTCTGGCCGTGTTAACAACTTCTTCAGCCCAGACATCACTGATGGTCCAGGTAAGAATCTTTTCATTACCCATCTTCTATTAATCCATGTTGCATTTTGACCCAATTTATCACTACAGGATCTAGAAAACTTTGAATCATTGCCTCTACTATCTCTCCTGACCATGTTTGGGGGGTCCTTCCGACCCTTGAGACTTAAAGCCTAAACAACATGTCCGAATCGGAGCTTAAAACCCTGGCCAACACCATTGACGAGCTGATTGTGGCCTATGAAACAGACCCCAACACCAATAAGCTCTTATTTTGTGCTTATGCAAAGGTCACTGAGCTCAGCATGGATATTGCTCGGTTCTAGAATTTTTTGTCTTCATGACCCTCCGAACCCGCTCCTAGGCTGACCCCTGTTCAATAGGCAATTGCAAAAATTTACGATGCCATTAGCCAGTCGTAATCCCCTTTTGACATCCTGCTATTCTCCAATGATGGGCTCATGTAAGATATTACAAATGGAAAGAGGGAATAAAGTGACTCAAACAACAACTGTATGACCAATATAAGGCATTGACCGAAATAGATTATTTTTTTGCGGAGGAACAACAAAGTATCCAGACTCACAAGGGCCGTCAGACCGAACTGAAGCAAAAATTGAGGACTTCTCTTCGAACACAGCAGAGGGTCGAATGGGATGCCGCCTTGGACAAAAAATGGGCCAATTTTCTGGCCCAAAAATGGCTAGATGTTCAAGCTGTGCTGAACTCTCTTTTGTAATCACTTATATAATAGTCATTTTTTTTGCCTCGGTCATGCTTTTATCCCTAAAATTTGGCTTTTCATCTGAATTTCACTTATGCATTTCTACAATGTTGTGGCTTGTCATTGCTTTAGCCATGGAATTCTTCAACTTGACTTTTATACTTCAAACAGTATAAAACACAAATTAAAACACTTGATCATGACTCCTAAAACAAATTTCCATACAATATTTTCTCTACGCTTTCCTGTCCTCAGCCGTAATTGTGAGAACTTTCTGCAACCTTTCTTGGTTGGACAACACCCGATCGGTGTTCATGCTAAAGATCTGATTTAAGTGTTGAAACAACTTGATTTTATGTTCAAATTCTCTCAAAGGGGCCGAGAAACCTTGCACCAAGTTACCCATATGCACGTACTCATAGATCGGGAATGTCGATCACTTGATGATATAAGGAACAAACCAAACAAAAGCTCGAAGAAATGCAAAAGCAATGGGAGCGATATTGTCACAACCTCAAAGATTTCCTTGATGAAGAATCCGCTTGTTTTCCAAATCGGTAGGAATAAGATTCTAAATCAGAGAAGGATAACCCTTGCATTGCCATATTAGATGATGAATAATTGGTGACCCCTAGACAAGTCCGAGTCCTTTATTCGGGTTCAGAATAAGGTATCCTGATTAGCTATCTTGTTGCCTCGAGAAACAGGGTAATATATTTTCAAGTACTTAGCATTAATGCTTTCATGTATTGGTTTTCCCTCATGGTTGATAATATTAAAAACTCCATTTCTGATTTCTTTTTGTAAAATATACAGTATTTCTCAATTTGTGGACCACTTTTTGAGTTGATCAACATTCTTGTAAGTTGGAAAAATTATTTTCCAGACTAAGTCACCTTCCTTGAATGATTTTAAATTAACCCTTTTGCCATAATACTTCATCCGCACTTGATTCTCCTTGACTATGTTATTGATTTCTGTCAACTGTGTTGTATCTAAGGACTCCAATTGCTACATCGTATGCTGTTGTTGCTCTTCACTTATTCATGCCGTATTGTGCTTAGTTTGGGCCGTCGATACCTTGATTTGGTAGGAAGAACTGCATCTTGCCCGTACATAAGCAGATACGGTAAAATTCCAGTGGCCGAACTTTTGCTATTATGGTGAGCCCATAACGCTTGTGGCAGAAGTAAATGCCATTTTCCTTGGATTAGCATCCACCATTCTTTTAATGATGTTGATGACGATCTTATTGACTGCTTCAGCCTAGCCGTTTGCTTGGGGATAATATGATGAGAAATGGTGTAACTTAATACCAAATTTAGCTAAGAATCCAACAAACCTTTTTTTATAGTGAATGTTAGGCCCTGATTAGTGATAATCGAATGCAAAATCCTAAACCGATAAAAAATCTGGTTCAACACGAACTCGATCGTTTCTTTTTTAGTGACATTCTTGAGTGGTATTGCCTCAACCCATTTGGTAAAATAATGTTGCTTAGAAGAGGCAAGATAAATCTTACCAATTATGTCAATCACCCACGCCTTAAGCAACCATAGTTTGATCATTGCTTGGAGTTCAACGTTTTCCAAATGGTTTAAAGGGCCATACCTTTGGCAATTCTCATATCCTTTTACAAACCAAATACAATCTTTGAATATTTTTTGCTAATAACACCCTAATCGATGAATGGTCTACCTCATATTTAAACCCGCCCGATGAGTGCCATAATGCTACCATGAACTTCTTCCATAACAGTAATCGATTCTTTAGGTTCAATGTATTTAAGCAAGACATCATCTACCGTCGTCATGTATAAAGACTCACCTATCAGCTTAAATTAGAGTTCCTTGAGACGTATTCCAATAAGCACCACCCAACTCAATTCTTTCAAATAAGTGATTATCTTTATCCTCCAATCGCTTGACACTTCAACTTCCATAATTGAATGGCAGACCGAGATTAAAGGTACCGTTTTGTGGGCATTCTAGGCTAATCCATCTGTATGATGATTTTCTGCCCTTGGAATATGCTCAATCATTACCTTTGCTATTCTTGACAACAACTGACAAACCATTGTCCCCATACCTCTTCAAGTGTGGCAGATTATAGGGATATGAGCTTAGAACTTGATTCACTACCAACCGCGAATCTCCCTTGATTACAACTAATTGGACTTCTTTCTTAACCATCACTTTGAAACCCAGAATCAATGTCTTATATTCTGATGAGGTATGTATCATTACCTCCAGCTGCAAACAAAGTTCAATTCGTTGTGAATCAGGCCCTTCCAAAACCACCATGCGCCTGATCGTTCCTTGGAGCTTGAACCATCAAAGAACATTTGCCATGGCCGAGTACCCACATAAGCTTCTTCATTCGATTCCTCCTTGAACATTCAACCAAGAACCCAACCACCTTTTCCCTTTGAATGCCTTGATTGGCTTATAGGTTAACACAAACAGGGCCAATTTGATAGCCATTTGATTAGCCGCCTCTGCATGTTAGGTCTATGTAATATCAATCTAACCAAATCACCTATAGCTATTACTTCGGTTTCCTGGGGCAAGATATAGTGCTTTAATTTTGTACAAGCATGGACTAATGGGTAGCACATTTTTTTGGCCACGGTATAATTTAACTCAAGACCAACCAATGTTTTGCTCAAATAGTAGATGGCTCTTTCCTTGCCATCATCCCAATTCAGTGCCAAAAGAAAACTCACCATGTCATGTGTATTTGCCCGGTATAATTTGAGTGGATGATCCCTTTAAGGGGCACCAATACGGGTGGTTCGGCCAATGCTCGTTTAATTGAGTTGAATGCTTGCTGTTGTTCCTCTCCCTATATTACAACATAGGATTTTTCTTTTAAAAATTCGGTAATTGGTCTCATCTTTCCTGCTACATTTGAAATAAACTTCCTCAGATAATTTACCTTGCCAAGAACGCTTTGGATTTCCTTAGTTGTCTTTGGTGGCCGAATATCCAAAATAGTCTTTGCTTTGTTCATGTAGACTTCAATACATCTCTCATGCACCGAAAGTACACTTTGTAGGATTCATCTTTAAGTTATATTTCTTCATCCTCACAAATGCTTTTTCCGAATCGGCCAGGTGTTCCTTAAAACCGGCCGATTTGACAATAGGATCATCGATATAGATTTCCATGGAGTGACCGATCAAATCATAGAAGATGGTGTTCATAGCCATTTGATAAGTTGCCCCTGCATTCTTCAGTCCGAATAGTATTACGGTCTATTCATAAATACCAAACGCCCCTAGGCACCTGAACATTGTTTTGTGGACATCATTCTCGGCCAAAAAAATATGATTTTAACCAGTATATACATTCATAAGACTTAAAATTTGGTGGCCTATGGCTGAATCAATCAATATGTTCACTATTGGCATGATATACTCGTCTTTTGGTGTGGCCATATTCAAATCTCTAAAATCGATGCAAATCCTTATTTTTCCATTCTTCTTTGTGATTGGAACAATGTTGGCCAACAATTCAGCTTACCTGCATGGCCGAATGAAACCTAATTTGAGCAACTTCTTGATCTTCTCCTTTATCTGAGGCATTTAATCTGGACTAAATCATCGTGGGGCCTATTTGTAGGATTGAACCCTGTCTTGATAGATAACCGATGTTCGATTAGACTTCTATCTAACCCTGGCATCTTTGAATAATCTAAAGCCAAAAAATCAACATATTTCCGAATCAGATCAATCAGCTCATCCTATTGACCAGATGGCAAGAGTCCGTTGATACGAACCTTCCTTGGACCTTTTTCGATCTTCAAATTCTTCATTTGGCTCTCATTATTACATATTTGTGCTTCGGGCCCTGACTCGTACCATCGATAAAATAACTGACTAAGATATATTTATTAATTTTACTACTACACTCATGAATACTTGATGAACCATGGTAAAACAATCTAACTAGTAATCACAATTTGACTAATTATCAGCCACAAGTGATGATTGGTTTTGTTCTAAGAAGAACAAGTACCCCTGGTTAGTGAACCTACGGCTATACCAAGGATATTAATTTACCAATGTTGTCTGTGAAATCAAGGGAATCTGGCTTGAATAAAGTACCGACTCTTCTATAGCATTGGAAGAGAAAAATAGGTTGGCAGTTGCTTCCATTTTGAGCACCTGGTGGACCTCCCAGAACATTAGTTATTAGTGTAATGAGGGTGACATGCATTGCGACACGTGAATCTAGTCTCTTCCTAGTGTAACGGGTCGGATGGTTCCTCATCGAACATCTTTCCGTTGGTTTAGCAATTCCTCGACACCCTCGAGACCTCGCTAGTACAACCTCGCTCGCAACTCCAAAGCACGCTAGAAAGTAAGAACACTGCAGGATGCACTCGACAAAGTAGAGTAGAAACTGAAGTGAGTAAAAATGAGGGGTCCTCCCCTATATATAGACACTCTAATAGACCGGGCCTAACACAGGTCAAAGTATATACACGATTGGATAGAATCTATACAAGATACATATAAGGATAAACTATACAACATAATATGGATAAAATATGTAACTTGGTCAAGGGGCGATCTTGGTACTTTTAGAATGTTTCAGAATACTCCAGGAGGTTCTAGAATATTCCGGGAGGTTCTGAAATGTCTCGAAGGATCTCCTCTAGGCTCTTTGTGTTTACGTACTGCAGGCCCCTCATAGGCACTTCTCTGCATTCTCCTCGGCATCACTCAACCAATGTTTCGGTCCGGGACATCCTCCCCCACTCGAATTAGGCATTGCCCTCAATGCCTCAAAATCTCGAACAAGCTCCTCAAAATGCCATCATTCTTTCGCCGGCTCCCAACTCATCTCGGACTCGGGTAGTCCACGCCATCTGACCATATACTTCATCGACGGTGGTCTATTCTTGTGTTGGACCACCCTATCCGCAAAAATCTCCTCGGCCACTTTGTCATATGCTGTCCGCATGCCTCGGGGTGCCCTTGTCGATGCATTCTGGCTTAGATCTTGAACATCCTCGCGATATGGCTTCAACAGACTGATGTGGAATACAAGGTGGAGCTAGGATAGGGGCTCAGGAAGCTCAACATTGGGTGCCACCTCGCCAACTCTCTTCCACACCAAAAATTGGTCTTTATACCTCCGTATCAAGCCCTTGTGCACCTCTCAAACACAACCGTATTGGTATAGCTTTACGAGCACCATGTTTCATTCTTTGAATTCTCAAAACACCCTATTCTTGTTGGCCTACTTCTTCATTATTTTCTGAGACTTCTCCAAGTAAAGTCGGGCCATTTCTGCACGATCTTGCCAACACTTGGCAAAGTAGAACGCTGGCAGGCTTGGGCCTTTGTATGTTCCCACCAGATCCTTCAGCATTGTGGGTTGAAAACAAAACACTATCTCAAAAATGGACTCTTTTTCGTACTCTCATTCTTCTGAAAATTAAAAGAAAATTGCATAACATCGAAGAGAGAAGCCCAATTCACTTGATTTACCGTGATATAGTGCTGAAGGTACACTTCCAATACATGATTGACACGCTCCGTCTATCCATCGATTTGGGGGTGCATCATTGTAGATATCTTCAACTCTGACCCCAATAACCGAAAAAGCTTAATCCAAAACCTTCCGGTGAACCGAGAGTCTCAATCACTAATAATGCTTGTTGACAAACCCGAATTCTTGACGACATGATCCATAAATAGCTTGGCCGTCGTCTCTACCGTACGCTCATTTGGTTCGGGTATGAACTCCGCGTAGTTTGACAACTAATCCACCACCACACGGATACTAATACAACCCATGGGCTTTGGCAACCCGATAATAAAGTCCATGGAGATTCTCTTTCACATTCTCTCAGGTATCGGGAAAGGATCCAACAATTCTGCAGGTGGTTGGTTCTCCACCTTATCCTATTGACAGATAAGGCACATCCCGACATACTCCTGCACATTCCACCTTCATGCTCGGCCAATAGTAGTGTTCTCAGAAGAGGGTCAAGGTCCTATGAACGCCTGGGTGTCCAACATACTTGGTGTCATGATATTCTCGCAGAATATCTTGCCTCAAGTTCTCCCACTTTGGTACATACATTTGACAACCTTTCGTCACGAAAAGGCCATTCTTCAGAGAATACTTATGGGTCCTCCCTTCCTTGATCTGTTCAAACACTGCATGTGCAAATTCATCATGCACTAGGCCTTCCCGTATGCGATCCACAATATTCACGTCAACAAAGTATAGGGTCTCCACCTTGCGGCTCAATGCATCAGCTATGACATTAGATTTCCCAGGTTGATACTCGGTCTCGAACTTGAATTTTGCAAGAAAGTTAAGCCACTGTGCCTTTTTTCTTGTTAATTTCTTCTAAGACTGAAAGTAACTAACAACTCGATTGTCGGTGATGATAGTGAATGACAATCTTGCTTTCAAGTAGTGCTCCCACACTCGCAAATAGTTTACTACCGCTAATATCTATTTCTCGTGCATAGGCTACTACTTCTCCACGTATGCCAGCTTGTGGCTCTCGTAGACCACCGGGTTACTCTCCTATATGAGCACACCCCCTACCACCATGTCAGAAGCGTCCGTTAGTACCTCAAACAGTTTTGAGAAGTCGGAGAGGGTGAGTATTGGCTTCTCAGTAACCACCTTCTTCAGCTGGTGAAATGCCTCCTGATATTCCTTCGTCCACTCCCACTTCTTCTCCTTCCACAACATGTCCATCAAGCCGAAGGGCATGACTTTGAACTCGTACGACCCATACCTCGTGATGATGGCCGTCTTTGGTTTATCGCCTTCCTGTATCCGTACCTGATAATATCCCTTTCGAAGGTCTAGCTTGGACAACACTTTTGCTGGCCGCAAAAGATCAAACAATTTGTCTATAAGGGGTACCAAATATATATTCTTTATCATCAGCTTGTTCAACGCTCGATAATCGTTGCACAATCCTTAGGCTCTCATCATTCTTCTTTTTAAATAACACTGGCGTGCCAAAGGGACTCTTCGATGGGATTATGAACTTGGCCTCCAACAGCTCCCCCAACTACTTGCGCAACTCCTCTAACTCATTAGGAGACATCTTATAGGCAGGTCGGGAGACCGGTTTCGCCCCCTTGACTAAGTCGATAGCATGGTCAACAACTCGTCGTGGGGTTAACCTCTTAGATAAGTCATCTGGCATGACATCCTTGAACTCTTTGAGGATCGGATTTAGCTCATTGGCTGGCCCTCAACTTTTTTCTCTCTTTCCCCCGGGACAACCTTATTGCTCAAGATGGCAACAAAGGTCAGTTTCCTCTTCTTCAAGCCCTTCTCGAGTTGTTTCGGGCTAAGCTCTTTTTCTTGATACACCGTCATGTCACATGACATCCCACCCTCAGTGATAGTAAACTTTTGCTCATATGGCACCATTATAGGCTTCCCGTGGTCCATGAACTTCATCCCTAAAAATACAGTATAGTCATCCATGGGAGCTATGTTAAAGAACTTCCAGTTACCAAGTTGTATAGCTACGCTCTTAGCTACTCCGGAAATAGGGGTCCACCCGCCATTGACTCCCTTGAATCAATCTCCAGATTGGCGCCCACTGTACGCCAATCTTACGGGCCATCTGCTCGCTCATGTAGTTGTCGGCTCTCGTGTCAATCAAGCATAATTCTAGTACTCATTTTATCCACGCATTCACAAGCATCCTTCCTCTACCAAGGGGTGACTTCACACAAGCCACTTGGTTTTCTACCAACTCGATTCGCTCATCCATTACTGCAAGGCCTCCCCGATTTGGGAAATCTCTGGCATAGTGATCCTTACTCTTGCAGATGAAACACCCGTCGTATGTAGGTCTTGGCTTTCTGGCACTCCCAGCCCTAGTCGTAGGTGACTGTCGCGTGCTGCCGCCTTCACCCGATTGTGGGGTTTGTCGATTCTGGTCTCCCCTGCTTTTACCTTGGTTATTCATTCTTGACTTGTCGTCCCTGTTTAGCTCCTTTTCGTTCAACTTCGAGTAGCCACCGCGCATACATTATTGCCTCATTCACACTCGAAGGGATCTTCTCCTTGATCCTCAATTTCATCCATGGTCTAAGACCCTCCAAGAATGTCAGTAATGCCTCATTCAGGGACATGTTCAGTACCTCCAGTAACAGATCCTACACCACACCTATTCCTCGGCATCGGCTAGCGCAAACTGCTCCGTGAGTTCTCTTTTAAATAATCTTCATGTAATGATGCCTCTCTCATCGCCGTGCATTCCTTCATTCCACCTCCACCAAGTATGGGCTAAGCCCTTAAAAAATAGAGATGCAGTTCGGATTTTGGCTTCATCTCCCATGATGCCAGAATCCTCAAAGTATTTCTCCATAATTGTCCACTGCTTGAGCCTTGCGCTCTCCTACATAGATCTCGGGATCTGGGATGTTCCTTTTTGGGGCTGCTGGTCAGCCTTAGTTGGCCTCATCGCCTGATGTTCTCTTGAACGCTTGAAGGCTCGACAACCTTCACTTTCTCTACCCTTGCAATTTGGATCTTGCATTTTTCTACAGTTCTTTTAGCGCGACCACTTCAGCCCTCAGCACCCCGGCAAGTTCCATCGTCGCCAATTCTCACTTCCGGACTCCTCTCTCTCAGCATCGATTAAGGCCAGTATACCTTTGTGCGACTCACAACCCTCAAGCTCGCAGATATGTTGTTCTATCTCGTCGAGCTTCTCGTGATGATCTCCGACAGTCAGCTCCACCTTAGCCAACCTACCTTCGACAGATCCCATGATTTCAGCAGCCTTATTCTTGGCGTTCTTCCTGGTCTGCCTTGGAACTTGGTTTTTAACCTCGTACTTAGCATCTGATCTGTCAGTCGTCATCTCATCAGAACTCGGCTTTGATACCACTTGTAAAAGGTTGAATGGTTCCTCATTGAACAACTTTCCGTCGGCCTAGCAATTCCTCGACACCCTCAATAACTCACTAGTATAACCTCGCTCGCAACTCTAAAGCACGCTGGAAAGTATGAATACTGCATGATGCACCCGGAAAAGTAGAGTATTTATTAGCTCTCTAGAAACTGAAGTGAGTGCAAATGAGGGCTCCTCCCCTATATATAGACACTCTAATAGATTGGGCCTAACACGAGCCAAAGTATATCCACACTCGAATAGACTCTATCTATCCAAGATATGTATAAAGATAAACTATACAAATGAAAATGGATAAAATATGTAACTCGGTCAAGGGGCGATCTCAGTACTTCTAGAATGTTTCGGAGTATTCCAAGAGATTCTGGAACATTCCAAAAGGTTCTAGAAAATTCCGGGAGGTTCCAGAATGCCTCGAAGGATCTCTGCTAGCCTCTCTGTGTTTGTGCACCGCAGGCCCCTTTCGGTGCTTCTCGGCATTCTCCTCAGCATTACTCGGCCAATATTTTGGTCCGGGACACTAGCAACACTGAGTAAGTTGTATTTTGCATCCACAAAAAAATAAGACCGTGGAAATAGTTTTTGGCCCCATTTCAATCTGCACGACCATCATTTTCTCTGGCTTGATTGGTTGTCTCGTAAAACAGGTCATCTCTATATCCACTAGGGCCAAGTTGGATACTATTTTACCCAAATTGTTTAGGGTTTTAAGTGGCTTAACGTTGAAGACTATTCTATATCAAAAAACACCTTAGTGACTGGTTCTCCACAGATATGAGCAGTCACGTAGAGTGGCTTAAAATAAGGAGTTGTTCCTCCAAGGATGGGTGAGAACACCATTGGAGGTGGTGCATCCGACTCTGAATCCAAAAGGGCCAATGATGCCCATTCTAATTCCTCCATAGTCTCATTTGTGAAGCGAGCCCAAATTAGATCCTCCTCACAAAGGTGCATTCCTATCATCCTAACTTGAAAAGGATAATGGATACTTTCCGAAAAATTTTCAGGAAGCTTAACTATGCTTTCCTCTGATGGTGTTCCTTGAGGCCTCACAAGCAGGTCCATTTTAGATGAAGAAAAGGGACCAAAAGAGATTTCATGAGACTTTTCCATGCCCTTCACCCGTGGGTCAATGTTGATGCGACGACATAACTGGTATAAAAAACACTTGGCCCTTTTCTTTGAGACTCTTGGATCTGTGATCCCTTTGACATCGGTCCTTTAGACTATTATTTGGTCGGTCTAAATACCAATCGAGACTTTTAAATCAGTTTGAATTCTCAGGTTCCATCCTTTTTTAGCATTGTTTATATCTCGGGCGGGTCGACGCCCCTGCATAATGGCATACCTATGCTTGGCACTTCGAATCTGGATAGAATTCATACCTGAATATCTAGGATCGATGTTCATAGGTAAGAGCCTCATGTGCCGATTCCATTTATCGGGGTTGGTGTGGTGTGGTCTCTGCATAGGCTTGTTCCGCACCAGAGCCTTATCTTTGATTTTCACTTCGTACGATCCATTCGACCGGTCCTATTTTGGGCCACTTGGGTCTCATATATTTTGAACCATTTCTTGTCTCTATTTTCTTGCGACCCTCGAATCATAGCGCTTTGACCAGCCATGGTTGCCATCGTCAGTGTTGAGAATGGTTGTTGTTCAACTCCCAAAATGATGTATTTTCGTCGCCCTTACTTTATGGCCCTTTGGATCTCCTTCTGAAAATGAGTACATTGACCTGTGTTATGATTAAATGAATTATGTCATTTGCAATAGGGTCTACTTTTTATTTCTTCTTTGGTCACTAGCCGTTGCCTTTTTGGTATCCAAATTTGGTTGTCTGCCGGCATTATGTTGAAGATTTCATCAGCCTTGTATGTGTCGAAAGTGGGTTGATCTCTATTAACCTCTGCCCATGGAATGGGCTTGATTTTAAGGCACACATATGGCTTGTCTTTCACGATCATAGCCACCATCTCCTCTATCTCTCTGGAATAGCCTAGATTTAGAAAGTATGATTCAAATTCCATACTAGCCATCTATTGCAACTTTTACCTTCTTAAATTTTGTTCTTTCTCACTGAACAAAGATTCTAATCAACTTGTTTTAAAAGCTAGCTGAGCCTAGTTTTCAATGTCGTGAGCAGTAAGGGCCTTTCGGAAGCGGGACATGCATGTTTTAGACCACTAAATTAGTAATTTCTTCTTCATCCATGGCAGTTGAGCACCGTCATTTCGAGAAAATTGGTTAAAGAGATGTTGGGATGGGGTTGAAAAACTGTGAGTGAAATGCTGCTTCTAACCCTTCCCACATCCGTTGTCCAAGTTGCAGGTTTAAAAACGAAGAGAACGTTGTTTTAGTTATCAAAAAGCCGAAAATCTAGAGTTTTAGTATGGGTTGTTCTCGATTTCACGTAATTGGGCCGTGAATCTTTCGACGTGCTTGAGGCACCATCATCCCCAAAGAATATATGAAAATTGGAGGGGGGGAGGTCAATAATTCCTCGAGAGAGGATGCTCGTTGATAATCCTCTCTAGGAACGACCTTTGGTATGATGGACAATTTTCCATTTGTGGGTTCATCCCAAAATGAACCCTCAGAACTTGCGCAACATCCTTGAGATCCACTCTCATCGGTGGATGGTCACGGATAGGGATAAAATCATGTGCCTAACCCCCAGGTCTATCTCCCCGTGGAAAAATCGGAGGAATACCCTCCAATCGCGTCCCCAACAGAATATTATTAGGGTATGTGAGAGGAGTTTTTCGCCTGTCCATCCCATTGGGGGCAGTAGCACTTGCGAAGGTACTATCCACATAGGAAAGACCGGAAAAATTTGTATAAAGTCACGAAGGCGAGATTTCCGGCGGTGTAGCAACAAACCGCAACATTACTTAGGATAGAGCTTGTTCATGTATATTCTGCATCACATTTTGTTGATCGTGCAACATGGCTTGCATAGTAGCAGTTTGTTGGTTGTTCATTGTTGAACATATGCCAGCCATTCAGCCGGTATGGGGACTGCTCCCCCTGCAATGGGCATGCACAGAACGGTTATTCCAAAAGTAGGGACTCCTATGGACACATTAGAAATACGAGATTGAGACTGAGAACTTTCCATGTTGATCCTTCCGATGATTCGGCCGTACCTAAGACGTATGAAGCTTTTATCGGACGTAGAATCAACAATCTTGTCTTTTCTCCTACTGTGATCGCCAATTTTTTAAATTGATTTAAACAAAATAAAAGTAAAATTCAAAATATTACTTCAAACTTTATTTTTGGGCCTGAGATAATAATTCTCTAAGCGCCATACTTGACTAACTAATCGAAAAAGCAAAATATATGGAAAAAGTAAAATGACGATTTCCAATGCATTTCTTGTGAACTTTTGATGAGAATTGAAGATGTTTTGATGTTTACCATGGCCAACTCATATATACACCTCCCTCAAAACTTCTTCTCAACTCCCACCATTCGGTTAGCCCAAATTGTGCATGATTATTAGTTGCTCTATGTCCCGTGCCTCCAAAATTTTTGGTAAATAGTTGTAACCGTCGACACAACTCAAAATATCTGTCATTTGGATGTTTTCAATCAACCTTTTAAAACCTGGATTGAATCATCTAATTTTGACCACTTGACCACGCTGTCATGCCTCCATCTGAACCTTTTCTGATTCGGCCACTTGAAATTCAGCTTATGGCTTACCAAAAATAGGCCGATCACTATCGAATTGCCCTAGTATTAGAATTGGTTCTTAAAGGGTTTAGGGTTTAGGGTTTTTCAAATTAGGACTCAACATAACTTTCATTTTGTTGGAAGGGAAGCCCACCAATAATTAGTGAAAGTCTACTACAACATCCACTGTTCTGGGGCTACGTGTCATTAAAGGGATATGACAAAATCTTATCTCTTGAAAAAATCCACAATTCGGGAATCAATATTTTTTATTTAT
This sequence comes from Andrographis paniculata, assembly GCF_009805555.1. Taxonomy (NCBI): domain Eukaryota; kingdom Viridiplantae; phylum Streptophyta; class Magnoliopsida; order Lamiales; family Acanthaceae; genus Andrographis; species Andrographis paniculata. The sequence continues at coordinate 1,497,377 of NW_026137402.1, forward strand.
TAAAAAAATTACATTATTATTTTAATAGTTATACATTGAATTTATATTCATGTGTTCTTTTTCTTTTGCTTGTTTATAGTTTTGATATATATTTTTTACAATTTTTTTAATTTTTTTTAATTTTAAAAGTATATTTAAAATAATAAAAAAAAAGTTGTTTAAAATAAAGTTTCAGAAATTTTGAGACATATTAAATTAAAGGGAAATATTAATGTGTTTTGTTTAGTATTTATAATTTGGGGACGGATCCGGTGCTGATGCATGTTGATACAATATAAGCCCTTCATCATAGTAGATTAGAATCTAATGGTTGGGATTAAACAAGGGCTGGATGGTAATTTCTCAATTCAGACTAAGGGTTTAAGCATTCGTTTTCCCTTGTACCGATTTGTAAGATTCCCTCTCTCCGTATTGTTCTTCGATTCAGCTTCTTCATCAAACTTGTTCACTCATTCCTCGACCATCTTCAATTTGTTTTCAACTTCGATTCTTCATCTTCAACTTCGATTCTTCGTCTTCAACTTCTTCAACCCGCTACCTCGTTTCAAATCACCGACATGGACATGCTTGTGGTTGTTGATTTCCTCATCGCCGGTTGCTCCTAAGTTTCGGTAAGTATTGAATGTTTAATCGCTCATTAAATGTTTCTATCCTTCCATGATGCCCAAGTTAAATCATCGTTCTCATTGTTGTAGTTTCATAAAAGCCCTATTTTGAGTCCACGAAACCCTAGTTCGATTAATCCCAACTCGTCAAAAGCAATCAACAATGCCGAAGGACCATAACGTTCAACTACCTTGTGTTCCCTGGAAAGTCATTCACCTCAACGAATTTTTACAACAACCTTCTCGTGAGTCGATTATGAGGTATATTCAATCTAGTCCTTTCAAAGGATTATTCCATGAGAAACCGATGTCTATTCCTGTGGCTCTTATTATGCAATGATTGAGTTATTGGGACCCTGATAGCGAGTGATTTCATCTATCTAATGGGAATAGATGGTATATTATGGATCGGGATGTTGCTGTTGTGTATGGGCTGCCATATGAGAAAAATAAGGAACCTATTTCTTTGTATGAGTCTGATTCTTGGTACAGTTTTGCGGATAGATTTGGGTTAGATATGAAACTTATAGATAGGGATATGAAATATATTATTGAGCCTTTGTTAAAAGAGTTACTAGACAACGGCAGGCTAAGGAGTGATTTTAATTTTTGGAGAATATATGTAATGTATTGCATGTATGTCTTTCTTACGCCCATATCAAATTCGAAGATTAATCATCGTATATTCCAGTTCCTTGAGTCCAAGGAGTTGCAAAGTGAGTTTAATTGGGTTGGTTTTGTGAGAGATAAAACTATGGAGGGTTTGGATGCGATGTCCAAAAAATTCAAGAAAAAAACACTAGTCAGTGGAAGGCCATTCGGAGATATGCATTGTTTAATGGTAAATTAAAATATTCTAATCTCTTTGCTTACTTTTCTGTTTTATTATTCTCTTTGTGTAATATGTTATTTTCTTTTTTCAGCATATGTTTTTTGACAAGTTCCATAGTGAGAGATACGGGAGGCATTTTTTTTTCATGTCATCTTACACGAAAACTAACATTGGAAGATGTTGCAAAGCTCTTCAGCCCTCAAAATGTTCGATCATCAAAGGTTAGATTTTGTTGTCTAGTTTGAAACATGTAGCTTTGAATATGCTGAGCTCATGGTTTGTTCGGCCTACTAACTGTTCCTTTACGATATGCTAAGCAATACTTGTTGATATCCTGAATTAATATTTCTGAAATGCTGGAGTTAACACATTAACCGATAAATAGGAGGATGATATACATATTGTTTGTTTTTTCCTGCTGATTGTTCCACTATGATATGCTAAGTAATACTTGTTCACATGCTACAGTAGTGCTTTTGGAGTGCTTTCTTGATTCCTTGATTGATACATAGGAGGATAACTCAAAAAAATTATTACAATGGTTTGTTCGGCCTGCTAATTGTTCCTTTACGATATGCTAAGCAATATTTGTTGATATGCTGAATTAATATCTCTGAAATACTGGATTTGATGCATTAACTAATATACAGGAGGATGGTATACATATTTTTTGTTTTTTCCTACTGATTGTTCCACTGTGATATGCTATGTAATACTTGTTGATATGCTAAAGTAGTGATTTTGGATTGTTGTCGTCATTCCTTGACTGATACATAGGAGGATGATTCTGAAAAATCATTACAGTGGTACAAGAATGAGATTTCCTGGGTGTCCAAAATTCTTCGCAATTTAAGACAAGAATACAAGAAGAAGTTTGAGGGTCATGAGAATGACATTGCTGATGGCAGCAAAATAGCAGAAGAAGAAGATCTTCCTAACAAAATGTTGAGAAGGTGATTTCAATTGTATGATTTTATAGTTTTAATGTTGTTCTGTTGTAGATCCATTGCTTTTCTTATACAATTGAAATGTATATAAGCCTTAATCCTGATTATTGTATAGGAATTTGTTGAGTGTGATTTGCCCCTGTGGGACGAAGCTGCCTATAAAGAAGAAGGTCTTCATGAAAAGAATGTAGAGAAGGTGATTTTAATTGTATGAGTTTATAGTTTTCATCTTGTTATGTTATATAATATTAATTACTTTTCTTGTACAATTGCAATGTATATAAATCTTAATCTTGATTATTGTCATAAAAATTTGTTGGGTGTGATTTGCCTCTGGAGGAAGAACCTGTCTATGAAGAAGAAAATGCTGAATAGGTATTTTTAATTGATCATTGTTAGATAACCATTATATCCTCTATATTTTGAATTAATTAAGAATACATTCTTGATCATTGTTATAGGAGCAAACTGAAAATAATGTAGAAATGCAAACCGATGGAGTAGATTGTGAACCTTCCAAAAAGAAACAAAAGTGTGATGTAGAAGTTGATGTTGACCCAGTGAGTCTTTTTTCACTTTGGTTTACACAACAATTTGAGAATGCTTCCGGACCTTCGAAGGAAGGTTCGCCAACCAATATTGCTCTGAGTACTTGCAAGATATAACTAATTATATACTGTCTTTTAGCTTTATTTATAATTTCATATATGAAACCTTTTTTAAGACTGATGAATTTATTTGGCATAAAATTGTATTATATGAATCAACTGAACGAGAAAACATGTAATCGCCAATGTCCTCCCTTCCCAAGCTTCAAACAAAAGAAATTAAGGTTCATCGGGATCGAATGCCCTCGAAAGTTTTCTATTCTCCCTATGAAAGATCCTCTAGCATTTTTTATGAGTTCAGGTTGAATGAGGAGGAAGAAAGGACTGTTAAATGGGCATTTTATTTATAGTGCGCATTAGCGGCGGACTTGGGAGACATTATTTTTTCGGATGGAATAACTGTGATATTCAAACATGATATCCATAGTTTACCTCCCTCTTCTGATGTTGTAAACAACGTGGTTGATGCGTTTGGTACCTTCCTAAATAAATCAGCTTTCAGAGAAAGCAAGAAAAGAGGTGTTCCAATGTCCAAATTTTGTGTCTCATCCAACGTGGTTGTGAGTATAATTTACATGTGCTTAAAATATATATTGAAGATGATTATTGATCATATATGAAATGCTAACTCATGGAATATTAGATGCTTATGGTAGAAATAAACTGATGATATGTTTTCTATGCATGTAGTATATGGTGCGAGTTGAGATCGAGAATAGTTTTCCCCAGAAAACTGACCAATTTTTGGTCAAGGAATGGGAACAACAATTGGACATGGAATACCTTGGTGACAATCGGATTGAATGCTTAACGGCTGACAATGTGAGTGTTTTTTATGTATATATGGAATACTGAGTTTACATAGTTGAGATGATGATATGATGCATTATGAAATATTGAATTGGTTTACTATATCTTATTGCAGTTCGTTTTCCCATTATGTCATTCCAACCAATGGGTGTTATTTTTCATGTCCATTTTTTGCAAGAAAATTTTCTATTTCAATAGCTTAAATGTTGTTGATAGATGGAAATCGGACTCAGTAGATTTTGACCAACTTTTTGGATATTTTCGACAGGCTGCAAAGATATTATTTCCAATCCATGGTGCAATGCCCATTATGCAGTCGAGTTGCCACCCCATGTTATGCAACCGGATATCCACAGTTGTGGTATTTTCTCTATATTCTACATGGAAAATTGGCCTATTGACTTGACTGGGCAGGTTTGTGAGCAAATTGCCAGGCGTGAATTTTTGGATAGATTGCAAAAAAAGTATTGTGTACAAATCTTACTACAGGAGGAGAATCGTAATATTGGGAATGTGAAAGAGAGGTCAATGCTTGCTGCTGGTGCTAAGATTGCATGTGAAGAAAATGAAAAAGTTGATGCTCAACCGAGGAAGGGTCGTATTAAGATGGGTGCACAAAAACAAGTTGGTGGGCAAGGGCAAGGTCGAGGGCGAGGGCGAGGGTGAGGACGAGGTCGTGGGCAAGGAAAAAATTGAGTGTGATGACTGGTTTATTGACTTTGATGAATTGAATTTGCAGGGATTGTTGGTATTGATCGATCGATTTAATTTAAATGGATTGTTGGTGTTGATCGATTGATTGAATTTTAATTGGTGATTGATCTGTTGACTGTAATTTTTTGCAACAATTACTGCTTAATACTCAAGCTACTTGTTAAAACAGAAGATACTGACCGGTATTCACTAAAATGCTTGGCTTAGTATATATATATATGCTGGCAGGGTTGGAATGAATGCTGCCTATTTCCGCTAGAAACAAATTTTTTTTTGTAAAAGTTGGCTGCTCTCCGCGAAAACAAGGTCTATTTCTGTGAGCTCGCGGAAACAGAAATTGTTTCCGCGTTGCATGATTTCAACAGTAATTTTTTAAATTGACAATTAATTTTGCAGCATTTTCTGGAATAACATTCATATCATTTGATAGTTCAATAACATCCTAAACACACTTGTAGAAAATGCATACCGGAATTCAATAAAATGCTTATTGGTATTCGATAAAATGCTTTGTCTTGTATATGTAAGTGCTTAATGTCAATTAGTTACAATACTTTGGAACTAAATCATGTATGACCTAACAAAAAATCAATTTCCTTGCATTTATCCTGGTGATTATCTCTCCTATTCACCTTTTGATGCTTCTTTTGTCTTTCAGAGTTGTTGATTGACACCTTTCTTTTAATTCTTCTTTTTGGATTGTCTCTTGGCTTCAATATTAAATGGCCTACAATGGTTGTATTATGTACTTCCCTGTAACATGAAGAACCAATTAGTTTAATATCATATATATTTCAATGAATATAAAATATATACGAAATGTAACTGTTTTTTCATCTATCGGCATTCCCCTATACAGATTTGGGCATGTAACTGTGTTGTGAAGCAATTCGTTGAATTTATGTAAGAATGAACTGTAATTCTTTGGCTCAGATGCTATTAGCTTTTCAGAATTCATGAAAAATAGCACAATCATTTGTATCTTCCTGAAAAATCTATTTCCTCCCGACTAGATGTTAAGCTTGTGTGGTGCTGTTGTAACATCCTCCTAGCATCTTTTCTCCATTGATTCAATATGTATTTGTTTGTGATGTTTTTGAACTGTGCATACTCTGTTGCTACTACTACATCCATCGTGCGTAATGAATGACAACACAACATTCCAGCATTTTTCCACATATTGCACTTGCACTCAATTGAAGTCTCTTGAATATTTTTTACGCGCACAAGATGTTGATCGCTTGTCTTCTCCATGTTATATACAAGATATGTTGTCTTTTCATCTAAGCATTGTGTTATGAATTTAAAGAATCTTTGGTGTTGCTCTTGAAACCATTGAGAAACATTCGGTGTGTAGACCATAGCTACAGATTTCATCAATGGGTTGAACATATAAATTGCAGCCAACCATCTATCCCATGCGAAGAAATCTTGTTGTTCCTCATTTTCTCTATGATTCCCCACCACTCTTTGAAATTGATGAAGAAATTGAACAATATTACTGTCTGGCTGTAATATTGTTCAGCTCAACATACTTACGTTCATTCAACAACATATATGAAGAACAAACTCAGCATACTAATCTATTAATTTCAGCAGACGAGACAGCTAAAGAAGCATGTTCAGTTGCTAAAGCATAGGGCTTGTAGGTTGCATTTTCAAACATTTTCGATGAGAAGAGTGATTCACTCAGTTGTGTTGTTCTCATCCCTGTAGTAAAGTGTTTTCTTGTCCAAGCCGAAGACCATTGTTTTCTCAATGAATAAATGTTCAGTAGCCACTTATGAGGCCCTTTGGGGAAGCATGCCTGCAACATATATTCCCACTGAAGGCTGAATTGGTTATCATCCTGTACACCGTGGAGAATATATTGAAACATCTCACAAAACCTGTGTGTAAAATGCAAGTAGAGTAGTTGTAATTAGTATCTTCGATTATCAAATTCATCATTTAGCTATAATAATTCCAACATATCTTGTAGTGTAAAGAGCATTGAGATTTTTTTGGCATTTTTTAAAATATGCCATGTGCACAAAGCATGGTATGTCGTTGGCATTGTCTCTCTTAGTGCTGGAGCCATAGTCAAATCTTGATCCATAAAAATAGTTTTTGGTGCTTGTCCGCCCATGCACTTTAAGAATGTATTGAAAACCCACTTGAATGAATCTTGTGTTTTCTCATACAACAACGCTGCCCCAAATATAGATGTTTGGCGGTGGTTATTAATCCCACGAAAACACCTGATGGTGCAATATTGTTAAGATGCTGATAGATAGTATTTACAATGCTGACTAATTGAAGAAGAAACGCTGACTATGCATAGAAAAAAATGTGGTATGTTTACCTAGTGGTCTATAGTTCTTATTTGTTTGGTATGTGGTATCAAACGTAATAGAATCCCCAAACAATGAGTAGTCTTCCCTCATTTTAGCATCTGACCAAAATATATTAGTAATCTTATCTTCATAATCGACTTCAATATCATAAAAGAAAAAGAGATTATCCACTGATCTTTGGCCAAAGTACTGCAATAATGCATTTGCTTCGCCCTCATTGAAATTTTTTTTCCTTCTTTTCTTCATGTGATTCTTCAGGTCCAACTTCATAAATCTCACATTTTCCTTTCCTCCAGCAGCTATTTTCATCAAATCGTACGATGATCTGATTGGTAGTCCAGCTTCCTAATTTGTATTCACAATGATTAAATGTGATTCATCAATCCTACGATTGGATACAAGCATGTGTTTGTGTTTTTTAGGATGTAGATGATGATTGTGGTTGTCTTCAAAGTATGTAACTTTGTACTTCGCATTCTCCTTGTCAAACTGAAGCCGTATCTTTGAATTACAACATGTTCTCGTTTCATGACTACGATGCACGATCTTGATCCTTCTTAACTTGCTGCATTGTTTTGGATTAATCTCAGGATGATTTGGTTTCACATTGCTACCCTCTTTGAACCATGCTTTGTTGCAACAATACTCCATGTATTGTATCTGGTGCAGGTCTTTTTTGAACTTTTTTTTGCATTTTTATCCTCACTGAAAAGCCCCTATTGTGTGCGTACTCATAATAGAAATTGTATGCATCATCCAATTTTGTAAATTCCATTGCATGCCAATCTATGAACCCTGCACATATGGAATACTAGATTATGTAAATCAAAATGCTGACTACCATATTTCAATATGCTTTCAGATAAATGGCAAGATGCCGATCTTTGTGTCAAATACAATCACATATCATGCTGGTAGTTAAAATAAGATGTTGTTCTCTTCATACGGAAATGCTGATGTTACTTGAACGGTATGATGCATTATATTTTTAGCAGTAATTTGAATGTTTTAATTGAATTGTGAATGCTAATATATATTTACGAAATTCCAACCCGATAAACAGAATCTAGTAAATACAATAAAATAGATCACAGAAGGTACAATGTTCACGATTTCAAATCAATTGTCGATGGGTAACTTACGCGATTGAGCGATTTCCCGTTCCACCGCATCTGGTATTGGCGAAGGCGTTGGATAATCCAAAATTGCAATCTCATCGATATCTTCAGTGCTTGTTGAACGATTGATTGAGTTTGGAATAATGGACAATTGATTATGCTCACCTTCGTCGATATCAACCATTGAAGAATGAAGGAGAGTGAAGAATGAAGGATGACGTCTGTTCCCCCCACCGATTGCTGCATGAAGAATGAATGAGAGTGAGGTCTTCGTGAACAACGGTGGAGAATGAGGTGCGTGAAGAATGAAGAAGATTGAGGTTTGAGGTAGTTACATAAATTAAGAATATTAAAATTACAATTACACCCTTAATTTAATATTAGCCATTGGATTAAATTTTTTTATCCAATGGCTAATATGCAATCAACATAATATTGATGCTTACTGATCAGCATGCAATCCCACCCCTTATAATTTTATTTATATTTGTTGTGATATGTTGAGAATTATAAAAATATTACAGAGATCGATAATTTGTACTATATTTTGTTAACTTTATTGTTATGTTATATAATATATTGTATTTTTTATGTAATATTTTTTCTCGAATGGTATATATTTAATACAGTAAATAAAAACACTTATTATCTATCAATATATATATATATAAAACACTGTGGGATTCACTTCATCATATTTTTTTCTATGATTTTTTTAATAAATTAATTTATATCAAATGCTTATAAATATATCATAATTAATAAAATTATAATTAACACATCTTTAAAATATTAATAAAAATTTGAAGTAAGTTTATATGATTAAAGTAAATTACAATACTCCTCTGTCCGTCAAAATTAATTATATTTTCTTTACAACTAATTTTTGCGGACAAAGAGAGTATACTTTTATGTGTATTTATACCACCAATTAAGGATAATGAAATTTTAATAATTTTCTAATGTAATCTTCATTATATTCATAATCAATGATGATCATATTTATAATTTATAAACTTAAAAGTAGGTCATTATGTGTTTCATATTATAATCTAACAGTGGTAAAAGTGTTATTCTGGTTTGAGCTGATTTATCTTTTTTTCTTTTATTATTTTTTTTATTTTTTATCAAATTAGCAAACTAACTTGAAGTAATTAGTAAATTATCACAAGACATATAGCACATTACCAATATAGAATATTAATTTGAACCAATTAGCAAATCATCACAAGACATATATCATATGTTGTCTTATATAGAAACATGTTTTGTGTAGGTTATATTTTATGCTGAAATTAACATATTATTGTTGGCCTGGAAAGTAATTTCCGGCCTAAAACTTCTCGCTAGGACTATTGGTGGGTTCCTGGACATTTGATGTGAATCTCCGGTGGTATGCGATAAATTTAGGACCAAATAATACAAAAATAATCGAAGAAAGACGGAGCAAACGAGTTGTATTGATTCAAGATCGATTCAACATTATTCTGAAAAAGCAAAATAAGAAAAAATGCAAGGAAAATGTAAAGAAAAGAAAGATAATTTTGTGGATTAAGATGTGGTTCATTCTTTACTCGATTGTATCTCTTTTTGTTGTAAATCATCTAATTAAGTTTTTGCATTAAGATCTCCCCATGATTTCACCCCACTACTATTTCATAATTGCATGTAACATTCATTAGTAACCTCAAAGGTTTTTCTTAACCTTCGTGCATCATGTGTAACCATCACACCTCCTTATTACATTCATCAAGACTTTGTTAATGATAGTTAACTCTTAAGGTTCTCCACTCCACTCATCAAACCTCCCATATCTTCAATTAAGCCAGTTTTTCATTGGGCTTGCATTCTTTTGGGCCGCCATTAAAATTATCAGCCATTGATCAATCTAATTTGAATGCTTGGACCTGACGCTAACAAAATTATATTACATTGGCCTAAGTCATTTTGATCCAATAGATAAAAAATCCTCTAGAAACGGCCTGCCATTATTGATGGAATTTTTGTGTGTCAACATAATGGCCCCCTATATTTCACAAAAGATTGAATATTAGACATATGAAATGAGTTTTGTGAAATATACATACCTAAATCGCCCAAGGGTAACAACCGATTGACTTGCCACAAAAATGATAGCTCGCCGTATTAAGTTTCATTTTATCGGATCGACTTGGAAACCAGACGTACCAAAAAATGCCTCACTAAAGTTGGTGACAACATTCAATGCAAACTCCGCAAATAGTGCAACTTGATCCAATCTCATCATACTATCCCTTCTCGACTTGATTGGAATGATCAACTTCAAATTTGACATCATGAGCGGCAGCCTGTGCGGTCGACAATCTATTTTCATTGACAATATATGCTGACATGGATTAGGATCATCTCCATGAATCAAACTCGAAGACAAGTATCTAATATGTATTCGGGAACTTACAAATGTTGAATCAAAAATCGAAATAGAAATAGGATAAGTTGAATTCCAAAAACAATCACTCCTCTCGAGCAAGCACTTTCGAGAATCCACGGACTGTCCGAGGCTGCCGATGCATCTTCCGTCTCTCACACAATTGCATCCGAAGCTCAACAATCGAATTGCCCTCTCGGCGGATGGAATCACTCCAACTCTAAGGAATCTCTCCAAAGCTAGGTTAACCCTCTCTCGAAAATGTTCTCATCTAAGTTGAGTCCATCAAGAAATAAACAAGGCTATATATACTAAATGACAAATTAATCTAAGCCACACATCTTAAGTGGCAAGCTAATCTAAACCACACATTAAGTGGCAAGCTAATCTAAACCACACATTTTGATTAAGATCAAAGGATCACAACCTCCAAGCAAACAAGTAGCTTCGACCGGGTTCAGGTTGCAATCGGTCCGTCTAAGTTCGGGTTCGGGTGATCCGGAGCCTTGTCATCCTCTCCCCCTTCGGCTGCCTTGTCCTCAAGGCTAGTAGTAGCATTTTCGGCTGCCTTGTACTCAAGGCAAGTAGCATCTTCAGCGTGATAAAAAAGGCTCAAATTGGCAACATTGAAAGTCACATTCACGCCCAAGTCTTCCGGAAGTGCAATCCGGTATGCGTTATCGTTTATGCACTCCAACACACGAAATGGACCAGCTCCATAAGGAGAAAGTTTCCCATGCCGCAGTTCCGGAAAGCGTTCTCTACGCAAATGTACCCATACCCAATCTCCTGGTTGAAATATCACGCGTTTTCTTCCGTGATTGGCATAGCGTGCGTATGTCGCGGCCGCCTTATCAATGTTCTCCCGTACTTTGGCATGTAATTCCTTGATTGATGTAGCTCGATCCCTGCCACTAAAATTCAAATGCTCGCTACTAGGTAGTGACAACATATCGGTAGGAGTTAAATGATTAAAACCATAAAAAACCTCAAACGGGGACAATTTAGTAGTAGTACTAACATGCCTATTATAAGCAAATTCAACATGTGGTAGGCATTCATCCCATGTTCGACCACTATCATGTACCATGGCACGTAGAAGATTACCTAAGGTACGATTGACCGCCTCCGTTTGGCCATCAGTCTAGGGGTGACACGTGGTAGAGAAAAGTAAGCGCGTCCCAATTTCATGCCAAAGACTTTTCCAAAAATAAGATACGAACTTTACATTCCTGTCAGATACAATAGTTTTTGGGACCCCATGCAATTTCACAACCTCTTGAAAGAAAAGCTTTGCCACATGACTAGCATCTCTCGTTTTCGCACAAGGTATAAAGTGAGCCATCTTGGAAAATTTATCAACCACAACAAAAAATGAGTCTTTAGCACACGGTGTCCGACGTAAACCAAGAAATAGAAATATCTAACCAAGGGCCTTCCGGAGTGGGAAGAGGAGTATACATACCATGGGGCTTCAAAGTACTCTTCGCCACTCTACATGCAAGACACTTATCAACAAAAGAATCAACATGTTTACGCATATGAGGCCAGTAAAAGTGAACACTAAGAACATCAAATGTAGCATGTCTACCAAAATGTCCAAGCATATGACTACCATGACTCTCCTCAATCAAAACATCTCTAATGCTACATCTAGGAATGCACAATTTATCACCACGAAACAAATAGCCATCATGCTTATAATAATCATCAAAACCATGCTTCTCACACTTCCTAAATATATCACCAAAATCTACATCATGCTCATACAACTCACGAATATGTGCAAATCCAACCAAATGTGTACGAGTATGATTAAGTAAAACATACCTCCGAGAGAGTGCATCAGCAACTACGTTCTCTTTCCCTTGTTTATACTTAATCACATATGAAAATTTCTCAATAAAGCTTACCCACCGAGCATGACGCTGATTAAGTTGCTGCTGCCCACGCAAATGCTTGAGGGTCTCATGATCCGTGTGAATCACGAACTCCTTTGGCAGCAAGTAATGTTGCCAAACTCTCAGGGCTTGCACAACCGTATATAATTCATTGTCGTATGTCGAGTAATTAAGGGCTGCTCCATTGAATTTCTCACTATAATAAGCAATCGGTCGTCCTTCTTGTAATAGTACTGCACCTATACCAACTCCACTAGCATCACATTGGACTTCAAAAGCTCGTTCAAAATCGGGTAGTGCCAAAACCGGAGCATGTGTCAAACTATCCGGAAGCTTCTCAAAGGATGCTTCGTGACTTGCCTCCCACTTAAATGGAACAATTCTTCTTTAAAAGAGAGATCAATGGGGCTGATATCACACTAAAGTGTGGTACGAATCGCCTAAAGAATCCACACATTCCAAGGAACCTCCGGACATCGGCCACACTTGTACATTTTTTCCATTCCAGGATTGCAGCAACCTTATTCATCAACCTTAAGACCATTTGCACCTACAACAAAGCCAAGGAAAATAATTTTATTAGTGCAGAAAATGCATTTCTTTAACGTACCATACAATTTAGCATTTCTTAATGCATGAAAAACTTGCCTAACATGTCCTAGATGGTCCTCCAAACAAGTACTATAGACAAGTATGTCATCAAAGTATACCACCACAAACTTTCCAATAAATTCTCTCAACACATGGTTCATCAACCGCATGAAAGTGTTGGGCGCGTTTGTCAACCCGAATGGCATGACTAGCCACTCGTACAACCCAAACTTAGTTTTAAAAGCTGTTTTCCACTCATCTCCGGGTTGCATAAGAATTTGATGGTACCACTCTTTAAGTCAATTTTTGTAAACAATCGTGCTTCATGCAACTCGTCAAGCATATCATCCAATCGAGGGATTGGATGTCGGTATTTCATAGTAATTGCATTGACGGCCCTGCAATCAACACACATACGCCATGAATTATCCTTTTTAGGGACAAGTAAAACAGGTACAACACAAGGAGATAAAGATTCTCGAACCCATCCCTTATCAAGAAGCTCTTGGACTTGTCTTCAAATTTCCTCACTTTCTTTTTGGATTACACCTATAAGCTGGCCTATTGGGGATTGATGAACCCGGTGCAAAATCAACACGATGTTCGATGCCTCGCAATGGTGGTAATCCAGGTGGTATATCATCCGGAAAAACATCCTCAAACTCTTTAAGCAAGTCTACAAAAGGACGAGACGAGTAAGAATAAGAATTATCGTCAATAACAAGTACTTCTTTGAGTAAGAGAATATAAAAGTAACTTCCCTCATCTTGGTTACTGTTTTGGCGAACTTCTTTGTTGAACTCTTTGAGACTAAGCATCAGTTATCGTCTCCCTCGGAAGGTTTCGCCGAAACGGTAACAGCAGCCCCTTTTGATTTTTCCGCATCTCGCATAGTCCTATGTAAATGTTCAGCATCACGACGGACAGTCTCGAGTGGAAGGGCGGAAATGCTCAGCTTCTTTTGACCTTTAGTGAACGATATTTGATTCTTATATCCATCGTACAAAACACGTCTATCAAATTGCCATGGTCGTCCCAAAAAAAGGTGGCATGCAGTCATGGGACACACATCACAAAGGACATCGTCGCTGAAACCACAAATCGAAAAGGTAACAATCGCTCGTCTATCGACACGGACAGCTCCTTCATCGCTCATCTATCGACACGGACAGCTCCTTCATCGCTCATCCAATGTAGGTTATATGGTTTCGGGTGTGGGGTGGTATTCAAACTCAGCTTCTCGACCACATAGGAACTAATAACATTGGTGCAACTACCCGAATCCACTATCATGGATATAGTATGTCCCGCTACCTTGCAATGACAATGGAATAGATTTTCTCACTGTCCCACATCCTTATCTTCGCGCGGTAAAGATGTCAAGGCACGCATGACTACTAAACTTAATGGATCCTCATCGCACACTTCTTCAACGTCTTCATCACTTCCAGCCTATGCTTCAGCCTCTACTACCTCATCGCCCTCACCATCATCGACATATCCCCATTCGCCATTCTTCAAAATCATAACGGTTCATTTATTAGGGCATTGACCTGCATAATGCCCTTGTCCATGACACTTATAGCACGTTACAATTTTTTCTTTTTGCTGTCCAAAATCCTTTCCTTTGAACTTCACAGCCTCATCCTTCTTATCAATTATTTTATATCTGCCTTTATTCATATTTTTATCGAAGGGCTTAGCGAAAACAATTCCTTTAGATCCGGTAGAAGATACAACCGGAGCTACAGAACTGGTTGGAAACTTCCTCTGAGATGAGAATCCAGTTGAGGTTGGTCTCTTGAGCTGCTCCTCGCGTTTGATAGCCAAATCCACAGCTTCCCGAAGAGAACGAAAACAGTGCAGCTCAACCGTATCAGCTATCTCACGCCTCAAACCCTTAATTAACCGAGCTTCTTTCAATGACTCGCTCTCATCAATATCCAATCGCATCATCAAAATATCCAATTCCTTAAATATTCCTCCACCGATTTCGAACCTTGCACCAAGGACTGCAACTTGATATTCATATCTCGTTCATAACTTTGTGGCACAAAATACCTCCTCATGATTTCCTTCAACCGTGGCCAAGTATCAATCGGATTTCGTTGATGCCGTTCTCTATAACGTCTCTCCTTCTCCCACCAAGTCAATGCATAATCCCTGAATTCACAAATCGTCATTCGGAATTTCTTGCCATCCGAGTAATTATGGCAGCCAAATGCCATATCGCACTTCGTTGTCCAATCCAAAAATTCCTCTGCCCCTCTTAATCCTCCAAACGTGGGAAGGGTAATCCTAATGGTAGAAAGATCGTCATCCAGTTCACCACGTCGATGATAAGTTCGGTCTCGTTCATGGAATGAGTGCTCTGAGTTACGACTATTGTGTGCGTCTGACCTCATTGAAGAACTCACATCACGATGACGAGAAGCTTCAGCTGCATCATATCTACCCCGAATATCAGCTACTCCAGAAGGAATCTCAGTCCTTGCCGTCTCCAAAGATGTCAACCTGTGATTGAGGTCCTCCATTTTCTTATTCACGGTGTACTCTACATGATCCCAAGTTGCCCTTTGTTGCATGGATAAAGTTTTTTCCATTTTGGCCTCCAATTGTTGCATACTCGATTCCAACAGCTCCTTCAATTGTTCGAAAGTGGCCATCCTGCATACAAAGACAAACTATATATATGTATATCGAAAGGTAAGTGCTCTCACCCTCTCTCACAACTCTCAGAAAGGAAAATCAGAAGCAACCACAATCAAAACAGAAGAAGCGTTTTGCAAATACCTCAAACAGTACGTCGGAATTCCTTCAAATGCAATACTCAAGGAGAAGTAATGTCGAACAAAAAAAAGACGCATCAACTAGGAACCAAACTAGAGGATTCGACGCCAAACTATAATCGCATAATGTAAAGAAAGTGTGACACAAATTCTTATTCCACAATTAAGCAACAAGCTAGAATCGAAATCCCTAGCACATCATTTGATCATGACAATCTATCCTAACTCAAAGGAACCCCCACAGAAGGATAGAACTACTTCCTCAAAACTGGTTTAGTGACTCTCAACTATGATTATCCAAATGATCGACAAAGCACTACAAAAAGAAGAGAAAGTGTGCTGCTCAATTTGTTTTTTTTTTTTGTTTTTTTTAATGCTCTAGGCTTTTACTTAATATTTAGGGTGCGCCTTTTTCTAATTTATATTACCAACTTGGCTCTTTTATTGCACTTTTGCCACACTCTTCAAAAACATGACATAGTGCACTATAACCAAATTCAAATGCTATTTCAGAGAGCTATTCAAAACCAAATCTCACGATTCCAAACATTAAAATCAACTTCAAGGATTTACCTAACAGGAAAGAAAAGAATCACTCCATAATTCTCAGCCAATTGAGAGCAGTAAATCGAACAATTCGACTGCTCAAAACAGAAAATAGAATGCCGGACCCAAGATTTTGAGACTGACCAAAAACTGTCTTCTAAGTTTTTTTTTATGATTTTGAGATCACAGCAGGGCGAAGCTGTGCTCACTGTATAGAGGACTCGATGCCGATTCCGAAACCTCCTCGCAATAGTAAATCGGAGTTCGTATATAAAAGTTACAGCCAAAATACGATTTACCGACAAAACTCACAAAAACACACTTCTAAGCCCTCGATTCACTCAATTCCATGATCATTTAATGTGTTTAGGCTCAAAACCAACCATATTACTCAATCAAGGTCTAAGAACACTTAGAAAACTACGAACAAAGCTTGTTAGCGCCGGCAAATAATCACTACTACTTGTGTTTCTTGAGAGACAAATTCAACAACACAACTCATGTTTGGTAACTAACAATGGATTGGAACTAGTTATCATTTCCACTAGAGAGGGAATTTTTGCAACAACGAAATGGCTATTTCCAGAAACTATGAACTATCTCCAAATAGCATGAACTAAACCAATGTTCTAACACAAATTTGATAAAACAAGACATAGAGACATATCGAACATATTGTGAACAAAATTGCTACGAAATCTTATGATCAAATCAACAACCACTCTGATACCAATTTATGACATGGATTAGGATCATCTCCATGAATCAAACTCGAAGACAAGTATCAAATATGTATTCGGGAACTTACAAATGCTGAATTGAAAATCGAAATAGAAATAGGATAAGTTGAATTCCAAAAACAATCACTCCTCTCGAGCAAGCACTTTCGAGAATCCACGGACTGTCCGAGGCTGCCGATGCATCTTCCGTCTCTCACGCAATTGCATCTGAAGCTCAACAATCGAATTGCCCTCTCGGCGGATGGAATCACTCAAACTCTAAGGAATCTCTCCAAAGCTAGGTTAACCCTCTCTCGAAAATGTTCTTATCTAAGTTGTGTCCATCAAGAAAATAAACAAGGCTATATATACTAAATGAAAAATTAATCTAAGCCACACATCTTAAGTGGCAAGCTAATCTAAACCACACATTTTGATTAAGATCAAAGGATCACAACCTCCAAGCAAACAAGTAGCTTCGACCGGGTTCGGGTTGCAATCGGTCCGTCTAAGTTCTGGTTCGGATGATCCGGAGCCGTGTCATATGCTCAATCAGGTTTCTTTCCAGCCTCAACTTTCCCTCGAAAAAGCAATCACAAAATCGATGAGTCTAGTCTTTTAAACGCCAATAATCAAGATCAGAAAGTTGGGCGTGTATCGAGCTTGTTCCATCATGTCGCCAAGGTCTATTTTCAACATTACATCATGATCTCCGAGCGTTAGCAACTTTTCCAAAACTGGAAAGAACAACTTGAGCTTTCCAATTTTTCCATGCTCGAACAATATCATTGAATAATCGTTTGGGCTACCCGCTGCTCAACCTACGACTTTATTTCAGAGCCAGCTGCGTTTAGAATACATTCCACGCAAAGCTCATTATAGCGCAACTTGCCAACTTCCTTTATGACGTCCCACCCATCGGTTTTATTTTATTCTTTTATTCCTTCACTACTTCCATGAATCGCCACTTCTTCAAGTTTCTTGGAAGCACCAGAATGTCGAGCCGAAAGTCTGAGACTGATTGGTATCCATTTTTTGATTGGTGATTGGGTTTCCAATGATCGAGTACTAATCGGAATCCATTTTCTGTATGATCGTTTTGGCAACTGCTCCCAAACTCGATCGGTTTTCAGTTTGGACATTTGGTGATCAAGTCGAACTTTTTTTTGCTCATGACGACTCGTGATTTGCTCGAATCCTCTCACTTTTGCCCATTTTCTTTCTCCATAGCCCATTTGGTGATCAAAAGTTGAATTCTTTTTCGCTCATAGCGACTCGTGACGTGTCTAGATCCACTTGCCACCGCCAAGAAGCCTGATAACTCCAAATAACAACATATTTTTTTGCTTGAAAAAAATTGTGTATTACTTGAATTTTTATGTGAAAACCATCACAATATCTGATTTATGGCACACTTTATTGATTTGTTTCGCTTGGTGTCATCCGGAGCTCGTCTGTTGAGATTATTAACATTTTTGGCATGTTTAAGTGATATTTCTGGTCCAGAAAAGCTAAGTGTTGAAAGTCACGCGACGGAGCTCCGTCTTGGCAAGCTACGCTCTTTCCGTTTGCTCTAGCGCCAGCGACCACACATCCGCTGTTGCGTAGCGAGAGTGAACTACTCTAGAAATTCACTTAGTGTTCATCTCTTAGCGGCCCGCCCATTCCACTACCAGCCAATGAAGACAACAACGCTTGAGCTGTGCTGATGCCCTCCTGCCATCCAGGCAAGAGAAGAAGGTCTGCACCCTTACATCCCGAAGCGAGCGAAGCGGCACCCAGAGAGTTATAGCCGGTGCGACTGCTTCAACAGATTAACCACCATCAACCGCCTAACTCCCTAAGCAGTTTCAACTACCGCTCAACTGCTTCGCAACCGCCGATCCCATAGATCTACAAATAGGGCCAGATTCATTATGTAAATATCACAACATAATACGTGACATACACTACTTTCCTACAGTTTGTGCTTTCCGAGAACTCCAATCCTTTAAGGAAGTTCTCTACATAGGAATGGCAAGGGGAGTTGAAATTTTTTTCTCCTCTATCTGCTCACCTTTACTGTTTTCTAGAATAGTTTACTACTTTAGTTTATTGCTTTGGTTATTGCTTTTGTAATGTAGATCTTTATTGTCTTCTTTAGTAAATAATGAAATATCACGATTTATCGATATTCACTTTCATCCATGCTTCACACTTGCGTCAAAATATTTGGATTAGAATTCTAATTCACTGTGGAAGAACAGAAAAGAATCGACTATCTTAGCTTAGTGTTGTGTTGTATTCATTAATAGATTCTAGGTAGTTCAATGTAGCTAAGTACACGAGAGCCTTGTCGACCTGCTTAGTTGTTGTTCTAAATTTGATTGTGATTAAAGAGATGTAACAAAAGGGTAAAGTCATTTATGAGACAGAGATTAGGATAATTAATGGGGCATAGACGCTGGTCTATTGGGTTATAGAAATCTCTAGTGCCAGTAGAATTTCTTGCTTATAATGTTCTTATTCTGGGCATAATTGAAGTCTTTTTGTAAATCCCTTAAGGTCGAGTACCAACGAAGTTGTTTTCTGTGTTAATTTTTTTTGCGCAATTACATTCACTTCTCCTATCATTACGTGATATAAATATATGTTTAACATACTCACTTTCATCATTCGCTCATTACATCCATGAGAACCTAGCCATCTAATAACATACAGATCAGACACAACATGATCTGACCCTCTTTATCACTCACCTATTAACCATCATATACATATAATCCACTTCACTTCACCCGCTCGCCTCCGCTCACCACCGCTCTTGCTGCACCCATAGCTCGCACACTGCCTCCGCTGAACGCCTCACCGACCACTTATCTTTACTTGCTTTTCTTTAAATTTTATATTAGTTAACTCTCTAGCTCGCTCACAAGTGAGCCGGTCTTACTTTTTTTTTTGTTGCGGTTCACTTGTACAAAATTCTTGATTTAGATTTTGTGACTTAAAATCCCTGTGTTCGACCTAGAAACTCACTAGTAAAAATAGTATAAATAATTGTGATAATGCGATTCATGTCTAAAACTTCATTTTCATTATCTATATCTGAACATGTCCAATAATGCACATTTCATTCATCAAAAACTCATAGTAAATTCCCTATTTTAGTTTGAAACACACAAATTTTTGCTTATCATAATTTGGCGCCTTTACCGGGGATTTTAAACTTAAGAAATTGAGTCTTAAACTAATGTTAGTAATGCGCTATAATTTACCTTTAAATAATGTTATTTTGTTATTTTTATCGTTGTATTAACTTTTTCTTTGATGCAGCAATCTTTAATTTAGAGGTCCTAAGTGTTTCAGCGTGAAACCAGTCCTACTCCTTCTTCTCGCACTCATAGACATCTTTTTCGAGAAGTTATCAGAGAACGGATCATGGCTAGACAAGGAAAAAATGCTGCTCCTCCTACCAGTGTCCCGGCTTTCTAGACTGCCGCTGGGACATCATCATCCAATTCTGCCACATCTGCATCTTCACAGGAGGTGCAGCTTAATGTCCCCATTGTACTCTAGCCAACTACTGTTCCTCATGTCTTGACGACTACTGAAGAGTAGCTCATTAGGATGCTAAAAAGTATACAACAGGGAATGGCTGGAATGCAGGTGCACCTCGCTCAAGTCGAACAGGCTCAAGCCGCCCAGGCTGCGTTCATCGCTGCTCAAGCGACCCAAGCTGCTCGTGCCGCCGCGAATCCCGCTACCATCACCCACCTCCATCAACTATTGAGCCCCACCAAAGGCAATTGCAGAGACATAGGACTGATAATCGCCCACTTGCTGAAGTCCTGATGGATGTTCACTATTAGTCCCTATTGGATAACACTTTAATCACCAATTCTACGCCCAGAGGCTCTGGCCTTATGAGGTAAAGCTGCTGGTAGGCCTGACCAGCTAACGTCAATTCCATAGGCTGCTCAATGAAAGCCCTTATGAGCATCTCGAGAACTTCAACAGGATCGCTGCCACCTCCAAATCTCATGGCATCACAGAAGACGCTGCCAAGCTAATTTTGTTTCCCTTCTCCTTAGCAGGTGAAGCCAGGAAGTGATTTGACTCGCTCTACCCAATTCCTGGAACATTCAAGGAAGCAGCACAGACCTTCATGAGTAAATACCATCCTCTATCAGTCAGCGGAATGAAATTCTTATCTTTAACATGGTTTCTGATGAGACCCTGCCCAAAGCTTGAAGCCATTACAAGCAGCTGCTCCACAACTGTCCGCACCTTGAGATTCCTGACTTCATGGAGCTCCAGATCTTCTATTCAGGGATCACTTCTGAGTTAAGGATGTCTCTAGACGTAGCAGCGAGTAGCTCACTTATGGGACGATGTACGTCCGAAGCGAGGGCGTTGATCGATAAGATGCTGGCCAATCAGACTAGCAGGCCAGAGCCATCGAGGGGTCTTTACTAGGTTCCTTCTACCATTCCACAAGACGCGCGGATAGACAATTTTTTTGTCCATATCAAGCTGCTGGCTAAGCTCGTGAAGTAGGATCTATCTGGTAATAAAAGTAAACAGGTAGTAAATGAAGTCGTGGCCACTGAGGGGCAACCCCAAAGGCCTGACGATCCATGTCCTCAAAAACAATTTCATTAGCTACAACAATACGCTGCACGCAATATTATCATCGGGGATATTATCCACAACAACCTTACTACCAGACCCCCCCACTTTCCGCAGCAGGCATCTATTTTTGCCCAGGCGACAAATCAACCGCTGAGCTTTGAGGAATTATGGAGAAACACTAAACGGGCAAATCAGAAGTTCCAGAGGAATACATCTTCCTCAATCAAAATGTTGGAAATACAGGTCGGGCAGATTTCCAAAGCACTGATGCTTAGGCAGAAAGGAACGTTGCCTGGGACAGTCGAGACTGTCCCGAACCAAGCAAAGGTTGTAGAAACTAGAGGAGGAAAGCGAACGTCATCACCACCGTTGCCTGACAGAGGTATTAATCACTCCCCTTTCCCTATTGTTTTAAATACATTACCTGTACAGGATGAGATAATGAATCAAGTACCAAACAAGGAAATTTGTCCAATTGAGCCATGAGCGACGCAAGCCACTCGGGTGGCAACTCAGAAAGAGAAGGAGCCAACCCAAACGATAGCTAGGGCCCTCTTTCCAGCTAGGTTAGGAAAGAAGGACAATTCCAAGGAGTTTGAAAAGTTTGTACACATTTTCTGTAGTCTTAAATCCACTATTCCCATTTGATGATGCTTTGTTGCAGATGCCACAATACGCTAAATTTATAAAAGATATAATCAATAAGAAGCGAATAATGCTTGAGGTGGATGCAGCGGTGCAATTGGAGGGAGTGTGAAGTGCCATCTTTTCAGAGGAGCTACCAAAGAAACTCAGCGATCTAGAAGTTTTATTATTATTTGTACTATAGGGAAATT
Organism: Andrographis paniculata; assembly: GCF_009805555.1. Lineage (NCBI taxonomy): Eukaryota > Viridiplantae > Streptophyta > Magnoliopsida > Lamiales > Acanthaceae > Andrographis > Andrographis paniculata. The sequence goes on from NW_026137402.1 coordinate 1,519,747, forward strand.
GAAAACAATTAGGGCATTATGCGACTTAGAAGCTAGTATCAATCTTATGTCTTTTTCGCATTTTATTAAATTAGGGCTTTATGAACTTGAGCCATGTAGGACTGTAATTCCACTTGCCAATAAATCAATAAGAATCCCAAAAGGGATTATTCATGATGTACCGATGCAAGTAAATAAATTTATCTTCCCTGTAGATTTTATAATAATGGAAACGAGGGAAGATTGCAAAATTCCAATAATTTTGGGAAGATCTTTCCTTGCCACCGCTCAAGCTAATATCAACATCGCTCAAGAAGAAATTACATTGAGCATCGGTGAAGATAAAGTCACATTTTCGATGAACAATTCAATATGCCAACCTCGGGAAGAAAACTGTGATTTTATCGATGAATTAAATTAATTAATTTCTCTTGAGAACAGTTTAATCTTAGAATTTCTTGAAAAAATTTCAGAGAAGGATTCGCTCACACTGGAGCAGTTAGAGGACTCAGATGAGCGGAGCGACAGCTCACTAGTACCCACTGAATCCATAGAGCAAGCAAAGCGAAAGCCAAAAAGCGAATCCACAATAAGGGAGGAGTTGAAAAAGCTACCAGAACATCTCAAGTACGTATTCCTTGGCCCGGAGGAGACTTACCCGCTAATAATCTCCATCTCTCACTATGGGATAATATAGGTGAAGATATGAAATTAAGGCCAACACGGATAATCCTAGTGACCTAAGTAAGCACAACAACCTCGGCTCGAAATACACAAGAGGACATGTAGGGAAGTTATCAAAATAAAGTATTATATCGCATCAAAAGTTCTAATCTCCCCCCACACCTAATTGAGACAATGTCCCTATTGCAAGAACAAAGATGAAACAAAAGAGACGGAGAAAACAAACTTCCCTGGAATAAGCGGGGGCGACCGGCCACTGAGGAAGAGACCCGAGACTCGCACTGGTCGGGGCAGTATGAGAGAATCCGACTTTTGCACCTTGCCCATCACTCCTTCATGAAAAGAATTCAACAATCAAATTACAATTCCTCAATAAATTCCAACACCAAGAACAATTTCAAAACAAAGCATTCAAATGTTAATCGACAATCTTTTGCGAGACAATTAATCTATTACACAATCAAAACACACCATGGGGAGCATATATACAAAATTCTGCATCAAAAAAGTTGCCCAAAATATAGCAAAATATTATCATATATAACACATATCAATTCCCCCACACCTAATCCATATTTTTCCTCAAGCATATGTCCAAACCAAGAATTGAGATACTCACTAGCGCAAAAGTCACTTAGTCGTGTCATCAACTACGTCAGATTCAAAGCATGCAAAAACCAACTAACATCACCAAATGTGGAATGTATATAAGTAAAGCTCTCACCCTCATGTGTTTAGGCTATATTCACTCAATGCACATGAAGTAAACGACGAACCCCATAGGCTTGCAAGCAAATCAAATCAACTCCACAATTCATCAAGAAATTAACGTTCATAATCAAAGGTCTTAATTAAAGGTTGTAATGGGGCCATGGTTGGGATAGGAAAAATGAAATCAACGGCTAATGGGACCGAGGAATTAATCTATAATTCATCACATCATAATGAGCGCAAGTCGCATACATGAATGAACAAAAATCAAACAACACTGCACCAACGATGATCAATGCAAGACAAGAACATACTTTTTTTCTTTTTTTTTTTCCACGAGTCTTTTTTTCTTTTTTAAGGACTCGGAATATTTTTTCTTCTCTTCTTTTTTTTTCAGCCCCTTTTAATTTTCTTTTATTATTTTAAAGAGGCTAGATAACGAGATACTTTTGGCAAAAATATATATGAATTTATAACCGTGCCACAACATGAATACTCTCAAATACAACTTCAGAATAATATTGTATAATGAATGCAACTCTAAATAATCTAATGTAATGAATCAAAGAACAATTCCTCAAGTTCCCATGGGTTCAAGTAAGCGTTTGGCTTAATCCAAGAAAAAGGCTTATTGGCTTGGGGGGTTATACATAAACTAAGAAATATAAGATAATAAATTAAGCTCAAACTTGGTTCACTAAGGGATAATATAGGTGAAGATATGAAATTAAGGCCAACACGGGTAATCCTAGTGCCTTATCATTTTAATCTCATCAATTCTCAATAAACGCGGAGTCAATAAGCATAAGCAAGCAAGTTCTAGGTAGTCAAATACAAAATATATTCACACAATCCTAGAAAATTGAGCATATATGATATGTATGAGTGAATTTGCTCAAATAAGGCTCAAATAACTCACTTAAGGGTTCTTTGTTAGAAGGCTAAGCCCACTCGTCATCTAACTTCATCAACAAACACGGAAATATCCTAATGACCTAAGTAAGCACAACCACCTCGGCTCAAAATACACAAGAGGACATGCAGGAAAGTTATCAAAATAAAGTATTATATCGCATCAAAAGTTCTAATCTCATTAACATATGCTGCAAAATAAAGTATCAGTTCCTACGCCACAAATTTTTTTTTTTAAAATGCAGTAGTTCAGTGAGTAGGTTCGTCTCCGCATGGAACAATAATAATATTGAATATTCGGTTATTTATAATTATACTATATATATATATAAATAATGGGGGGGTTTTGATTTATCACACTAAATTAGGAGAAAATAAATTCGCTCAACTAAATAAAATGCAAGGCGGATTACCAAAGATGATTAAACTCTAGCATAGGAATGAATTTTCTGTTCGGGATATAAATTTTGTTCATCGACTAAAAATCAAGTTCATTGACTAGTTGGATAAATTGGTTATAGTTGATCTACACGCGTTCACAACCAACCTTTCCTAACTTTTTCGCTATTTAGAGGCTGTTTCTAAATTGAGTTCTTAATTAGCTAAGGTACGATTGTTCGCTATTTCCCTAATCGAGTGAGAATCCTAGGTACGACCGTAGTTTTACTAACTTGACAACTTTAATTACTAGAAAGACCCGATTCAATCTAACAAAATTCCTAAGCGGATTTGTTTAAAATTTATTCTAATTCTTCTCTAAAGTATTCCTCTAGGTTGCTACACCAATTGAAAAATTACACAATTACGGGTGCCAATCTCCAATTTAGCTATGAAATCTCAAATCAATATGTGCACAATAATCAATTTAAGATGTATAAACTTATAAATTAGAAATACCCAATATCGATGAACACCAAATTAAACAAAATCAAGTCTCACAAATTCAATCTCAAACATAAATTCACACCTACTCTAAAAATGAAATTACTCAAAATTCATAGGAATTAAAACACAAAAAAAAAGAAAGAAGTTCATCATGCCTTCAATTTTGAAATCGACAAAGAAGAAAAATACGAAAATAGAATAACGCCCCGAAAATTCGTCTGCAATCCTTCTCCAAGTTCTTTGCGTTCTCCCTCGTGTTCTCCCTTCTCTTCCCCTCTTCAATTCAAAAAAATCGTGTCTCTTCAACTCCATCCCAAGATCCCCTTTTTAAATAGATCCCCTTTGCAATTAAATCCCAAGTACTTTTAATATTGCCAATTCACCCCAAGGGCCTTTTTGTAAATTCCACATTGTACTTGCGTGATCACGTCTAAAGCCTTCGTGCGTTCTATTCATTGTCTCCCAAATACACCCCAAAACTTGTCATCCACATAAAATCTATTGCGCAATAAAAAACATACCATAAGGAGCATATATACAAAATTCTGCATCAAAAAGTTGTCCAATATATAACAAAATATTATCATATATAACGAATATCAATCTCGCTTGTGCCGGACCAACAGGCTCAACTACTATCCCTTCTCAAGAGAAGGAAGACGGTGTTTGCATGGAAGATTTTAGATATTAAAGGAATCAGCCCAACAGTATGTATGCACCATATCAGATTGGATGTTGAAGTGAAGCCATGCAGACAGCCTCCGTGACGCCTTACTGAAGATATGCACGAAGTTGTGAAAAATGAGGTCATAAAGCTATTTGATGCAAGTATCGTCTATCCTATCAGTGACAGCCAGTGGGTCAGCCCAACCCATATGGTCCCCAAGAAAGGAGGCTTTGTCGAACAGACAAACGATGATGGGGAGGTCTTCACGAGAAGACCAATCACAAAATAGAGAATATGTATCGACTACAGAAGGCTTAATGCAGTGACGAAGAAAGATCATTTCTCACTACCGTTTCTTGATCAATGCCATGAGAAGCTTGCAGGTCACAAATACTACTATTTCCAGTACGGCTACTCAAGCTATCATCAAGTTCCCATCAAGCCGGAGGACTGTGAGAAAAATACTTTTACCTGTCCATATGGTACATTCGCTTATAGGATGATGCCTTTTGGGCTCTGCAGCGCCCCAGCGACCTTCCAGCGGTGTATGTATCACATTTTCACTGATTTCCTAGACTTCTGAATAGAAGTTTTTATGGATGACTTCTCAGTATATGACAAGACCTTTACCACATGCCTGAGCAATTTGGATAGAGTGTTGCTCCGCTCCATTGAGACTGATCTCGTGCTGAACTGGGAGAAGTGTCACATGATGGTAAATGAAGGAATTATTCTTGGCCATAAGATCTCGCTCGCGGGAATAGTGGTGGATAGATGAAAATTTAGTGTAATCAAAAGAATGACAACGCCCTCAAATAAGAAAGAAGTTAGAAGTTTCCTTGGTCACGCCGGTTTCTACAGTTGCTTTATTAAGGACTTCAAAATAATCACTCAACCTCTCACTCACTACCACTCCCATCATTTCGGCACCAGTGTGGAGCGAGCCATTCGAGCTGATGATGGATACAGTGTTTGCATGGAAGATTTTAGATATTAAAGGAATCAGCCCAACAGTATGTATGCACCATATCAGATTGGATGTTGAAGTGAAGCCATGCAGACAGCCTCCGCGACGCCTTACTGAAGATATGCACGAAGTTGTGAAAAATGAGGTCATAAAGCTATTTGATGCAAGTATCGTCTATCCTATCAGTGACAGCCAGTGGGTCAGCCCAACCCATATGGTCCCCAAGAAATGAGGCTTTGTCGAACAGACAAACGATGATGGGGAGGTCTTCATGACAAGACCAATCACAAAATAGAGAGTATGTATCGACTACAGAAGGCTTAATGCAGTGACGAAGAAAGATCATTTCCCACTACCGTTTCTTGATCAATGCCATGAGAAGCTTGCAGGTCACAAATACTACTATTTCCAGTACGGCTACTCAGGCTATCATCAAGTTCCCATCAAGCCGGAGGACTGTGAGAAAACTACTTTTACCTGTCGATATGGTACATTCGCTTATAGGATGATGCCTTTTGGGCTCTGCAGCGCCCCAGCGACCTTCCAGCGGTGTATGTATCACATTTTCACTGATTTCCTAGACTTCTGAATAGAAGTTTTTATGGATGACTTCTCAGTATATGACAAGACCTTTACCACATGCCTGAGCAATTTGGATAGAGTGTTGCTCCGCTCCATTGAGACTGATCTCGTGCTGAACTGGGAGAAGTGTCACTTGATGGTAAATGAAGGAATTATTCTTGGCCATAAGATCTCGCTCGCGGGAATAGAGGTGGATAGATCAGAATTTAGTGTAATCAAAAGAATGCCAACGCCCTCAAATAAGAAAGAAGTTAGAAGTTTCCTTGTTCACGCCGGTTTCTACAGTTGCTTTATTAAGGACTTCAAAAAAATCACTCAACCTCTCACTCACTACCACTCCCATCATTTCGGCACCAGTGTGGAGCGAGCCATTCGAGCTGATGATCGATACAAGTGACTATGCCATCAGCATTGTATTGGGACTGAAGATGGAATCCAAGTTGAATGTCATTTACTATGCCAGTAGGACGTTGGACTCTGCACAAAGGAATTACACTACAACTGAGGAGATGCTAGCCACTGTCTTTGTTTAAGAGAAGTTCAGATAGTATCTGATCGAGAGCAAGACAATAGTTCACACTGATCATGCAACGATAAAAGAGACCAAGGCCCATTTAATTTGTTGGGTTTTTTTGCTCCAAGAATTTGACATTGAAAACAAGGACATAAAAGAGAAAGAAAATTTTGTCGATGACCATCTTTGCAGACTTCAACAACCGGAAAATACATCCCCAGGTATAAATGATTCTTTTCCTGACGAGAAATTGTTCCTTGTGCAGGGTAAAGAGCCATGGTTTTTAGACCTGGCAAATTTCTTGGCCACAAGACAAATTTCCGCTCATAGATTTTTAAGGGAAAAAAAGTGTCTTCTCAGCTTTCCAAAGGATTATTTTTTGGATGAACCTTATTTTTTCAACATCGACTCTAATAGGATTATCCGTCGTTGTGTAGTGAAATCAGAGGGCCGCTGATCTTGAATGAATGTCATGGCTCCCACGTAGGAGCGCATTTTGCTGGCCAGCGCACAGCGGCCAAAGTTTTGCAATCTGGCTTCTTTTGCCCAACGATATAAAAAGATGTTGATGCCTTTGCCAAGGCTTGCAAAAAATTTCAGAGATTAGGCTCTATCTCGAAGAGAGATGAGATGCCTCATACTGGAATTTTGTTTATGGAATTATTTTATCTATGGGGAATAGACTTTATGGGACTGTTTCTGAATTCAAATGGAAAGCTTTATATCTTAGTGGCAGTGGATTAGCAAGTGGGTTGAAGCGCAAGCGCTCTCTACTAATGATTCTCACTCAATGATCCGCTTTCTTAAGTACATCATTTTTCCAAGATTCGGGGTCCCAATGACTATCATTAGCGATGAAAGAACCCATTTTGTAAACAAAGCGTTGCAATCTTGTCTTTAACAGTATGGGATTTGTCAGCATCTAACTACTCCCTATCACCAACAAGAAAGAAGTCAGGTGGAAGTTTCTAACAGAGAAATCAAACACATCCTCCAGACAACAGTCAACATGAGTCACAAGAACTGGGTTGAAAAATTAGATGATGCGCTGTGGGCCTACAGAACAGCCTTCAAGACGCCAATTGGGATATCACCTTATCGGTTAGTTTATGGAAAAACATGCCACCTCCCACTGGAACTCGAACATCGCGCATACTGGGCTATCAAGTATTTAAACTTTGATTTGTTGCCAGCCCAGCAGAAGCGCGCAGAGTGATTACTAGATCTAGCCGAGTTCCGGTATCATGCAAATAAAAGCACAAAAATTTACAAGGAAATAATAAAGTTCTATCACGATAGGAAGTTAAAGAAGAAATAATTCACTGAGGGATCCAAGGTCTTAGTGTATGATTCTAGACTTCACTTGTTCCCAAGAAACTTGAAATCCAAATGGACTGGGCCATATGTTGTCAAACAAGTTCTGCCAAGCGGAGCCATCAGACTCATTGATGTGGATAACTCGATGGAAAGCGATTCCTTCCTAGTCAATGGAGCAAGATTGAAACCATATATCGAAAGTTCTGTATTGCAGCAGGCCGAAACAGAGATTGATTTGATAGAAGTTCAGAAGCTTGCTCTGTGATAAGAACTTAACTAAAATCTAGAATTGCCTAATCTTATATCCGCCATAGTTTTACTTGTTTTCTTTAATCGCTTCCCTAGTTAGAATTTTACCGCTTCCCTAGTAGCAGTTTATCGCTTTTATAGTTAGATTTTATTGCTTTTGTAGGGTAGTAAATTCTTGCTTTCCTAGTTAGTTTAGCGCTTTCAAATAGGAATAGAATTATCGCTTTCTAGGTAGTTTATCCCTTTCAGTAGAATAAAATTTTGATTGTTTTATTGTCGTTTTTCTAGAGTAACTTAGGTAGGTTTTTAATTTCTAACCTGAGTCTACCCCAAGCCAACCTTTGCTTCGCTTGTTTCACCTTGATACATGCTGGAGGAGTGTTATCGCTCACCCAATACCACTTGCCCAATCGCTTGTGTGTCATACTTAGGATAAATTAGAAGTATTGATTTAACCGCTCACCTACCCAGTAACCCACCCCGTTAAGCCTTTATATTAATATAATAATACTGGACCGACAAGAAGCTGAATCGTCCACCGCATACGTCACAAAGCAAGTGAGCGATGAACCCTCTCCTATAAATACCCCCTCCACTCAGTCATTTCCACTTTTACCCCCAAATTAACTCCTTTAGTACGCTACAAAGAAACCACCATTCCTCCGTGTTCCCAAATTCGAAAAATCTTTATCTTTCAACTGATTTTAACAAAATCTGAGGTAAGATATAGGTTCTCCTTGGTCTAATTACTCGATTTCATAGTTTTTTTTCCTGATTTCACATTCAATAACACATAATCAAAAATTATGTTTGGGAAAACTCACTATTCTTCAAAATTTTGAAAAATTACTATAACTTGATTTTCTGTGAATCTAAGTCTGTTATCTGTTAGATTTAGATATAATATCTGATATTCTCACTTTCTATGGATCAATTTCCAATTTTTCAATTGATTTTCTTGAGCTTGTGATTTTCTCCTTTCTTCACAACGAAAACCCTCTGTGGAGTGTTTTGTTTTGTTGTGGGATGAGTAAATAGGGTTCGTATCAGCAAGTTTCAGGATATTTCTACCTGTTTAGCTGAATGTTTATCCATTTTGGGACTAATATTGCAAGTTTGAAAGTATTCTGGTTGCACTATGTTTTTCTTTGAAAAACCCTGGGCTATCTGAAAGTCATCACAATAAAACCAAGCAAGAGAAAGCTAAGTGTGAATTAGGAGTTTGATAAAGTTGAAGAGAAGATTTAGAGAAGAGTTCAGAGGATACTGTCCACTGACAGGGGGAGAGTGGTAGAAAGAAGCTCTGGTGAATTTGTTGAACCAGCACCGCCAGAAGCTTACTACAAGCGAATGAGGGTCCTTGAATTGACTGAGGTTTGGAGCGACCTGAGTAAGCTGAAATCCGTAGAATTCAGAAAATTCATCCTGGAGTTCCCGGAGGATTACTTGAGATTCGAATACACAGACGAGACTAACCAGAGGTATCCAGTGAACGACTGATGGTTGAGCTATAAAAGACTGAAGAATTTCAGTAGGAAGGAAATCGAGTAGGAGTTCGCTCGTCAAGCCGCTCTTGGAGAAATGAAGGTCTTTCGAGCGGAGAAGATATCCAGGAACATAGTGAACTATGTTATTTGAAATATGTGTAAAATTAAATATTCTCTCCGTCCATTAAAATTAGCCCATTTGGGCTCGGCACGGGAATTAAAAAAAATAAATATTTTATTAAAAAAGTGATAGGTAGTTAAGGGTATTTTTGAAAATTTAGTTAAAAAGGTAAAGTAAATGAAGAGAGAGAATATAGTAAAGTTAGTGGTATTTGTTGTAAATAAGTGTTGAATGGAGGGTAATAATTAAATGTTGATTTGTTGACTTTGCCAAAATTAGTAATGTGATAAATTTAATGGACGGACTAAAAAAGAAAGTAAGAATAAATTTGGCGGACGGAGGGAGTATATTATTAGTATATGAGTATGTTCAAATTTTTATATTGTGTTTATATTATTATTATTATTATTATTATATATTATTAGTATATGAGTATGTTCAAATTTTTATATTGTGTTTATATTATTATTATTATTATTATTATTATTATTATTATTATTATGGGATGATCTAAAAATCATCGTATAGTAAGGAGGTGTTTGGGAAAGAGCTTTTCGAAGAAGAGCAATGGGATGTTTGGGAAACAGCTTTTTGAAGAGCTTTTAGGTGTTTGATCAGTCAAAAAGCTCATTTCAGCGTTTGGTAAATTAGTTTTTTGAAATAGCTTATTATCCCAAAAAAACTAATTTTTGAAACGTTGTATTTTCAGCATTTCAGAATAGTTGTTTCACTTTATTTTTTTATTCCTTATTTGACCTTAAAAATAAATCATTCATTTTATACATAGTAATATATTTATCATTGTAGTATTTATTAATTATGTTAATATATATTTTTAGTTAACTTTTAAATTTACTTTTATAAATTTGATATAACTGAAATTATTATTAATTTATTTATATATTTTGTCACATAAATTTTTTTATTACCGATGAATATATTAGGATAAATTTATTTAAAATTATAAATAATAAAAAAATTAATTAAAAAGTAACTTAATAAAAAATATATTAACTTTTTCTACAAAATATTTAAAAAATAACAAAAATAAATATTTTAATAAAATTTTTATAAGTTTCAATACGTAATACTTCTTCCGTCCCGCAAGAAGGGTGGCGTTTGCTTTTTGCACGTAGATTTTTTAATATTAGTATTATATTGGATTGTAGTAAAAAAGACAAAAAATACTCTTATTAGTACGGTGTAATATAAAAGTAATGGCATTTGTGTAATATATTGTAAGTTGAAAGGATATTTATTATGTGAAGTAGGTAGTACAATTACTAAATTATAAAATTGTAACATTGTTTTGAGACGGACGAAAATGAAAAATGGTAACCATTCAATGGGACGGAGGAAATAATAAAAATTCTAAAAAATCATATACAACAAAGAACACAACTAAATATTTTAAAAATAAAATACAAAATATCCTTAATTGTCATTTTACATATAAACAACTAATATCAAATCATTATTTTACCAAACACGTTAATTCAAACTGCTAATCGAATAAGCTAGTCAAACTAGCTAATCGAATCAATTAACAACTATCAGCTAATTGTCAAACACACCTTTGAGCTTATTAAACAACTTTTAGTCGTTTGACCAATCAAAAAGCGATTATTTTACCAAACACTTTAATCCAAACTACTAATCGAATCAGCTAGTCAAACCAGCTAATCGAATCAACTAACAGCTATCAGCTAATTGCCAAACACACATTTGAGCTTATTAAACTGCTTTTAGTCGTTTGACCAATCAAAAAGCTACTTTACGTATTTGGTAAATTAAATTTTTAAAAGAGCTTTTTGGACCCAAAAAACTAATATTTAAAAAGCTAATTTACCCGACGTTTTAGAAGAGCTTTTTCACTCTAATTTTGTTTATTTATTATTTACCCTTAAACATTAATTATTTATTTCATACATATAAATATATTTTTATTCTAGTATATATTAATTATTTTTAATATATTTTATTTATTAAATTATAATTTTATTTTTTAAATTTTAAAATAATTACTATTAATAATTATTACATATAAATTATTTTATTTGTAAAATATATAAATTTATTAAAATTAAATCAAATACTAGAAAAGAAAATTATTATTAATTTATTTATATATATTTATTATATAATTTTACATTAAAAATTTTTTAAAAAATTATTAACATAATACAAATATATATACGAAAGATTCATTATTTTATTTTTGACATAATTTCAATAAAAAAATTATTATTATGTTTTAATAAAAATATTTTTCTTAAATCTAAAAAATAAAATAAATATTTTATAATTTTAAATAATTAATATAAAAAATTCTCAAAAATTTTACACCAAAATGAACAAAATTAAATATTTTAAAAAATAACATATAACTATCCTTAATTGTTATTTTATGTATAAACAACTAATATCTTTACTAAATACTTTAATACAAACAACTAATTGAATCAGCTAACCAAACTGGTTAATTGAATCAGTTAACAACTAAAAGCTATCAGCTAATGGTAAACGTCACCCTGAATTTTGTATTAATCGCTGATTAGTCCAATATATATATATATATATATATATATGTTTCCTACTATATATTTTGCTATATGATAAATTATTTATATATATAATTTCATTAATTTACAAAAATGGTGTGTGTTCGACAATTAGCTGATAGTCGTTAGCTGTTAGCTGGTTCGATTAGCTGCTAGCTATTAACTTATTCGATTAGTTGGTTTGACTAGCTAATTCGATTGGCTGCTAGTTAGCGGTTTGATATTAGTTATTTATACGTAAAATGACAATTAAAGACATTTTATATTTTATTTTCAAAGTATTTAGTTGAGTTTTTTTCGGTGGGTAGACTTTTTTATAATTTTATTATTAATTTTCAAAATTAGAAAATTTTTATTAAGATATTTGTTTTTATTTTAAAAATATTTTGTAAAAAATTAATGCAAGCTTATTGAAATATATATATTTTTTCATTAAAAATAGTATAAATATAAAAGAACAAAAATTATTAGTATATGGATTTTTATTAGATTAATTTTTAATTAATATATATTTACATTAAATTTATAATTTTAAATAAATATATTTATTTTTAATAAAAATATTATGTGATAAAAAATACTACATAATTGATTAATAATATTAATATTTTTATATTATCTTTATTTTAAACAATAAAAAAAATTATAAATAAGATAATTGATATATAAAAAAATAATTATTTTAAATTTATAAATATGAATTTATAAGTTATTAGAAGAAAATATATCTAAAAATTAATAAATAGTGTAATAAAAAATATATGAATATATGTGAAAGAATTAATTAATTTTAAGGGCAAATAAAGAATAAGACAAATTAAAATAAAAAAGTTAATATGAAACGCTGATATATACAGTTTTTTCAAAATTAGTTTTTGACCCAATTGAAAACGCTAATTTACCAAACACCCAAATTAGTTGATTTAGAGGTCAAACAGCTAAAAATTCTTCAATAAGCTAAAAGCTCTTGAAAAAGCTTTTTACCAAAACACCCTCAAAGTCACCGCACTGGTATTTAACATAGGTATTTGTATACAATTAGATAGTACACATTCCGACTATTAAATACTACCTCCGTCCGGTTCTAAATGTCTCAGTTATTATTTACATGTTGATTTTTTTATATTAATTATTATATTAAAATGGTGCAAATTAAGAAAAAATTACAAAAATATTTCAATTAGTGTCTTATAATACTAATAGAAGGACATTTGTACAAAAAAAAATATACAAATATAAGAATATTTTTAATATTAAGTAAAATAACGCAAAAGGTAAATGTGACCCTTAGAGGAGGGCGGAGGGAGTATATGTTTATTTGTCTTTTTCACAAAAATATATATTTTATTTAGATTAAAGAAAATTATATACTCCTTCCGTCCTGGCTATCGTGTTACATTTACCGTAGATACGGAAATTTAGAAATTGTATAATTACTAAATAATTAAAAATATATTAGTAAAAATAATTATTGTATAATAAAAATAATTTTATATTAAGATTAAGGTAACTAATTAGTATAATTAAAATTTTAAAAATTATAAATTTAAATTTTTAAAATAAGATTAAAGTGTATAATTTTTTTTCAAAAAAATGACAAAATAAGTGAATAAACGAAAATAAAAAGATGGACACATTAAATGAGATGAAAAAGTATATTTTAATTTATATTATTTAATATTATATTTTTTTTATACATATACTATAAATATTTATATATTTTATTTACTCAAAACAAATTCGTCTTGTTAACTCTCCATTTATTTTACAAATATTCTACTTTATGAATAATTAATATAATATTATATTAATTAAAACTTAAGTCCAACTTAAATGAACAAATAATTTGTGAACGTAATTTAATATATTTTAAAGAAATCGTATAGTATATATCTAGATGAAATTGTGTCGTCACGAGTCAATTTTTTTTTTTTTTTTTTGTGTGTGGGTTCACCACTTAAAATAATAATGAAAATTAAAAGTCAAAGGAAAAAAGAAAAAAAGAATGGGGAGTACAAGGGAGTGCTATACAATTTTTAAAATATAAAGAAATTTTATTCTGAATTTTGAAACCACGTAAGAGTTATGAACAATTTTACATTTTTTTAAACTATGTTGCTAGTTATTTTTTCTATTGGATTTTTGTTGATGTTTTTAGGCTGTCTGGACATCAAATGGGCTGCAACAGGAGATTGAATCTTCGCGACCTGAGCCCAAAGTTTATTAAGACCCACATTGTTATTGCCCCAGAAGCTCGTTTGTGGTGATGGTGGACTCAAAAGCGAGACGTGTAACAGATTGGTGAAGCATCATTGAAGGAATCTAAGTTTGTTGTAACTTATTTGGTAGTGGAGCAATTGTTAAGGGAACATTCTGGAGTTTCTAAGATAGAATGGAGTGAGAAAAATCAAAAATTGAAGGTGAGGGGTTTGGGAATAGGTTGAGTACGGGAAATCATCAAGAAATTGGTAGATAGATTTCTTGAGTGTGTAGCTCTATTGTATCCACATATCATGTGCTTCAATGGTTTGAGTAGTGAGTTTCGTCTGGGTTGGAACCCCCCAATGGTTTAGCTCTATTGTATCCACATATCATGTGCTTCAATGGTTTGAGTAGTGAGTTTCGTCTGGGTTGGAACCCCCCAGATGTAGGTTGGTGCAGCCGAACCGGGTTATCATTTCGTTGTGTTGCTATTGTTCTTCGTCACCAGTATGTTCATTTGCAGTTCGATCGTCCAACAAACAACCAGTCTATGCTGAGGGATTTTTCTGTGTTGGTTTTTAAGTTTTTTGCTGTTGTGCGTGAGTTAATTGTTTTTCGGGGCCTACAATTTTTATCAAAGCCTCCTCTTCAACATATTACCGAAGAGTGATCCAAAGTTACGTAAAAGAAAAGAGCCAAAAAAATCCATCCGAAAATCCTCCCAGAACCTTGATTCAAAGAAGATCCAGACTGGAAGTCCGAATAGCAACCGAACAGCTGACAGCCGGCCTGCACAGAATGCCCAAAAAGCTGAAAATCTAACAATTAACTCACGCACAACAGCAAAAAACTTTGGATCACTTTGGATTTTTTGTCGAACAAGAAGCTTTTGAGTGAGAATAAATGATTAATGAAGGGCAAATAGAAACTCGGTGAAGTATTGAGTCTAGGAAAACCATATGGAGATCATAGCGGAATAGACTACACACTTGAAGCTAGAAAATCTCGAACCACTTTCGTCAGCAGTGGAATACTCTCAGAACCGCTCTCAAATGGAAATTCTGCAAATTTGAATGTGAAATCGGAATATGAAAAAATTAAAAATGACAAGTTATTCAGACGATCCACAGACTGTGTGTATTGCTGGCGAACGGGACATAATGCAAATCAGTGTGCTCAGATTGTACATGATATTCTCAAAGAGAAACAAATCAAGTGGCCGTCAGAAGAGCTCAAACAGAGAATAAAAATCATATGTGAATAGAGGCCAAAAGTATCATCAAGTCTCTATAGTATTGCTTAATCTATGGAATAATCAAATGGAGATATGTCCAACTCAAAGGTTGATGCTGCTAATGCCATCCAAACCATTGATGAATTATCCTCCAATTACATTGAAGCAAAATCTAGTGTAAGAATGAGACCTACGGTTGAAAAATATCACCCTACAAATGCTTTTTTTGACAATCCTAAATGGGAAAGAACTATAAGAGGTAAATCCACATATTTCTCCGAAGACAATGGACATAACTGTTTTACTTCGGAAATGGAGAAATTTGAAAAGTCCCTGGATGACGAATATACAACGACCAGTATTAAAAATAAACCATCAGGATTTAAGGACAGCTACGTCCGGAGGTTTTCTGGATCAATTGCAAGCAATCTTGTAAAGGAGATGGTAAAGAATTTCCTTTCTTTCAGCTCTAGTTGAAGTCAAATGCATATTCAAGCTGTTTTGGCTTGATCGCCTCCCACGGTGGGGAGCAAAAGAAAGGAGTAAAGCTGCGATTGAAGGGGTAAATCATTTATCTTCATCTTGATATAATTTGATATTGGACTAATTGATAGGATGAGTTCCTTGCTTGTGTGCATTATTTATTGTTGCTGATTGTGATGGATAACTAAGCTGATGTGCAAGGATTAAAGGGGAGCCACTGTCAGCCCCTATTTCGTCGTTGAAGGTTGTTTTTTTGTTTGATATCTTGCAAAAGGGGAGTGGATTGCATGTCCTTAGTTTAATGTGTTTATTCTTGGTGTTGAGATATTGTTGCTATTTGGTTTAGAGCGAATTTGGGGCCAACAATTGCTATTTCGATACCCTCTGGAAATCGAAGGAATGTCTGGTGGTCGGACAGACAACTATCAAACTGCAGGTACTACAAACAATCTGGACACAAAGAGTTTGATTGTGATCGAATCAGACAAGATTTATAGCTAGATAGAAAAGTATTTTGGCCATCAAAACAATTGAAGAACAGAATTATGGCGAGACTGGTGCGGAGACCTAAGGTGAATCAAGAAGCATATCTAGTCTCTTTCTCCACGCAGGACATTGGAATGGAGTCCTTTTATGTGAGCTGTCGCAATGAATTGTCTGAGGTAAGGAGTCAAAATTCAAGTTATGACGAATCTGAACTGAAGCAAACCACAGAGGGATTGGATTTAATTGATGAAAATAAAGGAAAGTCAGATTGCATTTGGACATCTCATGAACAACCCTACGGAAGCAGCAACCTTGAACCATCAATAAAAATTCTTACCAAAGCCAACAAGAATCATTCACCAGAGCATATCCTTAGAAACGATTGTTGTTGCATATCCAAAATAAAACCGAACAATGTTGTTGAAGGTTCGGAAAATTGAGTGAACAATCCTGATCACGTGCAGACAGCAAAGTAACTAGCAGACATTCAAATTAAATTCTTGGATTCAAATCAATTTTAAGAGTTACGACAAGATCTTGACATGTGGTTCTTGCAGTAATTGGTGTTGTTTTCGAAGAGTGGTCAAGCACGAAAGTATTTCTGTGCAGCAAAAGTGATAATCATTCTGATTAAATGAGTATGAGAGATGTTCTAGGTGTTGGCAACATTGATGAGGCGGATGAGGTGCCGGTGATGGATGAAGATTAGTTCGATAATTCGATGGATTGACATTCCTTTTTGGATTGTTGTTCCCCAAAGGGGGAGAAGAAGTTTCCATCATTCATACCTTAGATATTGAATGTTGAAACTTGAACTATGGTTAGGCTTGACTTGATTCGGTTGTGCTTGCTTTGAGGGGGAGAGATTCATGCATGTTCAGTGTATTTTTGTTATTAGTATGCTCCCTGTGTTCCATCGTGATTGGGAAACATCAACTAAAAATGGGGAGATTGTTGTTAGTTATTTTTTCTATTGGATTTTGGTTGATGTTTGCAGGTTGTCTAAACATTGAATGGGCTACAACAGGAGATTGGGCCTTCGCGAGCCCAAAGTTTATTAAGACCCACATTGTTATTGTCTCAAAAGCCTGTTTGTGGTGATGGTGGACCCAAAACTGAGACGTGTAACAGATTGGTGAAGCATCATTGAACAAAATCTAAGTTTGTTGTAACTAATTTGGTAATTGAGCAAATTAGATTGTTAAGGGAACATTATGGAGTTTCTAAGATAGAATGGAGTGAGAAAAATCAAACATTGAAGGTGAGGGGTTTGGGGGATAGGTTGAATACGGAAAATCATCAAGAAATGGGTAGATAAATTTCTTGAATGTGTAGCTCTATTGTATCCAGATATCCTGTGTTTCAATGGTTTAAGTAGTGAGTTTCGCCTGAGTTGGAACCCCCCAGATGTAGGTTGGTGCAGCCGAACTGGGTTATCATTTCGTTGTGTTTCTATTGTTCTTCATCACCAGTATGTTCATTTGTTGTTCGATCATCCAACGAGCAATCAGTCTGTGCTGAGGAATTTTTCTGTGTTGATTTTTAAGTATTTTGTTGTTGTGCGTGAGTAAATCATTTTTCGGAGCCTACAACTATAATTATTATATATATTACATTAATTCTCTTTCATTCTACCAAAATATAATCATTACATTTAACATAATCATTAAAATCTAAATTCTTGAAAATAAACTCATATTATACAGAGTGTCTTAATATTAGTATATAATGTATTTTTTAAAAAATATTTATGAGAAATTATGTCATAAATAAACCTAAAGTGAACAAGCTCATTATTTCAACTTTTACATTAATAATTTTATGTAAAATTTAATTAAAAAATAGAGTAAAAAATATTTGGAGGTGTTTGATAATTAGTTGTTAACTTATTCAATTACTTATTTGCTAGTTTGACTAGTTGAATATTATAAATAATAATAACAATAATAATATATGTAAGGGTGTGTTTCTTTAGACGGGTTTGGAGGGATTTGAGTTTGGGTTTGATTTTTATTTTAATTTTGAGATGAGTTTGAATTTTGTTGTTTCTTTTGTGTTTAGATTTTGTTGGAGTTTGGAGAGTTTTGACGTGTATTGATTTGATGGATAATGAATAAAATAATATAAATGTATATTAAATTTAATTGATAAAATTAATATTGTATAATTTGATTATGAAGTTATATTATATCTAATATATATTTTTTTAAAAAAAAATTATTCGTATCATAGAAAAATTTATTCTCTACAAAATGACATATTGTATATATTTTTTTATCCTATAATTATTATAAATATTAAAAAAAAAAAAAAAAAGGAAAAGCTGCATTCGCAGCCTTTGTCCTGCAAAGGGGAATCGGACCAACCTTGAGAAAACAGACCTTAAATTTTTTATTGAATTCCTTAGATGTTTTATTGTATTTTTATATGGGGATATTAATAAAATTTAATTATAATAAATTATATGATATAATATAAAAAAAAAAATTAGTGTGATATTTAAATTAAAAAAGTAAATATAATATATTAGATAAAAAAATTAATATATGATAGTAATATTTTTTTTTAAATAAGTATATCATTTTTTTATTTATATATTAATTATTTTACTATAATAAAAAATAATAATAAAAAAAAATTCTCATCATCCTAGTCAAATGGGTCATTTGCGGATTAAGAAATAATAATTTTCTATTAATTAATGAAAGTGTGTAAGATAATTTGATATTTTTGTCCTTCAAGAATATAAATAAAGTAATGAGTTTTTGTAATTTGTGTAAAAGTAAAGATATTTTGGTATTTGTATATGAAGTATTATTACTATATTAGGAAAGTATATACTTTTAAATAAGACAAACAATAATAATTAAATACAATTATATTTGTGGAGTAAATTATACAAATATAAAATATTTTTAATATTAAATACAATATGCAAAAAATAAATAATATCACTCTTACGGAGCAGAGATAATATTATTTAATAGCAGCTCATGTATAACACGAGTTTCGACTAGTAAATAAATTAGTGTAATAATAATAATAATAAGGTAAAATTGCTTATAACTCCCCTGTAGTTTTGAAATTCAGCGTAAAATCTCTTTGTACTTTAAAAATTGCATGGTACCCCCTTATACTTTAAAAAACGTTGCATGAAACTCCACCACCATGAAACTTTCCTCGCGTGATAAGAACATGATTTCCTATCTATATGTTTTGCATGGCATGAGGGTTTTATGCAATATTTTTGAAAGTATAAGTGAGCGTCATGCAATTTTTTAAAGTAAAATGGGGATTTATGCTAAGTTTCGAAGCCACAAAGTGATTTCATGCAACATGTTTTAAAGTATAAGGGGATGTCATGTAATTTTTAAAGTAGATGAAAAACTTACACTGAATTTTGAAACCACAAGAGAGTTATGAGCAATTTTGTCTAGTAATAATGAATGAATGAAGGAATTATTGGTGTTGGATAGTAGGCTTCAAATCCTCTATTCTAGATTTATTTGTGCCCTATTTTCCAACCAATAAATTCATGCCAAATGAAAGAAAAAGATTATATGTAGAATTTATGATATATAGTATATTTTTAACACTAAACTTTATTTATTTATTATTATTATTTTCAAATACAATAGTAATATGTAAATTAAAATTTTATTGAATTATTATTATTTTAATTTTTTTGTTATATTAATATATTATAAAATATAGAATTATTTTTTAAATATCGTACTAAAATATTATTTTATGATTATAATATTATGTCAATTATTTAAATTTAATTTTTATATAATACATCATACCATTTTTTAAATATTTCAATTTAATATGATATTTTTATAAAAGAATAATAATTTTACAAAAATATAAAATAAGACAATAAAAATTAAAAACAACTTTGAATGGAAAAGAAGAGAACATAATAACATTTACAATTTAAACATTTTTGTTCAACTATATTTTTATTATTTAATTAATTATTATCTTCAAAAATAAATTTTATTTTATTTTATTCATATTATTTTCTAATGTTTTATCATATTATTTTGTAAAAATACATTAATTTATATAATATTTTCAGGTATTTTTTATTTCAAAATTTATTTTTAATTTTGAAAATAGTAATTTTCTTTAAAAAGATTAAAATATTTGACATAAAAAATAATTAGATAAAATTTAAGTTGAGATTAGTAAATAATAAAATTGGCATCAAATCTTGTGTGGCAAATATTTCTCTGTTCCCATGTATGGGAATATGGGATAATGATAAAAGCATAGCATGGCATGGCATGCGATGTGCGAAATCATTGCATTAGTGGTTATCATAATTACTAATCAAATTCCACAATCAATCCCTAATTTCTTTTTGCCTATAATCGGGAGTTAAATATACCCAGCAAAATTTGAAATTCGTCCATTTCTATGGGTACATGGGTATGTTGGGTTTTTAGATTAAATTAAAATTATCATTATTCAATAAAAATATATTATTATTATTATTATTTTATAAAATATCATACTAAAATATAATTTTTAATAAATATTTAAATATAGTTAAAATTCTAAATCAAAACCAAGCAAATCTATAAAGAATAAATAAATAAAACTATTAAGGGTTTGTTTAGTCATTTCTATCCATCAATTCCATTTATGCAGTTGCTACAATAATTTTACTCCAATCATAACTTCATTTTTCACAATTACTTTTCAGATATTTAATTTTTTCTATTATTTTAAATAACTTTTTATTTTTATAATTTAAAATAATTTTTTAAATTTTTTTTTAAAAAAATAAATTTAAAAATTAAAATTAAAATTAAAATTAAAAATTAAAAAATTAAAAAAATAAAAATAAAAATAAGAGCAACGCCAAAAATTGGCATTGCACCGTAGCAACGCCAATTTTTTGCGCACGATTTAGCGTCGGTTGTAACGCCAAATCTACCTTGGAGATGGCCTCAGTGCTTTGTTTGAAGAATTTATTTATTATAAAAATATTTTATATGTCTCAGCTAATTTATCCCAGTTTCAAATATTGCATAATTAGTAACTAATTAAGAAATATATTAGTGAAAATAATTATAATTTAATAAAAATAATTATAAATTAAAATTAAGATGACTAAATAATTTAATTAAAAAATTATAAATTATGAATTTTAAAGTGTATAATTATATTTCTTAAAGAAAATGATAAATTATGTGTGACAAACAAAAATAAAAAGAGTGAACAAATTAAATCGGATAGAAAAATAATATTTTATATTAAATATTAATTTTTGTAAAATAATAAAATATAGATATATATATTGAAAATTCTGTGAAAAAAAATTCTTGACAAAACAAATTATTAACAATTTCTTAGGTGGAATTGTTATTGTTAAATTTGACAATTATGAAAATATTTTTAAAAAGTATACTCCTTTTGTTCGAAAAAGCTGGGTTTTTTTGATGAGTTAGGAAAAAATTTGTTTGGATTTGATATGAAAATAATGTTTGATGGATATCTTGTAAAAAAATATATATTTTTTTTTCGAAAAACGTAAAATCTAAATAGTAGAATTTGAAAAAAAATTTCTAAAAAACATATCCTTAACTTTTGATTGAATACGCAACTTAAAAAATAATAATATTATAATATAAAATAGGATAGATAAAAACAAAATGAATATATTATATGTTTATATATATATTTATGTAAATGGTCCGCCTCATATCAATTGTATATATAAGACGATATAATCCTATTGTATTTTTTAGAAATCATATTATTTCGTTAATTCCAACACGGTATCAGAGCTCCGATTTTTTCCCGTATAACCAAAACACACTCTTCGTTTCGTTAATCAACTTTCCGGCGATCTTTGATCGACACCACCCCAACCACCAGGTGACCCGCCGCGAGATCGGTCGGCACCCGAAAACTCACGGAAAACGGCGGTGCGTGGCGCTCTCATGCGCCTAACGAAGATTCGCCATCGGACGACTAGACGACGCTTGACGGCGCGTCCGGCGGCGGTTGCCGGAAATTTTTCGAGCGTCTTGCTCGGAATTTGATTTTGTCTCTCATGATGTAATTTGTTTTCCCATTTGAGC
The DNA here is from genome assembly GCF_009805555.1 of Andrographis paniculata. NCBI lineage: Eukaryota > Viridiplantae > Streptophyta > Magnoliopsida > Lamiales > Acanthaceae > Andrographis > Andrographis paniculata. The sequence continues at coordinate 1,541,886 of NW_026137402.1, forward strand.
ACTATTTTGTGATCGCCTGTTCTTTTGTATTTCGGATCCGATTCGATCTTTTGTTCGTACTTCTGTCGGCTACTTTTGATCCTGTGATTACGGCTTTGGATATTATTTGTGGTTGCTTCTTTCTCTTTTGATATGAAAAAGATGGATGTCAATATTCCGACTAATATTACTTTATCTGGGGATAATTCTAATTTATGGGCACAATCGATGAAACAATTTTTGATAGGCAGGAAGTTATGGCGGATTGTTACAGGGGATATAGTTGCTCATGTTGTTCCGGTTTCTATAGGAGAAGTTGCGCCTACCGCTAAAGATGTTGAATCATATATTGAAAAATTGGAGGATTGGGACAGTAAGAACCATCAGATTCTTACCTGGTTGCGCAGTACTTCCACTCCGGCGATATATGTACAACTTGCCCAATTTGAAACTGCTAAGGCAGCGTGGGATTTCTTGGCAGTCCGCTTCCGTGCTACTGGTTTGGCACACTATTATCAGCTATGGAGTACACTCCATGATCTTAAACAGGAACCAGGACAATCTATCAAGGACTTTCTTGCACAAGTGCAACCCATTTGGCATCGGTTGGATCAGGCTGAGATCAGTCATGATCATGTTCCCCTCATTCAGGTTTTGATGGCTTTGCGTCTAGAGTATGATGCAGTTCGTGCCTCCTTGTTATATCGGCACCCGCTTCCTACATTGGATGCAGCTATTCAGGAGATTCTTTTTTTAGAAAACCCGTCTTCACCTAGCCAAGGTTCCTCCGCTTGATTCTGCTCTTGTGGTCACCATCCGAACTCCTACTCAGAGTCATCAACTCCGCTGCAAACGATGTCAGTCCTCTGATCACGACTTTGGTCACTGCCCCAAGGTGGAGTGCCATTACTGTCATGTTTGAGGCCATACTATACAGTATTGCCCTACTAGGCCGTCTCGCTCTGGCAGCAGTAATTCCAAGCCTCGGCATGTTCGTGGACCTTCTCAGTCTAGTACATTCTTTGTCACAGCCTCTGCTCGCCTGTACCTCTTACAATTCAGGACTTAGAGGCTCTTCTTAAACATGTTTTATCTTCCAATACCGCCATGTCTATCACATAAGGTAACTCTCCTAGGTATTTTGATTCTGCCTGTAGTAATCATATGACCTCTGATATACGCCTTATGACCTCTTCCACCGCATCATCTTTACCCCCTATCCTTACCGCAAATGATACCCATATGAGCATCACCCATATCTGGACATGTATCCACCTCCTCCTTATCCCCTCTGACACCTATTGTATTCCCCAATTAACCTTGAATATGATTTCAGTTGGTCAATTAGTTGATCAAAGTCTCACAGTGATCTTCTCTTCATCTGGTGCACTGGTTCAGGATGCTCAACCGGAAGGACCCTAGGGAAGGGCCGGAAGACAGGCTACTTATTTGAGCTTGAGTCACTTCAGCTCCCTCGTCCCTCTACTTCTGCTGCCACCGCCTCTACACCATCCTGCCTTCAGTGGCATCATTGTCTCAGTCATGCATCCTCCAATAAACTCAGGTATTTGATTAGTCAGGGTCTTTTGAGTTATGTCATTTTTTAGTCTTTTAATTGTGTAGATTTTTCGTTGAGGAAACAACCTGCTTTGTCATTCCCTCATAGTACTTCTGTTGTCCCACCATATCATATCATCGATATAGTCCGCACCCTTCTTTTATCTACCTCTTGTCCGGATCGTTTTTGGGGGAAAGCCACGCTTACTACTGTCTACGCTATAAATCGTCTCTCTTTCTCTGTCATGGGTAATGTCAGTCCATTTGAAAGACTATTTAATCGAGCCCCTGATTATAGTCTTTTCTGCTCTTTTGGTTGTGTCAGTTTCATCCTTCTCCCTCCTCACGAGCGCACTGTGTTAGAACCTCACGTGCGTCTGTGTTGCTTCTTGGGATACGGGGTAGAACATAAAGGTTATCGTTGTTAGGATCCTATTTTCAATAAGTTACGTATTTTTCGTCATATCAAATTATGAGAGAATACTAAGTTCTCTCCCTTGTCCCACTTTTGAGTTCCCTTTGATCGTTTGTCTCTATTCTTTATCTTGTCTTCTCCACCTCTATTTCCTTCCAACGACGCGGCTCTGTCCCCTGTTCTGACGATGTCCCGGTTGCGCTTCCTGAACCGACACTGACCCTCGAGCCTATTACTACTCCCGAATCTGATCCCTTACCACTACTAGAGCCTGAAACTACTTCGACCTCAGACCCTGATCTTGGCCCTCGCCGTTCCACTCGGGTTAGTCATCTCCTTACTCACTTACTTGATTATCATTGCTTCTCTCCCACCTTGTCCCACCATGAGGCCAGGTCCTTTCGTAAGTCGTATGCGGACCCATTGTAGCGGTAAGCTATATTTGAGGAGTTACAGGCTTTGGAGAAAACCCATACGTGGGATATGAGCTTCCTCGAGGCAAGAAACTTATCGGTTGTAAGTGGGTTTTCCGGATCAAAACACACTCTGATGGATCCATAGAGCGCTACAAGGCTCGTTTGGTAGCTAAAGGCTACACCTAGGAGTATGGTATCGACTATGAGGAGACCTTTGCTCTAGTTGCTTGTCTCACCTCCGCCCGTTGTCTTATAGCTATCGTTGCCGCTCGTCAGTGGCCCCTGCATCAGCTTGATGTCAAGAATGCGTTACTGCATGGTGATTTATCTGAGGACATCTACATGTCTCCTCCTCTTGGTTTTCTCACGTCCTCCAAGGTATGTAAACTTCGTTGTGCTCTATACGGTTTGAAACAGACACCTCGAGCTTGATTTTCAAAATTTAGTTGTGCTCTGCTCCAGCTTGGATTTACTTCCAGCTATCATGAATCTGCTTTATTCATTCGTCGCGGGTTCGATGGTGTTACTATTATATTACTTTATGTGGATGACATGATCATCACGAGAGATGATTAGCCCGGCATCTCTGAGCTATAGGATCATGTACATAGCCGCTTTGAAATGAAAAGCTTAGGGCCTCTTCGATACTTTCTCGGTCTTGAGATCTCTGACACCTCCAACGGTACTATCTCTCTCAAGTCAAGTATGCTTCCAACCTTCTGTCTAGAGCAGGTCTCATTGACTCTAAGATTGCGTCTTCGCCTCTTAGAGTATGATTGTGGCCTTACTCCGATGGATGGCGCTCCTCTTAAAGATCCTACCTTATATCATTAGCTAGTGAGAAGCCTGATATATCTGACTGTTACTCGACCTGACATTGCCTATGCTGTTCATATCGTCAGTCAGTTTATGTCCGCTCCTTGGACGACTCATTATTCTGCTGTTCTACGGATTCTCGGTACATCAAAAAGACTCTCCTCCATGGTCTTCATTATTCAGCTCGCTCGTCCTTGCTTTTAACTGAGTACTCTGATTCTGATTGGGCGGGAGATCCTACCGATCGTTGCTCGACTACTGGTTTTTGTTTTTTCCTTGGTGATTCGCTTAGTTCTTGGCGCAGCAAGAAACAGACGGTCGTCTCCCGGTCCAATGTGAAGTCCAAGTATAGAGCTTTTGCCAATACCACTTCCGAGCTTCTATGGCTTCGATGGTTACTGGCTGATCTCGGTTTGTTTCAGCCATCTGCTACTATTATTCATTGTGATAGTTAGAGTGCCATGAAGATTTCGACGAATGATGTTTTTCACGAGTGTTGAAATCGATTGTTACCTTGTACGCCATCACGTTAGCACAGCAACGTCTCCTTGTCCCCCAATCTTTCTGCTGATTAGACTGTTGATGACATCAGCAAGCCTTATTTACCCGGTCGTTTCCAGTCGTTCTTGAGCAAACTCAAACTAGTTTTCACACTCACCTTGAGTTTGAGGTGATGTTAATATATATATATTGTATATATATAATTATGTAAATGGCCGGCCCATATCAATTGTATATATATGAGGATGTAACCCTAATTTATTTTTAAGAAATCATATTATTTTGTTAATTCCAATATTATAAAAAATTTATTAACAATTGATTTGAAAAAAATGGTGGAATAAATAAATAAATAAAATAGTGACAAAATTGTTATTAATTGTTAAAATAAATATACTAAAATGGTGAGTAAATAAAGTGATTTATTATAAATAAAATGCCAATAAGTTTAACATCCATTTTCAATTAAAAAAATTTATTAATTTATTTTATAAAATATAACATCGAAATACTATTTAAATTAAAGATTAAATTATCACCCCAATTTTAAATCAAAATCAATCAAACATATACCTTTATTGAAAGATATAAATGTGTTTGTTTTGTGAGATTGTTGGAAAATGATTTTTTTATGTGAAGAAAATCTTGTAAAAAATATAAAAATAGTGAATGGTATAGTGTATTAATTTATTTTTTTTAAATGTGTAGAAAAAAAATTTTAGAAAGAGCAAAGCCTTTCTTTTGAGTATAATATAAAATAGAACAGAATAAACCCGATTATTTATAAATTTTTTGGTTTAAATTTAAACATTGAATAATACGTAGTAATTTTTAGTTTAAATCAAAATCAAAGACATTCATGCTGTCTATTTAAAGGTTATTTATTTATTTTATTTTAACTTTAATTTTAATTAAAGTATAATATTTTGTAAAATAAAATCGTACACTTTTATAAAAGATCGTAAATTAATAAAAATGTTTTAAGTAAACATACCGAAGTTTTTTAAATATTTATAAGAAGAATTTTAATGTAAATTATGTTTTAAAATAATTACTACTATAAAATAAATAGTTTCTTACTCTCAATTAAAAGCATCATTTTTAATATTTGTTTGTCATTCAAAAGGATTAATGTTTTATTTTAATAACAAATAATTTTACAGTAATATTAAAATATATTTAATTTTTATATAAATTATAAATATATTATTTTACATATAATTAAATTATGTATAAGATAAGGTACAAAAGAGCAAAAATATCAAAATAATCTTTAAATACTTCCACTGTTTAATAGTAAAATACTACTACATCTGTCTCACTCACGTTAATATTTTCTATTTTGATAATATTTCCAAAATAAAAAATAAAATAATATTTCTAAAATAAAAAATAATTAACTATATCTTATTTTATCACGCTATTAAAAAAAACAATATATATGTATATATATATATATATTTTTTTATCACATTATATAATTTCTATTATTTTACCAATTTAAATCTCTGACCAAAATCAACTTATTGCACTTTACATAAGCGGAATAAGTATTATATATATATATATGAAAAAATTGATTATTAAGTATTATTCATTAATTGATTATATATATATGAAAAAAATTCCAATGAATACTTCGAGATGAAGCAAGTAAAGGAAAAAAAAAGAAAAAATTGGCATATTTTATTTATAAAACCAACTCGAATCTTTTATTAATATTCAGCATCTATGTTTTCGGGTTGATTTGGTTATAGCTTTAAATCCGAAAGGGTCGTTATTTTTTTTAAAATAATATTTTATTAAAAAAACAACATTTTTACTAAAACATTTATACAAAATAAATAGAATTATTTCAGTTTAAATCAAAAAAGAAATAAAAATAATTTGCTCAACATATAAAGATGAATTTGATTAGATTTAAGTTTTTATTTAAATAATATTTTAATGTAGTATCTTATAAGAGAAATTAATAGATTTTTATTAAAAACCATACAAATAGAATACTTTTAATTTTAATTTGAAAAAAAAAAAAAAGCCGTAAACATTCAATGAATTATATTATAATTCTACAATATTTAATCTATAAAGTATCAAGATTAAGCATAACAAATTAATATAATACTCTCATAACAAAATATCCATTTTTCTGTCCCCTCTTAGTAACTGTACTGTCTACCTAATATTACAAATACCCTTACAAAAATATTATTATCTTTATATCACACATAAAGTTATTTTGATCATTTCTACTTTATTTTTACTAAATTCTAATATAATACTAATATTTCTAAAACTAGTACAAAAGACAAATGGATACTTATTTTTATTTCTGAGACGGAGGGAGTATAATTTTATGAATATATGAAGTATCAAAGATTTAACCATATACTACAAGTTTAAGAAAACTTAAAAATAAAGAAATAAAGAAATGAAACACACGAGGATGGAATTAATAATAATAATAATAATAATAATAATAATAATAATAATAATATAAGCAAGCAAGCAAGCAACGGGCACATTAAGGTACCACGAAAAATTCTCAAAGCTATTGAGTTGAGTAGAGTAGAGTAGCATGCAATCTACAATAGTTCCGTTCCAATAAGCAAAAGTAAAAGCAACAGATCTTTTATCTACCTACCTACCTGCCTACGTACCTACCACCTCCGGGAGAGCAGTGAGCGAGCGAGGGGAGTCAAAAGAGCCCAGCCCTACTTAAGATAGATAGATAGATTGAGTAAGAGTTGTAAGCAAGTCCAGTCATTCAATCTGCAATCTGCACAAACAAACACATCCATATAATAATACTATAATCTAATATTATGACAGTCATGGAATGGAAGTTTCAAAATATTACAGAGTGAGTGACTATATTTAAACACAACAACAATTCATCTACACTAAACACACTTACTTAGTTATTCAAAATATTTATTTTACTGGCATAATAATAATAATAATAATAATAATAATATTCAGCAATAATTAATTATTAATTACACTACAACAGTAAAGCATTCAAAGCCTAAACCAACACATACTCTCTCAATCCAAACTAAGCAAGCTACTATAATACTACTACTACTTCAACTTTAAGAAGAGGAGGTTCCTGTTCCATTAGGAAGAAGAAAAGAATGTAACCAAAAGTGGGGTGTGTATATATATATATATATATGTAAATATAACAAGCAAAAGAGTAAGAAAACATTGACAGATTCTGCTGCATGCACATATATCCAATAACAACATGAGAAATAGTAAGTAATAATAAACTACGGGAAGGGGAAGAAGACTTACAACTTGTCATCAGGCGTGAAGATAATCACACTGTTGCCCCTTTCTGCATCGCCCATTGGTATTAAAAGGACACAGAGTGTCCCGCTTCCTACCATGTCTGGGACCTCCACCTCCACCCCCGCCAAAAGATTGCTGCCTGTTCCAAGGTCTGCCTCCATTGTAGCCTCCTGGGTCTCGACCCCTTTGGCCTGAATACTGACCACCCATATGGTTTGCTTCCCCATTCCATACACCTTGGTTCCCAGCCTGACCCCACCCCTGATTTGTATTTCCTTGTGGCATTGGGCCCCCAGGATTGCCACTTGGATGGCCCCACCCGTTACCGTTACCGGGTGGAGGTCCTTGAGCTGGAGGAGGAGGCGCCGGCCCCCCTGCAGTACCCCCACCTGGCATCCCCCACCCAGGACCAGGCACTTGTCCTTGAACAGGTGGAGGACCCCAATTTTGAGTAGGAGCCCACCCAGGGTCCGGCACCATCCCTTGGACATTGGGTCCTGTATTTCCTGGTGGAGCAACCCAACCAGGCGTATTTCCGGGGGGTGCTACTTGCATGGCAGGTCCCCAATTCATGTTCATAGTTCCTGCTGGTGGATTACCCCATCCCATGTTGGGATTTGCCGGCATCGAACCCCAGCCCATATTGGGATTGTCCGGTCTCACCCCCATTGATGCTGCTGCATTGCTCCCGGCCGGCCCCATTGCCCAGGATGGATCTGGCGCTGCAGGAGAAGGATGCATACTTGGTTGACTGTTCTGAGGTCTCCAGACATCTGGTTGAGGTCCGGATGGAGTGCCCGAATTAGAGAAACTTCCGGAAGGATTTTGAACATTAGATGCATTCCAACCATAACCTTGTGGTTGTGCAGCCCAACCCTGAGTGTTGGTTTGAAGATTCTGAGCAGGCTGGACAGTAGCTTGTGGATTACCGTGCATTTGTACCATAGGAGGTTCGCCTGCCGCAGTTGATTGAGCGTGTAAAGGAACGGCAGCGTCCGACAGACTTCCTGTTTGAGGGGTGGGTACCGAACTTGAAGCAACCGCCTGTAGAACAGAGCTCAAAACCGATGCAGAAGCAGAAGAATGAATCCCCATGTTGGGAGCAATGGGAGTAGGAGACGAAAGCACTCCACCACCACCACCACCACCACTTGGTGATTGAATAGCCCCTGTGAGAACAGCCCCTGTGAGAACACCCCCTTCTACTCCTATGAAAGCATTGTTAGTCATTTTTGGAGTAGGGGAAGGCAGGTTCGGAATGTCGTTACCGAGCAGCTTTTCAGTGGGCAATTTCGGCATTTGATCTGCATTTAGTCTCTCTTTATCCCGGCGCGAGAATGTTCCAGAAGCCTTGCTAGAATCCCCAGTCAAGGCATGTGAACTTTGAATGATATTGGTAGCCAGAGGAGTATTACCAAGAGATGGCGATACTTTCGGAATTTTCCCTGCCAATGCATCAGCCAGAAGTATGGCATTGCCTTGCTTTTCCTTGGTTCTCCAGATTTTCAGGTCAGATGGGAAGTACCCTGTATTGTTCCATTTACGCAGCTGCACCATGGAGAATGGTCCTTGCACTTTTCCAGAAGGATCCTGATAATGCCACATCTTTTCTGATTCATTTATCTTAACATAATTTTCGCCAAACATGGCCACGGAAGTTGCTCCAGAGGTTACAGATGGCATGCCAGAAGACGATTCAGGCCGTGCTACAGAGTGCCTGGCCCAGTCAGCTGGCTCAGAGTTAGGAATAGAATTTATCTTGTCTAAATTGCTTGATTCGTGTCTTCCCCTGTCTCTTCCATATGTTGATGAAGTTTCAATCACTGCCTCATCATTATGTCCAGTGGTGATTGAAAAACTGTTGTTGGACAGATCTCTACTTGGTTCCCAAGTTTTGCTCACTTTTCCGGCACCACTCCATGGTTCTTTTACAGAATCATTTCGAGGGGACATTGGTACCTTTCCCCTCCTGCTAAAACTGGAACCCCGAGATCTTGTGAAAGCATCTGCATGAAACAGGATGGTTTACACCAAACAATAAATGATGACAATGAAATTGGAACTTCTCTGAAAAATAATTTTCATTTTTGTTTTTTAAATAAAAAATAAAAAATAAAAACCTTGTCTACTGTCCTCATTTTCACTGTCCTTATCTTCTGATTCATAGCTCGGATCCATCTTTGGATCTGCATGTATCTCAGGGATATCCTCCAGTCTACGCTGTCGCTCTTCAGGCTTCTTTAAAAGCTGTAATTTCTCCACACATTCTCTGAGCGTGAGGATAGGTTAAAGAAACAAATAAAAGTAGCACACAAAACTCCACACCCTATATTCACAGGTACAATTAAATGTGCATAATGAATGACAACAGAAAGTGAGTGATGATCACTGGATGCATAAAATTCTTTAACAATATTTTAAAACCAGACAGCCATTCTTCATGGAAAGATTGCTTTTGTCATTAAAAAGTAAGACTAAACTGTCGTATATATGGCAACTCATAAATATCTTCTTTTTTTTTTTTTCTATTTCTAAGAAAAATCCAGGTCTGTTCTTCAGCAAAGAAATCTGGAATGCACACAGACAAGGACACTGAATTGGAGAATGCTGATTTCACAACATTGGAAGTCATGTAACCTTTTTAAAACCAATGGAAACAGGTCAGACAATAGACTACACAGAAGACAAGGGAAACTGACAAAGTCAAAAAAGGATATTCCTTCCGACGTCCCAAATCACTAGCTCGGTCACGGAGATGACTAAGCCGCATGGTTTCAGATTCCAGCCACTGCATACCACCACAACCAATAAACACACATGATTTGAATAAAATGGTAGAAAGCACCAAAGTTTATCTAGCATCAAGCGGGTAATCAGACAACAAGGACACAAAATACAATTGATGCCAACATAAAAGAACCCCAAGGATAACATTCTCCTACATTACTAGTACAATATGAGCTATTGCCATCACCATACATGGTAGTGAGCAAGTTTCACAAAGTCTTTGGCAGGGCAAACCCTCATATTGATTTAATGTATTGAACCTTGGTCTTATTGACATTGTACCAATTTTTTACACTACTTATCTTGTCTAGTAGGTAGGACAAAACAATCCCAATACAATTGTGTCACATTGCGTAAACATGCCCTAAAAGTTCTAAATAATCTCAATCTTACATTATGTAAGGTGAGATAGTGAATTCTGAACATAAAGGTAGAACTTGAGAAAATTAAAATACCAGAAGTAGTTTGTTACAAACTAATGAATGGAATGACAGTCACAAACAAACTTTGTAAAACCATTTTACAGAGTATAGTTTAGGGTTGCCACATTCACGGTGCTACATAATATGTTCATAAAAATAGATGTCCAGGTTTAGGTGTAATAAATTCCTTCATCAAGAAATAATACTTCTAGCTAGCATGGTGAAGTCATTGATCAAAAGCTTTTAAGGATCACAGAAGAAGGCACTAGCTAACTAATGTGCGACTCATTGTCCACATTTGTCAACTTCGTGGCTCGGAAGCAGCTCTTCAAGTGTTGTATCCTCTTCAAAAGGTTTATACATGAAAATACAAATTTACTTCTGCGATAACACTTTCAAGAACTGTGAGACCACGTGAACTTAGGTATGAAGGTTTGAGAAACTCCCACTAATAATATAAAGAAGGCACATAAAGAGGGTGCGTATAGATATGTTTTGGAATTTGGAATTGTCTTTTGGAATTGTAAATAGTTGAATGGAAAATAGGTGTTGAATGATTTGAATAGAGAAATGATTTTTTATGTAACATTTTAAATGAAGAATAGGTTTTGGATGTGATGCTTTTTACAGGGGCAAATATTTGATGAATATTGTGACAAGGAAATTGAAAATGTAATTAAACAGTGCCAGAATCTCTCATATGTCACGATATTCAAGCAGATAAGAGATAATAGTGAAAAAAAAAAAAAAAAAAAATGAAAGGCCTTCTCATTAAGTACTAGTTTTTAGAAAGCCTCATCTTATCACAGTAATAGAAATGGAGCCTTACAGTACCTTATGGTAATCCACTTCAACTAGTACCAAAAAGTAACATGCAAATTGAACTTACATCATTGACTCTGGCAGCTTGTAATTCCATGGTCTTGTCAAGAATCTCACCCTACGAGGCATAAATAGTGATCAATCAGGAATCTTAATGACAAGTGATTCAATAGGTTGAATATTAAGGATATTCTAAATGAAATGAGGTCAAGATTTATAAGATAATTAATCTTGGAAGCATAAGGGTAGAAAATGCAAAATGTCCTGAAGGAAATTGATGTGAGAAAGATACGTAGTCATCAGAGAGTGAAGATTTAAGAGTTAATAACCAGTGTACGTGTTGATCTAAATATCTATACATATACGTGCAAAGTAACATTCACATGTGTATAATTACCACAGTCAATCGACTGATTAATCCACACTTGATGCTCTGGCGAAGCCGCTTGCATTCCTCCTGTAAAAAGATTAAACATAAATAAATAAACAAGAAAATAAAATTTTCTAGAGTATGAACCCAACAAGTATGTGCCTCAAACTAAGCTGATACTATTCAAAGTGCTGGGCGGGATCTCAAGTGAGAAACCCATCATAAATCTAGATATCAACATCATTGCTAGCAAATCTGCAACAAAAAGATTGAAGTAGGTTATGCTGTTATAATCCCTAGAGGAAATGATACTATTATTTCTCTAGTGAACAGTATCCACTAAATATATCTATACCTAATTGCTAATGTGTATTCATATATTTCCAATTGAATCTATGTTTATTCTCTTAGAAGCATTTCCAAATGATAGTGTTATAAGACTCTCACTATCTGAATGTAATCAAAGCTATTCATAATACCTTTTGTGTTTTTTTCAAGAAAAGGCCCAAGCTATTTACATTTACATCTATGCTGACACATCAATATAGATCCAATTATATTTAACAAGTAGACGTGTGCTACTTGGTTCAGAGACCCAGACTTTTCAAAGAAGAGATGGTGAAGAAAATAGTGAAAATGAGTTTCATTAAGATGACATGGTGCTTGTGTCATAGCCAACACTCCATTAGTTAAATTCAGTCACCTCTGAAAACTCTTGATTTGAAATTGTGTCAATGGAAATGTGTTCAGTCTTGTCTAGATTGAGTATCTCCACCATAATGTCAGTGTTTTTCTTTCCAATCTTGTATGAGTCTGGCCCTTTACTTGTGCCTGCAAAACAAATAAGAAACAAATTACACATTACAAGACCAATGTGTATTTAGCAAAGAAAACAAAAAAACATCTTGTTCTAGAAACTATTTAAAGTACAAAATTCTAATCAGTGGCAAAATGTTCATACCAACAACTTGAACTAGTCTATACAAGTCTTGCTTTGAGGTACTCCCAGAAATTCTTATTCGTACAAATGTTCCAACAACTTTATCATGAAATGATTCAATGTCTTCAAGTAAATCCTCCATCAACTTTCGTCGCAGGTAAATTAAACCAATGTTGTGCATGTCGATAGCAGCATAATCATCAAGATTAGACTGAGGCCCCCGACTGCTGCCCTTTTTGCGGTATTTACGTTTCCTATCTTTCCCATCCTTTGTCAGGGGGTCAGCATTGGCATCAACATCAACAATGTTATTTTCTGCATCAACAACACTCCCTTGAACATCATCATTCTGCTCATCCCTTGCAAGGAAGTGTGATTCGAGAAGTTTCAACATTTCAAAATGTCCAACTCGTGGCTTCCCAAACAAATTTTCAAGCCTAGCATCACATATAATTTGACTTTTCCGACGAGGATCACGTAATTTGTTTCTTTTGATATACTCAAGTAGAAGAGCTTGTACATCAAATTGAGAGAGAACAGCAGTGTCACCATCTTTCATGTGTGAAACAAACTCAAGAAGCTCTTTTGATGCCCACTCCGGGTTTTCAGCTAAAACAACAGCTTTATCCCCAGCTTCAACATTAGTACTGGTCAATTCCTCTTCTTTGCTAAGGGATTTGGATTGTTTCTTTACCCTTCTTCTTTTCGGTCGGGTAGGTTCTACATTTTCAGTTGGGTCATCCGAACAAGATCCTCCATCATTAGCATCAGCTCGCACTTCTGATGATTCTTGTTTGCTGGGGCCAGAGATGTTTGCTCCTTTGCAAGGACTCTTAGCCTCAGCAATCTCTTCTGAAGAGAGAGAGAGCTTAGCTTTTAAATCTATGAAATAATCCTTGAAGAGATACTCCCAGCTATTCTTGTCATCAAAATCTATTTCACTCTGCATTTCACCATACCAATAGGATGAGGAAGAGGCATTGAGAAGTGTCTCCCAAGGTAAAAATAAAATAAGGAAAAAATAAAGGTACAAATTGAAACACTCAGTTAAATGTCAACATGATCCAGCAGCAAGACATTAGAGACGCCAAATTAGAGGACCAGCGTGTGAAGACCAAGAAATGTAACAAAGAAGGTCTAGAGGCAAAAGTCACTAAAGATAGCAAAAATATTATGTTCCACTACAAAGCAAAAGTAAAATAACCAGTAGTCCCTGAAAAATATTCTATGCATGAAGACTACAGAAACCGTTGGTTGCTAACTAACCATTCTGTACAGTTTCCTTTTTTTAAATTTCAGAGCAGTAAAGTTACTTGAGGGAAATATGTGCTTCTTTACCACCCAAACCCCAGATTTCTACCATGTGGACTCAACTTTCTCAAAAAAAAAAAAAAAAAAAAATACACTTTTACCTTTCACAAAACATCCCATCATACATTATTTTAATACCAAACCCAAACCAAAATTTTCCAAACCCCATCAAAAGGAACAATCATGATCCGCATAGAATTGACTTTAGATGAAATAGATGCGGGAGAACTTGTAAGTCTATCATAGAGGGTATCCAAAGCAATCAAAGTAGGATAAGAGTGGATTGAATCACAGTGATTAAAGTATCTGTCAAAGAACAAAGGCTTTTAAATAGGATGCACAGTAAACCTTATATCCATCATAAACAAGTGCACCTAACATATAGCAATTTTGTCCATCACTGTCCTCAGAAGAGTAAAGTGCATGCAGGTGACATCAGACAGAACTCATCACCGCTGTCCAACTACATTTCCACCATCCATTCACATGGTTTCAGAAAATCGTTGTGACCATTAAGAGGAAAATGAACAAATCCCCTCCAGTAAAAAAACTTAATTCAAGTTAATCATATGATCACTTGTCCAGCACGATGCATGGACACACAACTCAAGTTTTCTCATGTTCAACACACCGCAATGACAGCAAATTTGTTGATTGATTGACACTATGTCCAACAACTATATAAAAATATTAATTGACACTCGATGGCAACCCTATGATGAAACTAGACAAAAAAAGACAGCTTGAGAATAACTAGGATGTGGTTCGCCTAAAAGAAATCCAAAAGGATGTACACATCAAGGAAATGTAAATTAAAACATAGAACAGTTCTTGGAACAGCTAAGTTTCTACTTCAGATGTTTAAAAAAAGAAAGTAGCAGTATCATAATTGAACTAGATAAATAAAAAAATATATCATCAGATATTATTTATCATACAAAAAGAGTGGGAGAGAGATATACATCTTTAAGTGTCTGCTCGTTTTCAATAAGCGTAACAATTCTCATGCAGGTTTCGCAAAATCCTTTATTTCCTCTGACACACGAGAATGCTTCATCTTTGCCGCAACTCTTGCACAAGGAGAAAGGACAAGTATAGCACATATACTGGGCATTCTTCCCACAACTGCTGCACAAATGCCAACCTGAAACGAGAAATGTAGCATACAGTTCGATTGATGTGGAAAATACATTATAAAATCATGGAAATATTACGTAAAGCTGTAAAGGTAACACAAAACTGGTCAAATACACAAAATCTCACTTGTTTCTTGTCCTCCAAAATTTTATTATAAATCATGTATAAGCAAAAAATACACATACAAGTATAAAACATGAAAGCATGCAATGTAACTAATGCAGGAAATGGGCAAGTAATATTTCTAAAAAAAATTCAAGCATATGTAAATATAGACTAACCTAGAAGGCATATAAGGATATGTTTCCTTGTATAATCAAGCTAAACTTGAACTAACAAAATATTTTTTACTTGCATTTTGAAATTTCACAATTGAGTTCACAGGCAATAAATGTCACTGACAGATAGACTGAAAGCACCATTGGGAAAATGAACTAACAATGTGGGGATAGTTGAATTGAGGAAAAGCTCTTTATAGGCATTAATATATAGAGTAAATATACATTTTAATTAACCTCAATACGCTAAAATTATTCAATATTGTGCTTTACATTTATTTTATTCTTTATGTTATTTGTCCACCACAAACAATGAGTTTTAAAAGACTGTTGTGTGATGCGTAGAATCTAATTGTAAATGTTCTAAATGAAGAAAAATACAAACAAATGAAATACAGCTAAATGCCAATCAGCACTAAATAAAAAAATTAGTTATAACCAACAAAGAACCCAGAAGTAGCGGGAAAATTAAGAAAGGGAAAGGGGTAATGATTCACAGTTGTAGAAATGAACCATCAAACAAGCAGATGCCGAGATCCTTTCAGACAAAGTCTCAGGTTTTCTTGGAAGAGTTTATATACATATATACATATATATATATATATATATTACTCAAATAAGGAATAGAGAGAAAAATGTTCTGCAATATGACACACAGCCACTCACAATTAATAGGACTAAGGCGCTTGCCATATTTACCAGAGTAAATGGTGGCAAGGCCACACCATCTGCACCTTACACCACAGTGCACCTTTTAGAACTATGGATGCAGTTGCTCTCTAACTTAATTGGCAAGTTTAGCATGGAAAGTACGAAAAACAGGAAATGCTTACCGCAGTTCCAGCGACCCTTAGATTTGAAAAATGCCTCATCACGATTGACACATGAAGGATGATAAGCCTTTGGACAGCCTCTGGGAAACCATAAATAACAAAATAAAACAACATGAGAAATATATGCTCACAAAAGATTATTTGATTGCGCATCTAACATTTAACTTATCATGGTTAGTTGGCATGTTCACCTTTAAGATATCAGAAAACATACCTCCGGTCACAAATCACAAGTTCGCCACCATCGAAACAAATGAAACATACATCTTCTCCAACCTTCTTCCTTGAAGGCTTTCCGGTAGCTTTGGAAGCTGAACCTTTTGAAACCTTTCCTCTTTTTCGCTTCCCTCCAGATGTCTTCCCTGAATCATTAATATCTGTTTCCATCTCCATTGCCACGTCCTGTGTACCTATCTCCTCCTCAGTGACCATTTTGTCATCTTCCTCATCTTGTGGAGCAGTCGGTGAGTCATAACTGTCCTGGCCAGGTCCATCCACATCGCTTGGTGTCTCCTCCATCTCTGTGGTTCCATCGTCGTCCCTGCCTTTATGAGCTACCACTTGGTCCATTTCAACACCCCCTTCAGCACCCACCACAGCATCTGCAGGTTGAATTCCCTCCATCAAAACACTCTTTAACTCCAATTCCTTTACAATATCCCTAGTCGAAGCTTTTTCTCCTGTTCCTGCATTCTCCAAAGTTTCCTGCACATTCACAGGTTCATCAAATTTGGACATCTCTAAGAACTCCAAGTCCTTAGACTCCAACTCCACCCCCACATCTGTTTCTTTTTTAAAGTCCCCAGCTGAAACATCTTCCTTCACTGCTGCATTCGACACCTTTTCTGGCACATTCACAGGTTCATCTAATTCTGAATCTTTCATTAACTCTGTACTCATGTCCTTGGACTCCAACTCAACTCCCACCCCTGTTGCTTCTCTGTAGTCTCCAGTTGAAGCTTCTTCCTTTACTGCTGCATCCTCTAACCTTTCCTGCAAATTCTCTTCCATATTCAAAGATACATCTAATTCAGAATCCTTCAATAACTCCACACCAATGTCCTTATCCTCCGCAATACTTTTCCCAGAATCCAAACCCTCTACACAGTCCACCACGTTATTCTCAGCATTCCTACTTAGAACATCATCACCAACAAATTGCACAGAACCACTAAATTCATTAACTTGTTCTTGTTGGCTACTATTATCTGCGCATGGATTAACTTCAGTTTCAATCTTTAAGTCTCCAGAGACTGGATCATCCTCAGTAATCATCAAATCGAGTTTTTCCTCCGCCTTATCACTTGGTCTTTCAGCTGTCACAACATCTGCATCATTAACCAAAACACCAGCCTCCTCATCGAGTTTTCCCCCCACCTCATCACTTGGTCTTTCATCTGTCGCGACATCTGAATCATTAGCCAAAACACCAGCCTTCTCATTGAGTTTTTCCCCCACCTCATCACTTGGTCTTTCAGCTGTCCCAATATCTGAATCATTAGCCAAAACACCAGCTTTCTCATTATCCATTTTGCCTGAGGTCTCTACTGTCAAACCATCCACCAACTCTCGAGCCATTCCTATCATCTCTTTAACTGACTCAACATCATCAGCACCCCTCTCAGATTTATAATCCAATGGATCCATTCCCTCGAATGCACCCCCTCTCCCGTCATTTGGCTTTTCATCACCACTCACATCTTCCTTACAATCAATTACAGCTGCTAGTTGCTCCTCAGGCTTCCCGGTAAGATGTGCACTTACTGAATCATCCTTTCTGGAATCCACTTGTGTAATTACCTGCAATTCATCCTCTCTTGTATCCATTGGAAAATCATATGACTTTTCCTCATCACCTGCATCAGTAATAACTATATCTACCTTACCATCAATTACCGTAACTATTTCTTCCTCAGGCGTCACTGTAAGATGTGGGTTGACCAAATCATCCCTTCCAGCATCCACAGCAGAATCAATCAGCAGATTGCTTGTATCACCAGCAATCATATCCAACTTGGCGTCCACCGCTGGTGTCTTCTCTTGCTCGGCTATCATATCGCGTTTTGGTTCGACTAATAATACATCCACTTGCGCAACCCTATCGCCATCTCCAATACTCTCGGCATCTTCCTCGACTTCAACTTCAGCCGACGGATCAACACTCCGCGCACCAACAATCTCGCCCCCGCCTTCCAGCGCCACGGGCTTTACAACAAATCGCGAACCCTCCTCCATCGCCGCACGGTTTTCCTCGAAACCAGCCTCCCCAGCCATCACCATACCGCCTTGCGCCGCCGTATCACCGCTTTCCATACAGACATCCACACTCGATTCAACAAATTCCTTAACCGCCACGCATTCTTCCTCGCTTTCGTTCCCTGCAACAACAATCTTCGATTTTTCCTCCTCCTCCTTCGTCCCGAGTTCATAGGGTTTATTCACGTCGGTCGAAGAATCTACGGCCTCCACCATATCCGCCACCTGATCATTATTTTCCCGTCCTTCCATGGCCTAACCCTAGATCACCCCGCCGTAACGCCTCCGCATGCGACCTCGATGAGCAAACAGGAATGGATTCACCAAATTCTTCAACAAAGGGTTTTGCTTGAGAACGCCCGACGGTTTGAGCTCTCCATCACTTCCTCTCATATATATATATATATATATAGATATATACACACGAATGTATATTATATTTTGTAAATATATATGTTTTGAGGGATTAAATTGTAGAATACGGCGAAAAAACAAAATAAAATGAAAATGAAAATCGTTTTAATAGTTCTATACCCAAAAAATAAGTTGGGCCTAAAATTTTATTAATGGTCTAAAACTCCTATTTGGTTGGGCCCAAGCCCCATATGTACATGCTTCGGCCCATGATGAATTTCAACGTGACCACCATTTCTGAAGCTGCTCGGTTGGTTTCTACTGAAGGTTTTTCCGACGCTTCGCTGCTTCTATCGCCGAGTCACGCGACCATAAGCTTTGTGTCACTGCAGGTTCATGTTGTTTGTTTTGAATTTTTTGTTTTGAAGATCGAATTCGTTTTGAGTCAGTTGATGTTCTGTATTGAAATTTAGTTTTACGGATCAGGTTTGGTGAATCTTTTACTTCTAGGGTGTATTTGTTTGAAGGATTTTGGTGATTTCCACTATTCATCCAATTTTTTTCCCCAAAAAACGTTAAATCAAACACCTATTTTTCATTTTTTATATTATACTAAAAATCAATTTTACATTTAAAACATCACATCAAACCCTATTTATATCACATCATACAACTATTCAAATTCAAAATTTTTACTATTCAAATCCCAACTCAAAATCCAAACGTTATCGTTTCTCGAAGTGTCGTTGGGGGTTCAGATCTGCGATGGCAACTCTGGGGGCTTGATGTTTGATTGGACATTGGTGAGGGAGATTATGCTTCGGATAAGCCTTGATAAGGCTTCGTTTGTTGATATTTTAATTATTTATTTAGTTATATTGGTGTACAATGAGGTTTATTGTTGGTTAGATTTCAGATATCTGATCAATTGTAGCATGTGTATGCATTTGACTAGAATTTTGGATGAGGTGCTCCGTTGTAGGTTTTAGGTAAAAAAATTTATCTGGATTTCGAATCTTTAATATTCGTGTAGCATAAATGATAGTGCTAGATTTGCATTTTGTTACCTTCTTTGATAACTTTTAGTTAATTGTCTTGGGCAGATGTGTCCTGCTCTAGTTGGTGTTGTAGTAATCATGACATGGTGTTGTGATATCTGAAAATGACATAAGCAGGTGAGAATTGTTCTGCTAAATCTAGTGCTGTTTTTTAGTGTCAATCCGAAGATATGAAAAATATGTCCTAGTGTTACTCGAAGAATGTAAAATTTATCACAATAAGTTGATGGGATGTTTTATAGGGTGGAGATTAAAGGCACGTGTAGTTGGGGTTGACATGGAGGAATGGAATGGAAAATGAAACTTTATGAGTACTACTTGAGTAGTGAAGGGATAACAAGGTGTATTCTTTTTATAAAATACAATCTAAAATGTATAATTGCTCCTAATCTGACCAAATATTCCAACTTAAGCAATTTGTGGTACTTCCTTTTGTTCATTCGTAATGGGTGTAATAGCAATCCCTAGACACGAGATTGTATGTTAATCATGAAAAGGAATCAGAAAGGATGCATATGCGGTGGCTGATATAAGCATGTGGATTGATGTGGGGATTTATATAGTTGTAAAAGATGGTGACAAATGCTGGATGTGGTTGCCGACATGTGTTTATATTATGAGATGTAATGGGGATGCTTCCTATTCTGTTATTGATGCGGTGCGATTGCTTGTTGAAAATTCTGAAAGTATTGTGGGATTGGTGTTTAATTCTTGAAGGATAGGTAAAGAAATGTGGGACTCATTGTTGTGGTCTTTGGTGTGTGGTTGTGGTGGACAGGGAGACTGTGGCAGCTGTGGTGTTGGTGATGTTTGGCATGTGGGTATTGGTTGGTTGAGATAGTATTGAGAATGAGCTTAGACAACAGAGGTCAGAGCAGAAGCAGGAGCCCAATGGATCGTAAGATACGTACTCAGCGATTTTCTTATCGTGATGCCCCATATAGGAGGGATTCAAGACGGGATTTCAGGTTATTTGGTCTTAATTCATTCATTTTCTTGTGGCTTTTCTTCATTGTTACGAGAAGTTTGGAGGATGTTGGAACTAAAAAGGATCTGGATCTGATTCTTTCTTAGCTTAGCTGCTTGTGTCCATCTTAGTCTGTGATGGAATCAATATAACCAACCATTTATATATACATATATATAATAATTGTTCTAAATTTAGCTTTTATTGATTTTATACTTTTTATTTCGTTGTACCGCAGTCTATGAGATTTGGCAATTTAGTATTTTATTTTATGGAAAGATGCTTCTTATCATTAATTTTGTTTTTCTTTCGCAGTCCAAACAATTTGTGCAAAAATTGCAAAAGGCCAGGTCATTTTGCGAGAGAATGTCCGAATGTGGCAATATGTCACAATTGTGGTCTTCCTGGGTAAGTATTTTTTGCTATTGATGATTTAAGTCGGTCATGTGTTAGAGTATTTCTAACAGCGAAAAATAAGTGTCTATTACAGTAATGATCTTTAAATCGAGAATGCGAGACTTCAAATAGCTATTATCAGCCTTTATGAGATACTTAACTTTATTATTTTGTTAGTTAGCAGCCTTTACGAGATGCTTAACTTCATTATTTTGTTAGTTTTGTGGAGTAGTAATAGTTGAATCTCAATATATATATATATATATGTTTTATTCTCTAAATCTCCTGTTATATTATTAGTTAGTTAATCTACTTTTGTTTTCTAATGGATTGTATAATACCTTATTACCTTTTTTCATAATTGTGATTTTGTTTAATTTCGTATCATCTCGAGAACTATATTATAGTCATAAATAATCTTATCTGTATGCTTGCCTACACCTGTGTTTTTATTTTTTAATTAGGCATATTGCTTCCGAATGCACAACAAAATCCCTTTGCTGGAACTGTCGAGAGCCAGGCCACATGGCTGGAAGCTGTCCAAACGAAGGCATCTGCCACACTTGCGGAAAAGCAGGACACCGTGCCCGGGACTGCATGGCTCCTCAGTTGCCTCCAGGTGATTTAAGGCTCTGCAACAACTGCTTCAAACAAGGCCATGTGTCAGCAGAGTGCACCAATGAGAAAGCTTGTAAGAACTGTAGAAAAACAGGTCACCTGGCCCGCGAGTGTCAAAACAAACCCGTGTGCAATTCGTGCAATATATCTGGACATGTCGCAAGAGACTGTCCCAAGGCCAATATCCTCGAAGACAGAAGAGGTGGTGCCCCTCAGGGCAGTACTTTTTGTGACATTGTATGCCGAAGCTGCCAGCAGATAGGTCATATGAGCCGGGACTGCATATCCACGACTATATGCCACAACTGCGGTGGAAGAGGACACCTGTCGTATGAATGCCCGTCTGGGAGATTCATGGACCACCACCGCATTCCCCGCAGGTATTAGATTATGACATTTTTATATTTCCACGGAAATTTTCTACCGCATTTTTACCCTTATACCTGTCTGACTTTTTATTGTTTGCTTGCTTCTTTATTACTAAGTAGGTTTTCAGACTTAGTTATTTATTGGGGATTTGTGTATTTTTATGTGGTATACTTCCCTCACTGTTTCTTTATAGTTAAAAGTTTGGTATGTGACTTGAAATGTGTTTATTTTCTTATGATGCGAAAATCCTGCCACTGCTACTTGAATGTTCTAGATATATTCTGGCCAAAGCTTGGAAACTAGGGCGGCAAGGGTGAAATGAGTTTTAGTTTTTTTTTTTTTTTTTTTTTTTTTTTTTTTTAATTGACATGTGAACTCGCTGCTGCTATTTTTCAAGTGCGTTCTGGGAAAATCTTCGGTTGAACTTAATTGCATGCAAATTATATTCGTCAAGGCAAGTTACTCTAAGAAATATGTTTCTAGGAAAAATCCCCGCAGGCTTCAAAGGTTTGAACTTATTACTTCACAGTCCCGAATTCACTTTACACCACTCAGTCATTTCTTATTGAATGCCCTCGGCCGAGGGCTTCGGGATTCAAGGTTTAGGGTCGATAAATTTCTTTGAGTTTATCTTCTAGTCGACTTTTAGGGCTCATTGAGATTTATTTATGTTCGTGATTTGGATTTGAAACTTTTCATAAGAGTTGTTTTGGATTAGTATATTTTGAATGAAAAATAAGTATAATTATAGCTTAGTTGAATATATAGTTTAAATAACTTTTTGTTCATTTTTATCTTTTGTTTTTACTGATCAATTAAAAAATGCCGTATAAATAGATTAAGAAAGATAATATTGTGTGTCGATAATGATAATGATAATGATAATGATAATGATAATGATAATGATAATGATAATGATAATAATAATAATAATAATAATAATAATAATAATAATAAATGTTAGCAAATGTTTTACGACACTCTAAAAAGGAAAAGCGAAATGTCATTTAGTGTTAGGGAATGTTCTTTTTTATTTTAGTTTCTGTAATAATATTTTTTTTCTTAAGATATTTTATTCAAATAAAATATTTAACTAAACTTGGAAAGTCCATACTTAGTTGTTGTAGATTGCATGGTAGTTTTTGTTTATCTATGGGCTTGGAGCAATGAAGTAGCTAGGGTAGGGATGGGGAGGGATCCTCTGCATCGCCCTCCCTAGCCCCATTTGATCATCATCCACACCCATGTATATATGCATGGGTGTTTGTGTGTGGAGCGGGTAGGGATGGAATATTATATTGTATCGATCAATATTGATATTATACTCAATTTTTTTGATATGATGAAAATATATATTAGTATTGTATCGAAAATTTCAGTATGCTGAAATTTGGTATATCAAAATTTTTGGTACAATATTGGTATATACTGTTTATATCGAAAATTTTGATTACAGTATAATATTGGTACATACTAAAAATATAATTTTAATTTCAAAAAAATTAAAACAACTAATATAGATCACCATTCTCCATTACAGAAATATTTTTAAAAAAAGTCGAATTTTTAGTTCACAAAGTAAGTTTATTACATTTAAAAGGGCTGGTCTAACCTATTGCAGCCGCCGGCAGCTGGCCACGGGCCTCGACGACAGTTCCAAAAAAAATTAATATCGGGGAGGATTGGAAATTATCTAAATTTGCAAAGTCGAGTAGGGGAGGACAGCCGGCGGCTAATGTCATCGGGGCAGGAGGTCGGACTCAGTGGAAGGCTGGAGTCGTCAAAAATTAGATTTAGGATTGTGTTGGCGGCAAGTTGTGTATTGTAGGATGAAAAGTGTATATTAGTAGTGTGCATAGTTTTTGTTTTGATATTAAAAATAAATACTAAAACATAAAATTATTATTATTATTATTATTATTATTATTATTTGTATTAATAATTAAATTTTTTATTTTAAAAAAATAAACAATTATTATTATTTATATTAATAATTAAATTATTTAATAAACAATTGAATTTTTTGAAAATTCATACTCATATCATATCGAAAATTTATATACGGTATAATAAATTGGTATTTCAGTAAATTGTCTATTGTTGGTTGCTAAAACTATTTCCAACTCACTTTTTGGCCCGGGTTTGATTCGGATGTCGAGAGGTTGTGTTCTTTTGTGGGTTTTAGGACATATTTTTACTATTCAGCTTTTTTTTTTTCTTAAAAAATATCACATTAAACAATTTATATATATATATATATATTATATTGAAGGTTTGAATCCATGACTTTATAGTCACGAGTTTACCTCACACCACCGTACTATCCCGTACGGTAGGGTACAATAATATTTTTTCTTGAAGTGGCAATGTGTAGCGACAGCAGAAAGATGCTATGGCTAAGGAGGTACTTTTTGTTGTAACTTCAAGGAGTAACGTTTGATTCAAATTTAAATGTGGCCAGGGATGGCAATAAGTTAGGTCCAGCAGGACTTGAGATACGACTCGAATAAATATTATTGTATTCGAGGTTCGAATTGGGTCCGGTTATACCAGGAACTCGAACCGGCAAACTTGTGAAATTTGTTTATAATTTTGAAATTTTAACTTAAAATTGAACTTATATCCAGATTTGAATTCGATATATATTTAAATTTATAATATATTTTATCCAAAAATATTATAATAAATAATAATAATAATAATAAATAAAAAAATATATATAGATTTGATATAATTTATATTATTAAAAAATATTTTTTTATTTTTATAATTAATATATTGTTAAAATATTAATTGGGTGCCGATCGAGGTAGGGTCTATCCTTAGACTTGAGACCCAACTTAGATTTGGTAAGGGTATACAATATTCGACCCATATCCAAACCGCTACACGAATAATTGGATATGATCCTAAATAAATAGGGCGAATCCGGGTCGGAGCTCGTGTCTACCCATTGTCATCCGACCGAGCAGTGGAGTGTGTTTTCTTATTAAAAGTTTTTTAAATTTTGAAGAGTATCATGGTCAGCGTTGAGTTTGAACATTAATTATTATAACAATATGTAATACAAATTAAGAGAAAAATGACAAAAATACCTCTATTGGTCTCTTATAATATAAATACAATAACATTTGTGGAGTAAATTATACAAATATAAGAATATTTTGAATGTTAACTACAATGACACAAGAAGGCAAATGGTGCCCTTCTTATGGCACAGAGGTAGTATTAGTTCTTTCTCACACAGAGTAATATTTGCAAAAAGAGTAATATTTGCTTTTTTGCAAATAGTTTTTTTAATATTAATATTATTATTGTTTAAGGGGATGTATTCAATTAAAATTTTGTAAAATTTTATTGGACTTTTAAAATTTGGATGTGCAGACTTTCAAAACTCTTTTGAAATATAGAAATATTCAATTTAGACTTGATAATAAAATATTACTCCTCTCAAATCCATTTTATCACATTGTTATTTCACATTAAATTTGTTAAATACACATAATAAAATTATGTTAAAATTCTAATCAATTAAAATAAATTAATATATTGAATAATAATATAACAAAACTTAAAAATATTAATAGATTAAAACAATATTATGATATAATTATTATGCATCATTAATTATATACTCCCTCCGTCCCATAACAAAGTATCCATTTTTTCATTTTAATCCGTTCCATAACAAAGTATCAATTTCTTTATTTTTTTAGTAATTGTACTAAATCAACGAAACTTATATATATAAAAATATTGAATTTGAAACAACCATATTATTTAAATCATCTTTGAATTCAAATCAACGAAACTTACAATATCAATACAAAGAATAACATATATAGAAATTATCAATTTTACGATAAATCAATAAAAAAAATTAAATTGAACAAAATAATATAAATACAATAGAATTGTATCTTTTTATATTTAACTTGTAGAAACAAATTATTTTCATTTGAATTCAAATTAAATAAAGATATACATACTTATATTTAAAAAAAAATTGATAAATATTAAATTTAATATCAATTAAACAAGTACATTGCTATCAATAAAAGCAATATAAAATATATATATATATCAATCTATAATATAATCAACTTAATTAAAAAAATATATATGCTATTAAAGAACGATCATAAATAAATTAATAAAGATTGAACAATAGTATAGAATTTTACATTTTTTATCACTAACTCTCATTTGTCTCGAGAAAAGAATAATAAAATATTTAAATATAATTTTATCATACCTACTATAAAAATAAATTTTACCCATAAATAAGCATTCCATGAAAATACAAATAAAATTATATTTTTAGCAACAAGAGTGTTTGTTTTGTGTTTTAGTTTAAAGAAATTTTTTTATGTGAGCTAAAAAGACTTGTGTTTATATTATAAAAATAATGTGGATAGTATATTGATGTTTTTTTGGAAAAATATGTTTGAAAATTTTTTGAAAAGAAATAAATAATTTTGAATAAAGAAACCTCAATAATTAGGACAAATTTTCGGAAAATTAAATTTACCAAAAAAAATGTAGTATGAAATAAAATTTGTCCATAAATATATATTACATAAAAAAAAAAACTTAAATATAGAATATGAAATAAATTTTGCACATAAATATGTAATTTTCTATAAATATATATATAAATTTACATAAATGTCTTTTTATTTTTTTTATTTAATTTTAAAAAAATATTTATTAACGTAAAATCTCAACTTACAATTTTTCAAAAATAGTGTAAAATATTTATAAAATAAAAAATCCCAAAATTATGTAAATTTTCATTTTAAAAAAAAGTACTTTTTAATAATTTTTTTGTTAATTATTATAGTTTTTCATATAAAAAAACTTATTAAATTACATTATTGTAAATTCTAAAATAGTTGTCATTGTTTTCCACAATTATTACAGTATAATTTACTAATTTTTCTTTGCAATTCTAAATAATTTTGAATTTTCAAAATATTTAGAATTAAAAATGATAGGCTCACACTATTCTCAAATATATAATATAATATATATATATACACATTAGGGCTAGAGTCAAATGATTCTCAAATATTATATATATATATATAATTATATGTGATAAGTTAAAGTATATATAATATATATTGGGTAAAATTTTCATTAAAAATTGTTAAATTTTTTCCGAAAATAAAACGTCGAATTACGGTAATTTTTCATAAAAACATTGTTATTATTATTTTTCTAAATCTAAATTCTTAAATTAATATAAATTTTCATAAATTATAAACTTACACAAATTAAAAATTATAAATTAATGTAATGTTCCATAAAAATTACTAACTTACCAAAAATATTTTTAATTCTTTTAACTATAAAAAATTATGGTGGTTGAAATTGAGAATGATAGGTATTGTGTTTTTATATAATCTGTCAAACAACAAAATCATCAACTAGAATGTCTCTAACAAAATTGAAATAAAAGGCAATATTACTTTTTGAAATCAAATTTAAGAACACAAACAAACAAAGTGAACAAAGTAACCAAACACTCCTTGTTGAAGATTATGTACAATTCATCCTCGGACTTGGCGGCGGCGGTTGGCTTCCACCGGCAACGAACAGGCAACAGCAACAGCGGCGTCTCCCTCCTCCGGCAGAGACTTTCAGCGAACTCCGGCAAATTTCTCCGGCGATTCTCTTCTTCCGGCGATTTCCAAGCGACTCGACAAATGATAGGGAAAACTATTTTGACGGCTTAGTCTACAACCTAATAACTCACACTTAAAGACTAACACAACCGCCTCCAAACAAAACCCCAAACCAACGGACTCGATCTTCGAACCCTAAACTCTAATCGACCAATTTCTCCAATAACATCACGAAGAACACCCAGATGAACAACTTACCGAAGGAATCGAACTATAGCGATTGCAATTTCGACGAAGAAGGAAAACCCCCAAACTTACCAAGAAGGTCTGCGAAGAAGATGAACCAAAGAGAGAGAAAAACTGAATGACGATACACACTGTTTCCAATGAGAAGGGAATGAAAGGGGGAGTTATAAAGTGCGGGTCAAAAACCGGGTCGGGTTAAAGAGTTTTGGGTTGCGGATTGGGCTTGGTATTGGGTTGGGCTAAAACATATCTAATAATAGGTCCACAAAATTCTAATTAATTATTAGTTGTCTTTGCTGATTTTATTATCTAATTAATTCTACCATATTCTAATTTATTGATTGTTGTGGATGAGATCGTGTGTATATATATATATATATAAATTGATAATTCAATATATATGTTAATAAAATATAATATATAAATTACAATGGTTCATTCAGCATATATTATAATTAAATTCAACACAAGCTATATTAAAATAAAATAAAAACGGACATATATATTATAGGTAATTTTCATGGTAGCTCGCTCATAACATGAAGAGGTCGAGGAGTTGTCTTAATTAATTACATTATTGGGGTTAAGAAAATTAATAATACATAGATAAAAGTGAATTAAGATAAAAAAAATATAATTTATTTATTGGTAAATTAATGGCGAAAGGTTTTAAGAATGAGATTAATCTGTGTAGCTTGTATGTGCATTAGCATCCGTTTGATCTCAGCCTTCTCCCGTTTCATTTCATTCCATTTGGATTTCCAATGCTTCTTTTCCTTCTCATCATCATCCTGTATATGTCGAAATAACTCATCGCCGTCCTCCAGCATCTGCATATCCGCCAGAGAATCGGTGTCTCTCGTCCCAGTCACCACCCGCGCTCCTGGGTGATCATAGTTGTCCTTCAGTATTATTCCACTACTCGTAGCCAATGCAGTACTCGTTGTCTTCTTCTTTTTAGAAGTTATTGTCTTTTTCTCTTTTTTCTTTTTTTTCATTATTCTTGTTGTTATTGTTGTGATGGTTCTCCTCCTCCTCATCATCATCTTCCGCAGACATAGACAATGAATTAGACGATCTCATATAATTAGAATTCTGAGAATGATTGTCATCATGACCTTTCGCGGGAATTTTTGCAGATTTTGAAACTAATAAATCTTCAAAATTACTTTTGAACACTTTAGTAGACATTATTTAAGATTAAACTGAATGGTACTTTCATTTTATTTCACATATTTATATATATATATATATACTTATAATTTATTAATAATAACATTTATATATATATAATTACTTCTTTCCGAAAATTTGAATTTAGGAAATTATATAAAAAAATATATATATGTAGATATATGTGGACATATTATATAAACTTTTCTTTCTGTTTTTTTTTTTTTGGACATATATATAGATGATTGTTTTTATAAATTTTACTTTTATAATAATTATACCATAATATTCATTTCCTAAAAAAAATCTATATCTATGAAAAATAGGTAAATGAGATATAATTAAATTTATATTAGTATAGCATTAAATTATTATTCATTATTACCAATTAGCAAAAATTTCTATATATACATAAAATAATTTAATTACTTACTTTTAGAATTATCTATCACTTATGTAAGAAAAAATATAAATACGGATAAATTATGTTTAGTTTTGATTATAGATTTTTTTAAAAAATATTTGTTTAGTTATATATCTTTTATTATTTTGCCTTTTAAATCAAAATTAGATGCCAATTCATATAGATTTATTTGGTATGATATATCTAACTTGTAATCATGCACAAATATTTTAATATGAAATATATTTGAAAAGTATGCAAATTTTACTTTCTCAATTTCTAACTTCTCAATTATTTGAGATTTTTATATTAGAAAATAAAGTTTTTTTTTTTTTTTTTTTTTTAACACTATATACTAACTTTATATAAAACTAAAAAATTGTGTAATTTTAGTGTTTTTTTAAAAAACTAATGTAGTTTTATATATATACTAGTTGTAACCGTATTATACCGTATTATACACAGGGCTGTTGTTAAATAATATTTTACTCGTCAATCAAATTTATGTTTTTATTTTTTATCCATTAAAATTATATATAATTCATTCATAATAAACCATTTGAGTTTGCTAGTACTTTTAATAGTACGATCCCTATAAATATTATTAAAAAATACAATATATACGTATTAACACAATATATAAAATAATATATTTTATTCACTCATAAAAATTTAACAATTTAATATAAAATATTATTTTTTATATTATTAATATAATTCTTCATACTTAACATAAAAATGCATTCATCTAAAACCCAAAAGCTAATAATATATTTATCATTGTTTTTTCTATTTATTCGATTATTTATTTTATCAATTATTTAATCAATTTTCACTAATTTTTTTATTTATTTTATTATTTTTATCAATAATTTAATATACTCTTTCATTAGCTAATAACATACAATTATGATTTAATCCACTAAAAAAAAAAAGCAAAAATATATTTTTCAATATTTTGGGATAAATAAATTATATATATTAATGATTAAAGTCAATTTCAATCATAATTTCAACGTTAAAGTAATTTATAGTTATTATTAAATGTGGGTTCTGCATCCAAAATTTATTATTATTATTATTATTATTATTATTATACCCATCAAATGATATGTTTGATTATAACATTTCCATTTTGTTCGACATTTTTCAATAATTAATTCAAAACATAATTAATAAATATAAATAACTTAATTAATTTCATAGTATATAAAGTAATATATTATTTATATATTTAATAAAAATAAATCAATTTAATAACTTGACAACATATACTCCATATGTTATCTAAATTTGTATTAGCTCTGTTTTATGGTTTTTGTCATTTAAAATATTATATTTTTGTCTGTCACTTAAATATATTTTTATTCTTGTCATAACCAGCAGCGCCTTGTACCTCTTATGGACCAACCTCCTGCAGGATAATCAGCGCCTTGTACGTCGTTCGGCTGCTTTGTTGAGGAGACTCTTATGGACCGACCTTCTACAGAAGCGCATTGTACATCGTTCGGCTGCCTTGTTAAGGTGACTCTTATGGACTGACCTCCTACAGGAGCGCCTTGTACATTGTTCGGCTGCCTTGTTGAGGAGACTCTATTCCCGTACCTCGCAGCACACCTGCGTTTGGCATTACGAATTTGGGTACGATTCATACCTGGGAATCGATGATCTATATCAACTGGTAAAGGCTTTTTATTTCGGGCCCAATTGTTCCCGACCAAGCCCGTCCTTCTAGTCGGGTGGTCCCGGACCAATACTTTTTCCTTCAATTCCACATCAAAAGAACCGTCTTGATTATCCTATTTTTCTGCCACTGGCTTTTCATAAACCTTGAGTCTTTCTTCTTGTTGGCCACTGTTTGACTGATTTCCTCTTCTCGGTCTGGGACTTGCTTGTATGTCAACCATTGTTGTGGTTACTTTTGGAAAAGGTTCTTGCTCCACACCCAGAGTAATATATTTGAACCGACCTGCCTTGATGGCCTTTTGAATTTCCTTTCGAAAATGGGTGCATTGACTTGTATTGTGTGTGAAGGAATTATTCCACTTACAATATGGTCTTCCTTTGATTTCTTCTTTGGTAGCCAATCTTTGCCCTTTTGGAGTTCGGATCTGGCCATCAGTCAGCAGAATATCAAAAATTTCATTGGCCTTTGAACTGTCGAATGTGGGTTGCTCTTTTCCTTCAGTTCCTGGCAATGGCTTTAGTTTGGGGTACACATAAGGCTTTCCAGAGACGATTTCAGCTGCCATTTCCTTTGATCAAAATCAAAGCCGTATGTTTCTGTTTCCATGCTAGCCATATGTTGAACTTTATTAAGTCTGAAATTCTGATCTTTTTCCCTGAAAAAAGATTCTAAACGGTCAGCCTTGGATGCGAGACTTGCCAAATCTTCCACATCATGTGCAGTGAGCGCCTCTCTTAGGCGACCATGCATATTTCGGACAACTAAATTGGTCATCTCTTTTTCGTTGATTATCGTAGGACATCATCCTTTCATCAATCGTATCCTTTCGATAAACTGTGAGGCCGACTATTCTGGATATTGTTTCATTTCCAATAAGTCGGTAAGAGAAACAGTTGGTAAAGGATTGAAAAATCTAGCATGAAACGCCATCTCTAAACCTTCCCAAGTTTGTATTTGCCCAGGTGGCAGACTTACAAACCATGAAAAGTTGTCCTGGTAAGAGACAAATCAAATAGTTGCAGCTTATAGAAAGGGTTATTACCGACTTCTCCTAATTGTGCTGTGAAACGACCCACATGCTCTATGGTGGAGGATCCATCTTCTCCAGAGAAAGCATAAAAATCTGGTGGTCTGTAATTCCTCGGGAGAGGATACTCATTAATGATTCTCTCTGAAAACGGCCTCTGATAGACCGGATGGTTAGCCATCTGAGGATTCAGACCGAAATGAACCCTCAACACGTGCGCAATTTCTTCAGGATCTAAACGAAGGTGTTGATGATCAGTAATATGGATGGGATCCTGCACATTTCCTCCTTGCCTTTCTTTCTATATAACGTTCGGCTGAACGTTGTCAACTCTTGATCCCAAGGGAACATTATTTGGGAAAGTTAGAGGAGTCTTTCCCCTATCTGTTCGGTTGAAAGTTGTGGCGCTTGGAAATGTACTATCAACGTGTGATGGCCCTGCAAACGTTGATCCTGGAAAATTCGCCTGAAAACGAGAAGGTGACAAGGCTGGAAGCGTATTTGACTGCATTGTGACTTTGGACAACGCCTGATCCAACATGTTCTACATCAAATTATGTTGATCGTGTAACATTGTTTGCATAGTAGCCATTTGTTGATTGTTCAATTGCTGAACATAAGTTAACCATTCAAGTTGCACTTGAGATGTTCCTCATGTAGTCGGAACAACTGTGGTCGGATTTGATGTTGTTGCAGAAACTCCAACACCGGTGGTGTTGTTCTGAGATTGAGTGCCTGCCATTGTGTTTCTACCGATGATCCGTCCAAAGCGTAAACGTATGAAGACGTTATTGGAAGTAGGATTAGTAATCTTGTCTATCCTCCTACTGTGGTCGCCAAATTGTTGATGCAATTTTTCAACAATAAAAAGTAAAATCCGAAAATAATTTCGAACTTGAATAAAAATCTATTCGTAGCACAAAATAGTAAAATACATAAAAAATTAGAAGTTGACCTCCAAAAGAAATTTGCAAAAAGGTTGATTTTTTCTGAGATTTGAAGATGCTTTCTACAATAATTCCAAATCCTTAAATATTCCTTCAAGAAAATGCTTGGAATCGTCATCTGAACAATTACCGTAACCACTCTCAAACGCCCACCAATTCCTCCTTCAATGACACGTGTCTTTAACCGCTCCGCCAACCGTTTCCACCAGTTCCAGAACTCAACTGGCCCAACCGACCGCCTCTGGGCGCCTTACTTCTGTAAATGGACGGCTAGTCCCGAACGAATGCTCCGAACGCCCAGCATACTTCAGACGGACTGCAGGCCGACCGACTGAACCTACCGAATAACTCAACAATTTACCAACCGACTGGTCGCTAGACCAAATGACTACTCAGTTGCCCACTCGAGCGACCACCAATTAGTCCCCTCAAATAACTGAACAAACATCTGTCCAGATGATTCATTAAGCGCCCGATCTTCTCTTGTTCGACCTCCATATCGACCATTTCATCCTCCTTTGCCCGACTTTTGTCCGACCTCTGTATCAACCGACTGCGCACCAACCGACGGCAGACCAACCGACAGCGAACTAACCGATAGCGAACCAATCGACGGCGGACCAACCGAACGTGTACCAACCGACGGCGAACCAACCGACGGCGAACCAACCGAATGTGGACCAACCGAACATGGACCAACCGACAGCGAACCAACCCACGACAGACCAACCGATCGTGGACCAACTGAACGCGGACCAACCGACTGGCTCTGTTTGTTTTATCTCCTTAGATGGACAACTGGTTCAATAGACTATCCTAAAAACCCCCTTAATCAATCTGGCGGGCCCAACGACGGGCCCACATCTCATCTTATCTTGGGTGTTTTATCCTAATTATAAAATTCATACGTAACAATTATACTTGCATTTTTTAATTGATTTGGTTTCGAATATTATCTTATAATATATTATTTTATTAACTATGGTGTTCTTTTTATTTCTACTAATCAATTTTTTTATTCTCAGTATACTGCATTTTTTAATTAATTTGGTTTAGAATATTACCTTATAATATATTTTTTAAATTTTATAGATTATGTATAAATTTTGATACTTTTATTCTAAAAATATTTAAGAAATTCATATAGAACATTATAGCATTAAATTTAATATATAAAATTTTATTTTATTTACTAATTTCATTCTTATTGTAAGTGTTTTTTAGTTATCTATTGTGTTATTTTTATTTTATACTAATCAATTTTATTTATTTTTATTGTGTATGTATTTTTTCTAATAGATTTGATTTTGACTATTATATTCTAATTTTTTTCTTCAATTTTTTAAATTATGTTCAAATTTTGAGTTTTGAATTTAAAAAATACTTGAAAAATTAATAAAATTATAGTAGATTTTAATATATAAAAATAATTTTTATTTTAATGTATATGTTCAATCTTATTATATATGTATGTGCATTTTAAAAAATTTATCTATTATGTTATTTTTGTTTTCTATTAATCATTTTTTTTTATCATTTTTATTGTATACGTGCTTTTTTTAATTGATTTATTTTCAAACATTATATTGTAATTCCTTTTAAAATTTTGTAGATTATTGTATTACTTTTATTT
The DNA here is from genome assembly GCF_009805555.1 of Andrographis paniculata. Lineage (NCBI taxonomy): Eukaryota > Viridiplantae > Streptophyta > Magnoliopsida > Lamiales > Acanthaceae > Andrographis > Andrographis paniculata. The sequence continues at coordinate 1,576,531 of NW_026137402.1, forward strand.
TTATTATATATGTACTTTTTTAGTTTTCAATTGCGTTATTCTTATTTTTTACAAATTAATTTCTTTGCAGTGTATGTTATTTTTCTAATTGATTTGGTTCTGAGTAATGTATTCTAATGTTCTTAATTTTGTAAATTATATCTAAATTTTGAGTCTTTTGATACGAATGAATATTTAGAGTATCCATACAGAAAATTATGATAAATATTAATATATAAAAAAAATATTTTATTACATACTTTTATTATTATTGTGTGTAGTTTATGTAATTAATTATATACTGCGTTCTTTGTATTTTCTACTAATCGAGTTTTCCTATTATTATTATTATTATTATTATTATTATTATTATGTATATACTTCTTATTTATTCAATTTCGAGTACTAATTTTTGTTAGGTATTAAAATATTTTAGGATTTTATTAGGTTGGGCCTATAGATGGATTAAAAAATTTGGGCCCGCAGACAAACCCAAAAAGGGAGTGGGCTTCCACACACAAATTAAGGGAACTAATCAATCCATCGGTAGCCTGTCTGGTCGATTGGTTGGTTGGTAGCATCAGAGCAGACAGTAAAGACGGTTCCTCAGGCAGTTGCAACCGCAAGATGGTTCCTCAGGGTGGTTGCAACCGGCCGGTAATCCGGCGCACACGATCCCATAACCGACTTGGGAGGTATATAATGGGCACCTCGCACTTGGCAAAAGGCATATTCAATCAGCATCAATTTAAGAGAAATTCGCATTGGGGATCATCCTTTTTAGTATTTGTTGCTTTTATTTCTCTTATATTCTGTACGGTATCTAGGGATTTACAATTCCAGATATTATTGTAGTCAAATTCGAAATTAGTTTTTTTCGAATTTTACTTTTTATTGTTGAAAACAACATCAACAATTTGACGACCACAGTGGGAGTCGAGGCAAGATTGCTGATCCTATGTCAGACGAAAATTTCATACGACTAAGGTACGGCCGAATTATCGGAATGATCCATATGACAGGTTCACAGCCTCAAGTCTCTTCCACCATGGCGGGGGAAACAACATTACCTTCTGTGGTTAACACCGGGGAATTCCCTCAAGCACCCACTGATTGGGTGACATATGTTCAACAGGTGAACAACCATCAGACACAGACCATGCAGGCAATGTTGTGAGACCAACATAACTTGATGCATAATATGTTGGATCAAACGTTGGCAAGGCTAACTCTTCAACCCACTCAAACACCACCAGCAGTGTCACCATTCAGATTACAGACGAGCTTTGTTGGGCCATCTTACGTAGACAGCACCATCCCGAGTGCTGCTATTAGAGGGGATAGAGGAAAAACACCCTCGACATACCCAAACACAATCCCGTTGGGTACCAGGGGGGTAGATCAAGCAATGTTCGAGAGGGACGAAAGGATGGGAGGTGAGGCCCACAACCCCATTCCTGTTTTTGATCATAATCCACCCAGGGTGGACCCAGAGGATATTGCTCAAGTGTTACGAGTGCATTTTGGCATAAATCCGCAAACGGTGAATAGGCCAATGTACCAAAGACCGTTTCTGGAAAAGGGTTATCAACGAACACCCTCTCCCGAGAAATTATAGGCCGCCAGATTTCCACGCCTTCTCGGGAGAAGACGGTTCATCAACCATTGAGCATGTAAGTCGTTTCACGGCCTAGTTGGGGGAAGTCGGTAACAAGCCTTTTTATAAGTTACAATTGTTTGGACTATCCCTGACTAGAACGACATTTTCTTGGTTCGCTAACCTTCCGGCCGGGCAAATTCAAACCTGGGAAGGTTTGGAAGCAGCATATCATGCTAGGTTCTTTAATCCTCTTCCGATGGTGTCGTTTACAGATTTATTGGAGATTAATCAGATGCCAGAGGAAATAGCGTACCAGTTCATCGAACAAATTTGTCTGATGAAAGGCCGTTGTCCGACCGTTATTGAGGAAAGTGAGATGACCAATTTAGTGGTTAGGAATATGCACTCGCGAATACGGGAAGCTTTAACAGCACATGATGTTGGAGATTTAGCCAGTTTGGCGGCTAAAGTTGGTCGTTTGGAGTCCTTGTTCAGGGAAAAGGATCAGAATTACATGCGACATAAAGCACAAAAAATGGCCAGTATGTAAACGGAAGTTTATTTGTCAGTGGCTGAACAGGCCAGGAACGCGGAGGAGATGGCAGCGGAGATTGTACATGGGAAACCATATGTATGTCCTAATTTGAAATCAATTCCCAAAACGGAAGAGAAGGATCAACCCACCTTCAATGCATCTAAAGCAGATGAGATATTCGAAATTCTCTTGGCCGATGGGCAGATTCGAATTCTGAAAGGGCAACATTTGGCAACCAAAGAAGAAATAAAAGGAAAGTCATATTGTAAATGGCATAATTCTTTTACTCACTACACCATTCAGTGTACGCATTTCCGAAAGGAAATTCAAAGGGCCATTAAGGCCGGACGCTTCAAGTATGTCACAATGGGAGTAGAGCAACAACCTTTTCCAAAGGTAACTACTGTTGTTATTTCTGCTCGTCCTTCACAGGATCCTCGGATGGAAGATGAAGTGGATACAAAGAGAAATGAACAAAAGCCCAATGAGAGGGTAGAAGAGACGAAGGATAAGTTCAAGGTTTGTGAAAACCGAGTTACAGAGAAATGGGATAAGGTTGATGGCACATTTGAAGTAAATTTGAAAGATCAGGCGGTGGTTCATGATCAACCGACCCGCAGGCCTCGTCAGGTGCATGATGGGTGGAACAGAAATTGGAAGCCTCTACCAGTGGACATAGATCCGCGGTTTCCAGGTATGAATCGAACGCAAATCCGTAATGCCAAACGTAGGTATGCCATCCGGCACGGGAAACAACCATGTAAGGAGCGACCAAAACCATCGCCAAGGAAGGAGGTCAAGAAGGCTCTTTACTTAGGGAAAGAGAAGAAGATAGACCAGTTAAGAAGGCCTGTTGTTTTCGTTGTCAATTTTGTAGACGGATTAATATCGATCCTGTGATAGAAGAAGCAAAGGAAGAACCATCCAACGTGGTTTTTGGTTCGTTTTCTCGAGATGAGATGAAGGAATTACGCAAAGGGACTCGAAAGGCAGGAGGAACATATAGTACTGCTTTTCAGGTCGGGGTGACAGGTATGCGTAGGTTTTAAGAAGAAGATTGGGCAAGTCTGAGTGATGGGTATATAGAAGAACCATAATGGGCACAAATAGCGATGGGTCCCAATTTGGTACCAGAACCACCCCCGCCAATGATCTTCCCGCCTTTGCCTGAAGGAGTGATTCCTCATTTGAAGCCATTATACGTAAGTGCTCATATTTCTTGTAAGCTGATTAACAAAGTTTTTATTGATAATGGAGCTATTTTCAATGTCATGTCCCTGAGAACCCTCAAGAGACTTGGAAAAGGAATTGGAGATCTGTCTCCAGTAGACATTGAAATGACCAGCTTTACAGGGCAACTGACCAAGCCAGAGGGCATGTTGGTCGCCCCTATTGAAGTGGGGGCAAAGGTAATCTCTACAGTGTTCTTTGTGGTAGATGCAAAAACTACCTATTCGGTGCTACTGGTAAGGGACTGGATTCACGCCTCCAAGTGCATTCCCTCGTCACTCCATCAGCAGATAATGTTATGGAAAGGAGATCAAGTGTATAACTTAAATGCTAATCAAAACCCTTTTGATGCTACAGAGATCGTGGAAGAATCGGTGCTGTATTCTGAGTATGTTCCCCTGATCTCTCAAACAGCCATGTTTGATAAGGAAAATATGTGGAAGAGTTGCAGGCTCACCACTCAGGGTTATATGTTTCAATAAGAAACATTCTTTGTATCTTTTGGCTCTGATGCTAGCTAGACTTCTGAAATTATTATTTACCTCGCTTTTATGGAAAAATTAAACACTTGTGATGTTCTAATCAAACAATTTTATTTAAACCAATTAATGGCTAATTTACTTAGTAATGGGGAGTGGAATAATGGCGTCATTGAAGGATAATGTTTTTGTTGGCTAGATCTTCTGGAGAAAACAGAATCTTCTTTATCCACACAAGACTCACTTACCGAATATAATCTAGGAACCGACCAGGCGCCTAGAATGGTTCGAATAAGTAGCTTATTGCTTAAAAACCAATAGGAGCAAATGGTGGTGCTAATACAGAAGAATATGGAATGTTTGGCGTGGGATTATTCAGAAATGCCTGGATTAGCGCGGAAGTTATTTGAGCATCGGTTGCCTATTAAAACCGGTTTCAGGCCGTATAAGCAACCACCCAGGAGAATCAGTCCTGAATTGCTCCCTTAGATCAAAAAAGAGATCGAGAAGCTACTAACAGCGGGCTTTATCCGACCTTGTCGGTATGCGGAATGATTGGCGAATATTGTACCTGTAACCAAGAAAAATGGAAAGATCAGGATATGTATCGATTTCAGGGATCTTAATTTGGCAACTCCTAAAGATGAGTATGTCATGCCTATGGCGGACATGCTGATCGATTCGGCTGCCGGGTATAAGATTTTGAGTTTGATGGATGGGTACGTAGGATATAATCATATTTTTCTGGTGGAAGAAGATATTCCGAAACCGCGTTCAAATGTCCAGGGGCATTGGGAATCTACGAGTGCACGGTAATGCTTTTCGGATTGAAAAATTTAGGGGCAACGTATCAGCGAGCCATGAATACCATTTTTCATGATTTTATTGGGCAATCAATGGAGGTATATATTGATAATGTGATAGTGAAGTTAGTTGACTTCAACACACATTTGGGCGACCTCGAAAGTGCCTTTACGCGGATGAAGAGGTATAACCTTAAGATGAATCCGACTAAGTGTGCTTTTGGAGTTTCGGCTGGGAATATTTTGGGCTTTCTAGTACACGAAAAGGGAATAGAAGTGGATGCCAACAAAGCCAAGGCAGTTCGGACAGTTCAGCCACCCCGGACAATTAATGAGGTACAAGGTTTTCTGTGAAAGATAAATTATCTAAGGTAATTTATATCAAATTCCGCGGGGAAACTAAGACCCATTACCAAGCTGCTAAAAAATAAAGCAGCCGATTTGGTTTGGAGTTCCAAGCAGCAAGATACGTTTGAAGCAATTAAGTAGACGTTGGCAGAACCACCTGTGTTACTTCCCCCCAAAGGTAACCGACCTCTAAGATTATATGTAGCAAATAGTTTTGATGTGGTGAGTAGTCTTCTGGTTCAAGAATGAGATGATGGAAAGGAAAGGGCTATCTACTATCTGAGTAAAACTCTGACAGGGCCCGAGTTAAATTATACCATGCCAGAAAAAATGTGTGATTCTTTGGTGTTCGCTTGTACCCGATTGGAGCACTATATATTGCCAAAGGAAACTGAAGTAGTTTCCAAAGTGGAGCTGGTTAAGCTGCTCTTGCACAGACCTACCATGCAAGGGAGGTTGATGAAATGGGCTTTCAAATTGGCCCCATTTTCTTTAAGATACAGACCGCTCAAAGCAATGAAGGGCCAGGTGGTGGCTGACCTCTCGGCAGAATTTACTAAAGGTGGGTCTGAGGAAAATGAATTAGTACCTTATATAGGAACTAGCCCCTGGTGAATGTTTTTCGATGGGTCTCGGGCAAACGGCAGATCAGCGGCATGAGTGATTCTGGAGGGACCTGGCGCGGAAAAGATCATGCTACAACTGCGGATGAAGGAGGTGACTCACAACTTTGTTGAGTACGAGGCATTGATCTTAGGACTGGAAATGTTAGTGGCGAAAAGCGTTCAGTCAGTCGTTATCTATGGAGATTCGCAGCTGGTAATTAACCAAGTTCTGAAACGGTATGTGTGCAATTACCGCCATTTACGTCAATATAGAGATACAGTGCACCATTTATTGTCTAGAATTGCAGAAGTAGTTATCGAACACATCCCGAGAACAGAAAATCAACATGCAGATAGGTTGGCCCAGGGTGCATGCAGGCAGATTGCTATCAGAAATATTGATATACCTGCAGACTGGAGAACTGAGCCTATCGCCTATTTGCAAACACCAGATCCATTAACACCTGTGGGGGTCCGGCTAAAAGCTTTGCGTTTCCGGGTGGTGGAAGGAGTGTTATATAAAAGACCCATCGAAGAGATTTTGCTGAGATGTTTGGGTCCGAAAGAATCCTTAGAGGTAATGCAGGAGGTTCACAGTAGAATATGTGGAGCACACCGAGCAGGCCTTAACATGAGATGGGTTATTCACTGTATGGATTTTTACTGACCAAAAATATTTGAAGACTGCATCAAATTTTCAAGAGGATTCTAGGAATGTCAGAAACATGGCCCAATGAATCACCTGGCGTCAGTGGAGTTAAAGGCAATGGTTAAACCATGGCCCTTCAAAGCCTGGACACTCGACGTTATTGGTAAAATTCATCCATCTTCATCAAAACATCATTCCTTTATTCTAGTGGCGACTGATTATTTTACCAAATGGGTCGAAGCGGTTCCTTTGAAGAATGTGACACAAAAAGAAGTGAACAAATTTGTGCTCAATCACATTATTTATCGGTTTGGAATTCCGCGTACTCTCATTACCGACTAGGGTTTGATGTTCACAGGAGAAAGGTTGATTAAGTTTCTGGCAAGTTTTCATATAAAAGTTATACCAATTTTCACCTTATTATCCACAGGCCAACAGGCAGGCTGAGGCAGCAAACAAGATCATTATTAATATCATTCGGAAAATGATAGCAGGAAATCCCAGGAAGTTGAATATGTTGTTGCCTCAGGTTTTGTGGGCTCACCAGAATAGTAAGAGTTTATCCACAGGGTTCTCCCCTTATCAGCTTATGTTCAGCCAGGACATCGTACTTCCAGTTGAACTTAGCGTACATACTTTCAGAGTGGCACATACCAGTCTGGACCATACCGTAGAATATCAACAAAATATGATGCAGCAACTAGAGACTGTAGATACAGAACGTATGGAAGCTTTGGAACAGATGATCCGATAGAATGAAGTGCGAGTAAGATACTATGGGAAGAAGGTATTTCCTATAACTTTTACAGAATGAGATCTAGTGTGGAAAACAATACTGCCCACATATAAGAAAGTTGATCAGTTGGGTAAATGGTCCCCAAATTAGGAAGGTCCTTTCATCATTCACAGGAAGATCGGAAATGGAGCATTTATTATTGTGAATTAGGAAGCGAAATTAATACATGAAAATATTAACGCCAAGTATCTGAAAAGGTATTTTTAACCTTTTCAGAGCATAGTCGTTAACCTTTATTACAAAGAATCTTAGAACCCTTTAAGGGTTTGAACCCACAAAGAAGGGTTTTTATTCGTCATCCGAAAGGGTGATACAAACATGATCATCCTCTGATTCAGAATCCTCGTCCCAATTGGCGGTTACCAATTCTGGTTCCTCGTCAAGGAGATCTTCCAAGTCGGGACGGTAACGATCCAATTGATCCTACATTTCTTGAAGGTCTTGCTCAATACGAACCTTCATAACTTGTAGAGAATGACGCTCTCGCTATAACACCCCCAGTTGGCTCATACTGAAAATGCTACCGCCACACTGCATCATGAGGTCGTCACCTCCTACTTCGGGCCCCATAATACAGTGTTAAGGCTAAAATTAACCATGAAAGCGTATTATTATATAACAAAATCTGATTTATGAATATTTACAAACACGCTCCTAAACAAGAGGTTTTTTTTCCGGTTAAAAATTTACATATAATACAATAGACGTAAGTTGCCTCACTCAGCCCGTCTTTCTATATCCCGAGACGTCCCCTTTCTCGGATGTGCCATGCATACCTGAAACAAATATTTTTCTTAAAAGCAGTCTAGAATTAAATCCATTTTATGAACTAACGTGAAATATGTCATTTCATACATTTTTAAAAATAATCTAATTCCCGTCAATCATAAAATACGTGTCATGTCATGCCAATAGTGAAATGATGTTACAAAGATATCAAACTCGACAACAATGCACATCCACAAATATATATATATATACATCCGCCGAAGTGAGCAGCCGGAATAACCTCGGCTCCATAATCATAGGCTCACTACATCTGTCTAAGTAAGCAGCCGGAATACCCTCGGCCCCGTAATAACAAGCTCACTAGACCATCATTAATAAATAGCCGGAAAATCGTCGGCTCAAGGAAGGACCTGATAAACCCATAATAATATAACGGTCATCCGGTCACTCCCGTACACCCACCATACGACTCCCACAATCAATACATGGATAGCCGAACGTTGTCGCCATTAACCACAAGACGCCCCATAGTCTGTGATAGCGAAGATAGGACCCCCACTGACTAGCCCTATCCCGTGTAATGTAGTAGAATCCGTGCAACTTGGAATCACCCAAGGGAAACCCGGAAACTCTACTCCTCCTCGCGCGCCCTAACGGGATCACATTTGGAGTTTGGCATATGATCCTAAACTACTAGTAGACCTCACCAGTGGCCAATCCAATGAGTGGAACAACACCGAACACGAATGATTAGACCAAATACGTCTCAACTACAATGGGTCTAATCCCTAAATGACCGTGCGACTAAGTCACCCAGTTGTCCGACTACTATCGTCCACTATCGCCAAAGTGTTACGGTACATCGGGGTCGAATATCCTAACCCCAGATGATGCCCTCGCCTAGTACTACCGCACACGGCGACTAAACGATAGATCCATAAAACATATCCGATAAACCGTGCAATATGTGTGCAACATGCCAAATAAGTGAATTTACCAGAAAGGGCTGGTGAGACAGCTCACCTATCCTCCTTTTCATAAATTCACCCACGCGATCAAATACGTATATTAAATATCATAAACCGTGAGTCTCCCAAATGCATACGCACACACATATATAAATATATACATGCACTGACAAAATGATTCACATAATATCACATTAGCATATTAATCAGAATCGCATGCAACATGCATACCTAATTTTCTTAAAATTAGATTTAATTTTTTACTGCTTACCTCTTATTGACACTCCATAGCTTTCGCAATCTCACCCAAATCTCCTCCAACGTACACCTGCCCCATTATTTACTAAAATCAGCTGAGCTATATGCTTATTCATATGAGCTATTTGCTTATTCAAAAGCTAATTTCTATAATTAGCTCGTTGGATTTCAAACTTTTATATTTAGTAGACTACGATATTCTAGCTATAAAACTCTTATATCTCATAATATTTATATCGCCCGATTATTTAATAAAAATACTTAAAGATATGAATAAACAGACAGGTGCAATATACTGCCGTTTTCAATTCGGCTCGGATCGATACGAAATTCTCAGAATATAATGCTAGAACTACGAATAAGCTATTAGCTAAAAAAATTCGTCGATTAAATAGGCAAATAGCCAGTTATAAATTTTTTGAAGAATTTCTAATTTAATATCTTCAATATCTAAATTCATATTAAAATTCATAATTAAATTCTACGTACAATAAAGAATACAATACTGAAATCGAAATCAAAATCAGACAGCTAAATCTTTTTCTTTCTTCTTTTCTTTTTCCTTCCTTCTTTTCTTCTTTCCCTGCGTTTATTCTGCTTCCTTCCTTCGCATGTTGTTTGATTTATATATATATATAATTATACTATTATTATATATTATATTATTATTATTATTATTAGTAACGTTATTATTATTATCATCCTTATCTTTATATTTTATTATATATATTATATATTATATTTTATATTTATTCTTATCGATATTAATCTGTTTAACAGTCTCTATAATTATAAGTAATATACAAAATAAGAATAAAATTTATTTCAAAATATTAATTTCTTAATCTCAAAATATTATAAAAATATTTATTTGTTATAATAATATTATTTTATACATTCCAAAATCGGGGCATTACTCTCGGTTTACAATAACACGCAATCTGGAAAGTGTTGATCTTTGTTGGCGGAAAATGTTATTCCAGTTGAGATCGGGGAGAACAACCATGACATGATGGTCTATCATGTCCATATGATGATCAAGATCTGATATGCAGTCGAGAATGGGAGTAAGAGGTTCATAGCCGGTAGACACACGTTCCATCAGACGAATCGTATGGTGTATGATTTTTCTACCTCTGCCAGAAAATTTGAATTTAAAATCTAGTTGTTTGAGCACTTGTATCAGGTCCTCAGCATGATGACCTATGGGATGTTTGCCTACAAAAAATTGTTGCAGAGAACTTTGCCAATTGCTGGAAAGAATACGGATTCAAGGAGAGGCCATTTGTTCAAAAAATCAGAGGATTGTTATGATTTGCTTCATTGAGGATTGATTCAAATAAGTAATTCATGTTTTAATTCTGTGGTGCAAATTTGTGGATCGGTAATAAGAAAATAGGACAAAATTAAGATTAGAAATTATACATATGTATACAAAGTTTGATTTTTTCAACACCTACAAAAGAAGGGCCCTGAAGGCGGTTCAAAGGTCTGCCCACTTCTGTTTGGACCGGGCCGTCCTCCTCTGTTGGAAGACCATCTGGTGCTCACGTAGTAGCCTCGACTAAATACTTGGTTGTAATTGGCCATGGAGGTTTATTTGAGTCTGATGATGTTCGGTCACCAGACGACCTCCTTCCTGAATGCATCGTCCAGAGTGTCCAGCTCCTTTTGGAGGCTTTCGAGTTCTTTGATTTTCTGAGAAATCTCGGCAGCCAAAGTGTGTCACGCATGCTGGAGCTCATTCAACCAAGTGGAGGCTTGATTGAGGTCTTCTGTCACTTTTGACAGAGAGGCCTCAATGGCAATTGTGTTGGGTGGTGGTTGCGACGGAGTGGCGTCGGACAATGAAGGTCAAATCAAGGGTAGATCAGCTTGAAGTTCAGTGATCCTCTCCATCATCCAACTAAGTATTGGGGCCGCCGCAGACCCAGCAGGAGTCTGCACCAGCAGGTCAATTGCCACTTGAGCTAGAGACTCGAGGTCTCCAGGGCTCAGGTCAGCAAATGACAAGTCGGCGTAATGCATCAGTACCGGTCGGGTAGGCGCCAACAATGGTACTATTGTCAGGAAGTTGATATCGCGGGTGGCCTGGTTATACAATTTGAAGTGATTAGAGAAACACAACTCAAGGGTAACTAGTCAGGCGGTGTGAAAATTACCTGGTTGAGGAAGGCTGTGGCCTCGGAAGGAGCCAAAAGAACCGGAGCCACTGGTGGAGGACCCGGGCGGGTCCTTGGCCCGGCAACTGACTCGTCAGCCGCGGGCAGAGAACCGACAATAGTTGGCTCCGAACCCTGAAAGAAGTAAGAATCTGAGTTTAGAAAGGTTGGGAATTTAAAGGAAAGGAACCACAGAGGAAAGAAGTGCTAACCACAGCCTCGAGGTTCTGGTTCACAGAGGCATCCCCGACTCAGAGGAGGAGATTTGGACTAGTTTAGGGTTTGGTTGGATTGGTTCGGGATTTTCTTGGACTGGTTCAGGGTTTGGTTAGACTGGTTCAGGAGCCGTCAGTATTTGGTGCTCGATGCTAGCCGGTTCGGCCGTAAGATCAACCGCCATAGGTTCTTGAAATATGAAGTTGATGTTAATTCACGAAGGGAAATAATATAATCCTGCAGTCAATTTGGACTCACCGGGAGTGTGTATGGACGGGCGGAAGATGTTGAAGGATGGAGAGGTAACCTGCCTCATCGTCAGGTCCTCATCTCGATGAATCACGGGCGGCTCCGTTGGTATATTGGTCTGCTGTGGAAGGGCGCAGTAGTTGGCGAGGGAGGAACGGTCTGCTCAAGGAAGGAGTCAAAGTTAGCAATAGAAGTTTATAGAAGGTAAGGAATATTGGGGATTACCTCTTCAACAGGTGGTTCGGTTGTTGGTTGGTCGGCAGGCAGGACGGTCGGTTGCTCGGCAGTCGGGGGAAATGACTTTGGAGACAAGGGTTTTAGAACCATACGGGAGAGATAAAGTAAATTTTGAATTAGTCTAGTCCTTACCAATATATCGGCGCACATTTCCGGGCAACCAAGCGGGATCCATAGACAAGGACACCAAGTAGTCCTCTACCGTTTGTCGATCGAATGCTGGCTCAGTGGCGGCTTTAGCTCGGGCAGCTCTTTTCTTTCTTTTCGGCGCACTGAGGCCTTCGGCATAAGCCGCCCTTCTCTTCCTTGGGATGGTTGCAGGGTGAAGAGAGCCCAAAGCAAGGGCTGGAGGGGGAAGGAGTTTCCCCAACAACTGGTCGGAAAGAAGAGCCACCACAGCCCAGGTTACCACCAGGACAGGAAGGCCTCAACCGAATGGGGGTTCAGATGGAAAGGGATATAGGAGTTTGAAGTAAGGTAAGAAGAAAGCTGGGAGAGATAAGGTGAAATTAGGGCAGGGATCACTCGCCCGTCGGGACTCTGTGTTATTAGATATGGTCAAGTGAGTGGACCCGGGAGACTTTGACAGCAGCCGAACTGTCGGGACAAAAATTGGGGCCGGTAGTTAAAAGTATGAAAAGATTTTTGGTTTTTTTTGTCGAATCTCTGGCTGGAAAAAAGAGACCGAAGTTTCAGAGCAGAATCCCAAAAATAAGGATAAGTCGGGTAAGGTAAAGGATCTGGGTATGGATGATGGTAGTCTGTATCCGGGTAGGGCCAGAATAACTCAGTGGCATACTGTACATAAGCCTCATAAAGAAAATACTTAGAATTGCTACGGTCTTCTGTAAGAATGGCAAAAATTACGGGGTCGGATGGGTGAAGTTTGGAAGAGTTCTGAGTTAGTTGGCAAGGGCTAGTCCTAAGGACCTCTGAGGGTTCAGGGTTACAGGTAGCCGACCTAAAAAGCTTTTGGGAAATATAAACGCAGCCAAAGCACTAGGAACTAGAAAGGGCCAGAGGCGGCTGTGTCCGCCCTTTTGGTATCTAGGAGGCGGGCACTGACTCTAGACAGACACTCATATAGGTTGGCCAGAAAGAGGGTTCCTAAGGAGACAAATCGGCCATTGGCTAAGTGAATAGCTAAGTTTATTTGGGAGGTCAAAAATGATTTAGAAGAATAAAGAATTACGTATCTGTAGAGGATACTAGGGTAAATCAAAATTCAAACAAGTATTTGCAAAAAAATTACAAGATGAAAGAACCCACATGCCTACATAGCCAGAATAAGAGGAAGGCAGTGTGCTCCAGGGTGGTTGCAGGGGAACCATCCGAGCCCTGGTGTCAGACGACGAAGTTGGTCCAGCCTTTGTCCTTCTCGCTGGTTCGAGCAAGCGACCAACCCTCGTGGTCGGGCGCTGGCTCCTGACCATCAAGCGAACCCAGCACTTGGTTGTCGCCCACGACGGAAAGATGTGTGACCAGGGCCACATCCATTAGGGTTGCGATGATTGGACCGGAAGGGAGAAGGAAAACGCCTAGTTGCGCATTCCAGAAGGCCGCCATAGACGTTGTCATGAAGGTATAAGGGTTGGGTGGAGAGGTAGATGGCTTTGTCGATCCCTTGGAATTTCCATTGCTTTCCAAAAATGAGGAATAGCCTGGAATACCAAGTCTGAAAGGCTTCCTTTGGATCCGTGAGATAAGTCTTGGTGTGGTCAGTGATACGTTCAGATTTGAAATCCGAACTGTTAATGGCTAAAGGGGTGACCTGAGAGATGATACTCCTCATGTGAGAAGCATCTTCAGAAGTGGTGCAATAAGGGCGTAAGGTAGGGGTAAGAACACGAGAGGAAACGAAGGAGACCTCAGGATCAGGACCATCGAAGGGTAAAGTAGGAACATATTGGTTTGCCATGATCGCAGCAGGTTGAGGTTTGCGTGAAAGGAGAGGGAAATTTTAGCAAAGGGGATAAGAAGATTAGGAATGGAAGGCGTAAGGAAAAATAAGAAGTAGAGGAATTTTAGTGGGGTTTTCGTAAACCACGTGATGGGACAACGTAATGATGAATAGACTCCCAAAACATCACATCTCGCATAAACCGAGAAGTGACGACAGGGGGTCGGGCGGGAGGAGGCAAATTGTTAGGTATTAAAATATTTTAGGGTTTTATTGGGCCTATAGATGGATTCAAAAACTTGGGCCCGTAGACAAAACCCAAAAAGGGAAGTGGGCTTCCCACACACCAATTAAGGGAACAAATCAACCAGTCGGTAGCCTGTCTGGTCGGTTGGTAGCATTAGAACAGGCAGTAAAGACGGTTGCAACCGTAAGACGGTTACAGTTGCAATCACAAGACGGTTCCTCAGGGGGGTTGCAACTAACCGGTAATCCGGCACACACGATCCCATAACCGACTTGGGAGGTATATAATGGGCACCTCACACTTGGCAAAAGGCATCTTCAATCAGCATCAATTTAAGAGAATTCGCATTGGGGATCATCCTTTTTATCTTTCAGTATTTGTTGCTTTTATTTCTCTCACATTATGTACGGTATTTAGGGATTTACAATCCCAAATATTATTGTCGTCAAATTCGAAATTAGTTTTTTTTTCGAATTTTATTTTTTATTGTTGAAAACAACATCAACAATTCTATTTTATTTTGTTCTATTTTGTAAATTACAAAAAAATTATAATATAAAAATAAAATATGACAATATGATTTTAAATAAATTTTCTGTGCATAACATGAATTCTTTGCTAATACTTCATCCGTCCCAAAAGTATGGTCTTATTGTGTTGGACACGGGATTTAAGGAATATTGATTTAAATTGGTAGGTAAAAAATAAGAATAAATGACTTTTTTTCCCTTGTGAGTATATTAGTGTAAAAAGTAGTGGCAATTGTTTAATAATAATGAAAAAGTAGGGATAGTTTTATGGTGATATGTTTATTTATGGAAATGAGACTATTGTTTTAGAATGGACAAAAATGGTAAACAAGACTATTGTATTGAGACGGAGTGAGTATATAATATTGAGAATATAATACTCCATCCGTCCACCTTAAAGGTTTACATTTACTTTTTGCGTGTTACTCTTTAAATATTAATTATTATATCATAATATAGTATAAATTAAGTAAACAAGACAAAAATACTTCTATTAATGTCTTATAATACAAATATAATGATATTTGTATACAAACTTATACTAATACAATGATATTTTTAATGTTAAGTACAATGACGCAAAAAGTAAATATAAACTTTCAAAGCAGACAGATGAAATAATATATTTTTAAAAATAAAAACATATCACATTTTTCTCTTTTCGAAATTCTCCAATTTGGAAAGGAAGTAAAATGTCCCCAATCTAAAAATAATTGAATCAATCAAGAGAATTTAATTTCTTTTCCTCCATTCTCTTTCCTTCTCTCCAATCCCCTCAAACCAAACATGCATTATGCCCTTTTTTTACGAGTTTAAAACCATTTTTAAAAATATATTTATTTTTATTTGTATTGATTTTTTTTAAAAAATAATAATAATAATAATAATAACACCTTTTGGATTTCAAAATTATTTTTTTTGTTTTTCTTTAGAAAAGACAAGCACTTTAAAACATAAATTACTATTTCCTCGGTCTCGGCAAATATGAACTATTTTGTTAGTGATACGGTATTTTATGTAGTATAGATTAGTAAATTATTAAGGCTAAATTGCATAAAATCTACATGTGGTTTCATGAAATTGCGCCAAATCCCCTATACTTCTAAAACTGTGTCAAACTCCCTCGTAGTTTCATAAACTTTGTGTCTAACCCCCTCGGCAGTTCTTATTTAACGGTATTTGACCTAAATGCGCCCAAATTACAAATAAATTTTAAAATCTCAATTTTTAAACCCCTAAAATTATAAATATATTCATTTTTCTTGTATTTAGTCAAAAAATAATAATAAATATACTAAAAAATAGTTATTTTTATCAGGTTTTAAGAGTTTATTTTTACTGTTTTTTTAGGCTAAATATAAGAAAAATATATATTTTTTTAATTTTAAAGGTTTAGAAATTATGATTCTAAAATTTATTCACGGTTTAGGTGCATTTAGGTCAAATACTGTTAAATAAGGACCGTCGAGGGGTTAAACGCAGAGTTTATGAAACCATAAGGGAGTTTGACGCAATTTTAAAAGTATGGGGAATTTGGCGCAATTTCGTGAAACCAAATGTGAATTTTGTGTAATTTAGCCAATTATTAATAATAAATTATGTGTTGTAATATTATTATACAATTAGCTAATAGAAATATTAATTATCTCTAGCGCTAACCGCTATTTTATATTATGTAATATATTATATATAATAATATGCATATGCGCAGCGTATGTATATACATATAAATATATATGCTTATATGACGGTATATAATTGTATATATTTATATATGACATAAGTATTATAATAGTAATTAGTAATCACATATATTATATATATAAATGTATGATGTAGAGAGATAAGTACTAGGGAGAGAGAAAGAGTCAGAGAAAGTATGATGATTAATTGATGGATTCTTCACTTCTTATATCATCAATTCATACATATAGTTATAGGTGCAGATTTTCCACTAAAATGATACAGCAGCATTTACGTATCATCGACCTGTGTATTACATAATATATATATATATGTAGATACTACGTTTAGAACACTTTCCCTTAGATGTTTTTATACAAAGAATGCCTCGTTAAAACCTACGAGAAAAAAAGCCCTGTAGGAAAAAAATTCTAGTGAAGGAAAAATAGCACAACATTCTTGCATTTATTTGCCCCCTGATCTAAGCATTATTTGAGATCCCTAAACCGACACATTCCAATTTTCTTTACCACTTTTTCAAATGTTGCACTCGGTAATGCCTTGGTTAATACATCCGTTAAATTATTATCTGATCGAATTTGCTGAATATTAATTTCACCATTCTATTGTAGATCATGAGTGAAAAAGAATTTTGGTGAAATATGTTTCGTTCTATCTCCTTTAATGTAACCCCCTTTTAATTGTACTATACAAGTTGTATTGTCTTCATACAATGTAGTTGGGGAAATTTTATCGTTAGATATTAACCCACGATTTTTCAGAATACGTTGAGTCATTGACCTCAACCAAACACATTCTCGACTAGCTTCATATATTGCCAATATTTCAACATAATTTGAAGAAATTGCAGTTAAAGTTTGTTTCATCGATCTCCAAGATATCACTGTTTCGCCACAAGTGAATATATAGCCAGTTTGAGACTTGGCTTTATGAGGATGAGATAAATATCCTGCATCGGAAAAAAAAAATTAATTCATGTTGAGAATTTTTTGAGTAAAATAACCCGAGATCAATTGTTCCTTCGAGATAGCGAAAAATGTGTTTAATCCCGTTCCAATGTCGGCGAGTAGGCGATGAACTGAATCTTTCCAATAAATTTACAGAAAATGATATGTCAGGTCGGATGCTATTAGCAAGATACATCAATGTGCCTATAACACTCATATATGGCATTTCTTGGCCAAGTGTTTCTTCATTTTCCTCTTTTGGTCTAAATTGATCATTTATTGGATCGAGTGCCCTGACAATCATTGGGGTACTTAGCGGATGTGACTTATCCATCAGAAATTGTTTCAGTACCCTTTTGGTATATGTTAGGGAAGGGATTTATACCCTTTTGGTATAAGCTTCGCATGAGTTTCATCCACAGTATTAAAAATCGAAAATAGGGCCTTCGAGTTTGCTATTCCAGCAGCTTTTTCATTCAACGTTCATTCTCTCTTCGGTTTCTTCACAAAAGTAGTAACACCATCTTCATCTTGGATGTTTTCATAGGATGAGACCATACACACTAAACAACATCAGAAACGTCTTCACCTTGAAGCATCAGAAAGGCTTCCATTTTGTTCTTCCAACTTTGGTAATTTGTCCCATCGAACAATGGAGGTCTTGATGTTGAACGTCCTTCCTTAATCATGTCTGCAACTGTGATCAGATCTACTCAACGAATTAGAGAACACCGCTCTGATACCAGATGTTGGGGAAGTGATTTATCGAACAAAACACATTCGAACACTTTAAAGGGCCAACACCCGAAGCGTGGGTGGTTCACAGTTATAACTACGTTTCAACAACACAAAACAATACATAACATAAAACAACAATAAGACAAGGTGTTTGTTGACCCGTTTCGATTATCAACCAATCTACATCCGGGGGATTCCAATCCAGGAGACATTCTACTAATCAGTGTTGATTACAGAGTATAAACAATCACAATTCTTTCAAATCAAACTCCTATCATGGTCTTCCTTGGAAAACACCTCCATAGGTTCACGTTGTCACAAACATGACAACGACCATATAGCAGAGCCACTCAGATTTTGATTATTCTCTCCGGTTGGAACTCCTTTAACTCTGATCACGTCGACCTCTTCGACGAATTTTTCTGTCAAAAACTCATTCAATACTAAGGAGAATCGATATGGATAGAGCGTTAGAACTTCACTTAATATTCTTCTCTCTAAAAGTATGATCTCCAAATCACTCATCACCACTCTTCAACCCTATCCGGTTGAGTAAATCACTCACATTCCTGAAATAAAAGATTTCACATTAATTTCCCTTTGCACCGAAATGGAAGGAGTGAGTTTCATGTTTTGATCTTTCCTCAAATATGTCTTTTGTCTTTTGAAAAGTCTTTGCTGCATAAATTAAGACACCATTGGTTCATATGTCAAAATAACTTAGGGGAATTTCCATCCACATTCTCCCCATTTTTGGCATATGAAACTACGAATTAAAGTGCATGAATTAACCTACTCATGCACTCAATCATCCAAGAGTGAGTCCAACTATTACATGCCAACAAACATAAAAAGGCTACAGACAGCCTTCATATTGATATGGTTGTAATCACTTCGGACTTCCAACGAAAATAGTAACAACAGATAAAATCAACAATCAGCAAAGCAGACAACATCAGAACTTGGGCAACTCCCCCTGAAAATATGATCTCCCATTTTCCTGCATTACTCCCCTTCGTGGGAGAATTTGACAAAAAAACATAGACCTTCAAAAACATCCTCACTTTGCTGAGAAATGGTTGCAGCAACAACTTTATCACCGTCACCAGCAACTGTTCCAACAATATCATCAAGAATTTCAGTTGCTTCACAAAAAATTTCACTTGTTGCATTTTCACGAATTCGTTCTCATTTGGTCCGCTGAAAAATGCTTGCAGCAGCAACATCAACATCAACATCAGTAGCAGTACTAACATGAACAACAACAGCAAATTCGGTTGTTCGACATCAGATTTGTTGTAGCAGCAACTTCGCAGCATCAACAATGATTTGTGCAACATCACAAGGCCTGTAAATTCTTCAAAATCTAGTGTAGGACTGAAATGTCCTCCACTTCGAATTAATCCATAACCAAAACATCAACCATGGCATCAAATCTGACTCTTGCCATTGCTCAGTAAAAGTCTCTTCGCAACACTTCTTCTTTTTGGAATTTTCAAAAAAAAAATTTCAAATTATTTTCATTCTCCAATATTCACCACAAATATTCCAAACACCATAAACATATTGGAGAATTTATTAAGCACCAATGCATGAAAAATCAAGTAGGGTACGAATGCATACCCAATTGACGTCCAAACTTTTCAAACCGATTTGCATCCAACGCCTTTGTAAGAATAGTTGCCTTTTGATTTATCTTGGGCACCAATATGACTTTAATATTTTGTTTGAGTTCTTCAGTAGGCCACTGAATATTTCTGCCATTTATAATGTCATTTGCCAATCTGAAACATTTTTCAGTTGTATGTCCAAGACATCTGCAATATCCGCAGTCATTACGTCGTTATGACATTTGTCTAACACCCTGTGTCATGCGATTTTCATTCCAATCTCTGTTTTTGTTCTTCTTCAAATTCTGCTTCACCATTGGAACTGATTTTTTCTCTGGAATTTCAACATCAGCAAGAAGTCCACCCCGGACAAATGTAGTAGGTTTTCTGTGTGAGGACTCACAAAAACCTATTCCCTTGTGATCACCAAAATGTTTTCCAATCGAAAGTACTTCATCCAATTTCTCCTTTCCCTTACGAAGTCTATCATTCTCTTGCTTCAGCTACACAATTTCAGCCTTTAATCTATCAGCTTCAGTTGATTTCTCATGAACATCCTTATTCAAAATTTCAATTTCATCATCCAATTTTTCCTTTTGAGTTTCCAGCCGGTAAATGGTGTCCAAAAGTTCTTTATTTTTCACCAGTGATTTCTTTTGTTATGCCACCATCTCCTAATAGGCTTCAATCAATTCATCGACATCAAGTTCTATGGATTCCTCTGAAGCTTTATCAGTAGAAGCACCATCATCTTTAATAGCTTCAGATTCATCGGCCATGAAAGCAACAAATTCATCATTTTCAGAGTTTTCTTCGCCTCCAACAGACCTTTCATCATCATTGTCACTCCATGTGGCTTGGTATGCTTTCTTCTCTCTTTTCTTCACCGTTGGACATTCAGATTTAATGTGACCAACTCCTCCACATCCATAGCAGGTAGGCTCTAACTGATTCAGGAAACTTCTTCTTGAATCCAACATCGAACTTCTCTTTTGGCTTGTTGTAATTTGATGGTTTCTGTTCAAAGTATTTCCGTTGTGAGCTAGAAGTACTCACAACCTGATAACCACTTATGTTCTGGAACTTCCCATACTTCAGCTTGGCTGCTCATTTCTCACTTATCATTCTTGAAAGTTTTTTACTCAACATAGCCATTTTCTCATCAGATTCGATCAGCTCCATGCCTTCCACACTTAAGGCCATACTTTTTGGAGTTTCATCTTCAAGATAATTCATTTCATAGCTCACCACGTACCATATAATTCATCCAACGTCATATTTTTCAGCTTTGGTGTTTCATCGAGCATAATCACCTTTGGCCTGAAATTTTTTGTGAGACTTTTAAGCATCTTCCTCACCACCCTCTTTTCTTCAAAATGCATTCCAAGAGCTTCTGCTTGATTGACAACATCCATAAAGTGATTATACTAAACAACGATTGTTTCATCTTCATTCATCTTCATTCATTCGAACAATGTCTCCACATGATCTAGTTTAGATTCTTGGACTTGCTCTGAACCTTCGAATGCATTTTCCATAATGTCCCAAGCTTCCTTGGCAATTTTGCAGTTTCATATAAGCTTCACCTGAGTTTCATCCACAGTATTAAAAATCGAAAATAGGGCCTTCGAGTTTGCTATTCCAGCAGCTTTTTTCATTCAACGTCCATTCTCTCTTCGGTTTCTTCATAAGAGTAGTAAAACCATCTTCATCTTGGATGGTTTTCATAGAATGAGACTATGCACACTCAACAGCATCAGAAACGTCTTCACCTTGAAGCATCAGAAAGGCTTCCATTTTGTTCTTCCAACTTTGGTAATTTGTCCCATCGAACAATGGAGGTCTTGATATTGAACGTCCTTCCTTACTCATGTCTGCAACTGTGACTAGATCTACTCAACGAATTAGAGAACACCGCTCTGATACCAGATGTTGGGGAAGTGATTTATCGAACAAAACACATTTGAACACTTTAAAGGGCCAACTCCCGAAGCGTGGGCGGTTCACAGTTATAATTATGTTTCAACAACGAAAAATAATGCAGAACATAAAACAACAATAAGAAAAAGGTGTTTGTTGACCCAGTTCGATTATCAACCAATCTACATCCGGGGGATTCCAATCCATGAGACATTCTACTAATCGTGATTACAGAGTATAAACAATCACAACTGCTTCAACTCAAACTCCTATCATGGTCTACCTTGGAATATACCTCCACAGGTTCACGTTGTCACAAATGCGTACTGACAACGACCATATAGTATAGCCGCTCAGAGTTTGATTATCCTCTCCGGTTAGAACTCCTTTAACTCCGATCACGTCGACCTCTTCGGCGAATTTTTTTGTCAAAAACTCATTCAAAACTAAAGAGAATCGATATGGATAGAGTGTTAGAACTTCACTCAATATTCATCTCTCTAAAAGTATGATCTCCAAAGCACTTATCACCAATCTTCAACTCTATTCGGTTGAGTAAATCACTCACATTCCTGGAATAAAAGATTTCACATTAATTTCCCTTTGCACCGAAATGGAATGAGTGAGTTTCCATATTTTGATCTTTCCTCAAATATGTCTTTTGTCTTTTGGAAAGTCTTTGCTGCATAAATTAAGACACCATTAGTTCATATGCCAAAATAACTTAGGGGAATTTCCATTCACAGTATAATTTGATTGGTGGATAAAGGTTCCACTCTCGAAATGCTCAATTTGCAAATCAAGGCAAAATTTAGTTTTTCCAAAATATTTGATCTCAAACTCCTTTTTCAGATATTCAACAGTTTTCTCGATTTCATCAAAAGTTCCAATTAAATTGAGATCATCGACATATACAACAATGATTACAAATTTTGACCCATTATTCTTTATGAAAACACATGGACAGATATGGTCATTTATGTAACCTTCTTTTGTTAAGCTTTCGCTGAGACGATTGTACCACATTCGGCCCGATTGCTTGAGCTCATACAAAGATTTTTGCAATTTAATGGAATATGATTCTTTTGGCTTTGATTTGAATGATTCAGGTATGTTAATCCCTTCTGGAATTTTCATATAAACATCATTGTCTAAAGAGCCGTCAATATAGGCAGTAACCACATCCATTAATCGCATATCAAGATTATAGTGTACTGCTAGGCTCACCAGATACATGAATGTTATTCCATCCATGACCGGCGAATATGTATCTTCAAAATCAATGCCCGGTCACTGGGAAAAACTCTAGGCTACAAGTCTTGCTTTATATATTGTGATATCATTATTTTCATTTCTTTTTCTCACAAACACCCATTTGTCGCCAACAGGTTTTACATTTACAGGTGTTGGACTATATGGCCAAATATTTGTCATTTATTCAATAAGTCCAATTCAGACTTAATTGCGTCTTTCCATTTTGCCCAATCATCTCTTTTCCGACATTCATCAACTATTTTGGTTCATAATCCTCGTCATCTTTCATTATATCGAGTGCTACAGAATATGCAAATACATTACCAATATTTGTTTTCTTTTTGTTCCAATGTTCCTGGTGGTATAGTTAACGGAAGTTTCAATAACTTCATCTTCACTTTCATCATAATTTTTAGTATCAACCTCTCCAGGGGTTGTACTGACCTTTTCAGGTATCTAATCATTGTTGATATCTTCACAATTATTTACAATTTTCTTCTTTCGTGGATTCTTATCTTTGGAACCCAACGGTCTGCCACATTTTACGCGGGTAGTATGCTCATTAGCACTTGGCACCTTCCCTTCTGGGCTATTTATTTTAGCCGGTGCATTTGTTCCTGCTATATATGATTTCGTAACTCTGACAGCATCATTAAAGACATCAGGCAACTGATTTGCAATTTTCCGCAAAAGCACAATTCTTTGAACTTCGAGTTCACTATGTTTCGTACGAGGATCAAATTCAAGTGGCGTTTTCCACAAAATTTCTTTTTTCAGTTGATTATTATCTCCCTTAATGTCGGGAAATGAGATTTCATCAAAGTGATAGTCTGCAAACCTTGGAATACATAAATCACCCATTGTTGGTTAAAGATATTTTGCAATCGAGGATGATTCATATCCGACATATATACCCAACCTTCTTTGAGGTCCCATTTTCGTACGTTGGGGTGGCGCAATTGGCACATAAACAATACACCCAAAAATTCGCAGGTGAGATATATTTGGTACTTTTCTAGATACCAATTGAGTAGGGGAATAACAGTGATAACTTGTCGGCCTTATTTTCACGAGGGCTACTGCATGCAATATGGCATATCTCCAAGCTGATACGGAAAGTTTAGACCTCATTAACAATGGTCTAGCAATTAATTGCAAACTTTTGATAAGGGATATTCAGCCAGGCCATTTTGCATATGTACACGGGGAACAGGATGTTCCACATAATCTCAATTGACATGCAGTAATCATCAAATGTATGTGATGAATACTCTCCAGCATTATCTAAATGTTGTGTTCGCAATTTAATTATTTGTGCAAGTAGTCTAGCGAAAGCTAGATTGCGAGTAGATAACAAACATACGTGTGACCATCGCGTTGATGCATCAATTAGTACCATAAAGTACTTGAAAGGTCCACACGGAGGATCTATAGGTCCACAAATATCACCCTGAATTCTTTCCAGAAAAGTTAGGGATTCAAATCCAACCTTTGTTGGAGATGGCCTGATTATTAACTTCCCTTGGGAACAGGCAACACAAGCAAATTCATTCGGACTCAAAATATTTTTCTTTTTCAATGGGTGGCCATTTGAATTTTCAACAATTCGTCTCAGCATTACATTGCTAGGATGCCCAAGTCGATCGTGCTAAGTTTTAAATTCGCTAGTAGTCATTTGGTCTACTAGGTGATATGTTTCAATGGCACTGACTTTTGAATAATACAAACCGGAAGAAAATAATGGCAATTTTTCGTTCACAATTCTTTTGCTATTCACAATCTGAGTAATCAATAGATACTCGTTTTCTGCCTCATTCAATGTTTCAATATGATACCCATTTTTCCAAATATCACTGAAGCTCAGTAAATTTCTTCGAGCTTTGCTCGAGAACAGGGCATTTTCAATTGCCATTTTTTTCCCTTTAGGGAGAAATACAGTAGCTTTCTTGAGCCTTCAATTATTTTCGATGCACCACTGGTAGTAACAATAGTGGTCTTTCCCATATTCAAGTGGGAGAAATAACATTTTTTTTCAGAATACTATGAGTCGTAGCACTGTCGATAAGACATATATTGTCATCGGCTCCAAAATATTTGGCATCCATATCTTTTCAAAAAGGTAAAAATAATAAAAGACATGTAGTAGTAACATAATCAAAATAAACTTATATTATAGGGGGTAATACAAAAATGGGGTAGAAAGCATCAAAATAGAAAAAGAGATACGACAACATTTTATCATTTAATATAATCAGCTATATCAAGCAGATCATCGGCATCCAGGTGCGTGATATTTTCATTCATCAGATCATCAAATGTGTCATTGTGGGCAACATGGTTTGTTTCGGCAACATCTCTTCCCTGTCTTTCTTTTGAGGCCCGATACAGTTCAGCCAAGTGACTGGTTGTGCAACAAACGTGGGCCCAATGGCCTTTGATTCCATACCGGGTGCATTCCTTGTCATTGTTTATATTTCTCCCGGTGTTGAACCATTGTTGAGGTCTGTACGGTCTTCTGTCATTATAATGCCGATTTCGCACATATCGGGGCCTGTTTTGATAATTATTATGACCGTATGCATTTGTTCGGCCCCGACCGCGATTCTGATTTCGATCACGATCAATTCGTTGATTTCTAACCTGCCCACGACCACGCACTGGATTTGCCGGTTGTATTGCATTTGCCTCTGAAACTGGATTTGCACCTGTTGCCCGAGATTCGTGATTTTTAATAGTAATTCATTATTTTGTTCGGGCAACAAAAGACAGGTGATCAGCTCATAATATTTCTGGAAGCCTCTTTTGCGATACTGCTGCTGCAAAACCATGTTAGAGGCATGAAAAATAGAGAATGTTATCTCCATCATATTAGATTCAAATATATTTTCGCCACAGTGGATGTTATTTTAAACATAGCAAAATTATATTCTTGGACAGTTTTAAAGTCCTGAAGCCGTAGACTTTGCTATTCGCTTCGTGCACATGGCAACAATGTCAACCTCAAATGATTGTATCTTTCTTTTAATATCTCCCACAATTCAAGTAGGGATTCCAACGTGACATACTGTATTTTCAGTGCCTCATCGATGTGATGACATAAAAAGATCATGGCCTTTGCACGATCTTGGCTCGGGGAAGTTTTATCCCGGACAATGGTATTTTCCAAGCTCATTGATGCTAAATGCATTTTCACGTCGCGAGCCCATGTCATAT
The DNA here is from genome assembly GCF_009805555.1 of Andrographis paniculata. Classification (NCBI taxonomy): domain Eukaryota; kingdom Viridiplantae; phylum Streptophyta; class Magnoliopsida; order Lamiales; family Acanthaceae; genus Andrographis; species Andrographis paniculata. The sequence goes on from NW_026137402.1 coordinate 1,602,437, forward strand.
AATTTTAGCCAGAAATGAGGAGAGAGAAAAATTCATGTTTGGCAAGGTTAGACATAATAAATAGATAAAGATAAAATATTACCTTGTGGAAATTAAAATATATAATCGTGCTTATAACGTGTTGTAATATTATTATAAGATTAATCAATAAAAATATTAATTATCTCTACCACTAACTACTATTTTATATTATGTAATATATTATATATAATATTATACATATGCGCAGCATGTATATATACATATAAATATATATGCTTATATGATGGTATATAATTGTATATATTTATATATGATATAAGTATTATAATAATAATTAGTAATCACATATATTATAATATCCTAACACCTAGATATGCTCATATATAAATATTATAATAATAATTAGTAATCACATATATTATAATATCCTAACACCTAGATATTAGCTAAAATGACTATTTCACCCATCTGGTAAGAAATAGTTTGATTTTTATTTGTCTATTTTTGTGATCTCCACCTCATAATTGTCTAAATACGTCATTTAACACAAGGGATTGATTTCTTTCAATGTTTATTCCAAGAGCATGTAATCAAGACCCATTTACCGAATGTAGACCTATTTCCTTCAATGTTTCTTCTATTTTTGATTTCTATTCCGAGGCAACTCTCTCCTCCGTCACCGTCGCCGGCCCTGCTCCGCCTCACTACCACCATATTTACTTTCCGTCGTTCCTTCTCGCCTGTGCCTCGGTGAGGTAGTTGTTTGTATTTTGCAATTTTCTTCTCGGCCGATTCGTCAATGCTCCAATGCTTTTGGTTCTGTTTCGTTAGAGGTCTTCAGCGATGTTCGCGCCTTCGAAATTCCGCTAGACGGTGATGATGTGGGGATCGGTCAATGCCTTGGTTATCCGAAGGCCTACACCAAGCTATGCCGAGATAATGGCTTCGGAATGTATACCTTGGATTCGCAGGAAGAGGTATGGAATTATGCCTTCTGGGGTTTAGATTTGCAATATTTTGGTGAATTCGAAGCGTGGGAGCTATGTAGATTGATTATATTCCGTTTCTTTCTTCTATTTGCTCATCAAGAAGATGTGTTTGTATTGATTTCACCTTACTGCTTTTGCTGGTAGTTAGAGGTCAGGACATTGTGGTTGTTTATAGTTCGATTTTACAGGAAATAAATTGCTTTGGTTAGTTCTGTATTTTTTGAATTCAACACCAAAGACCAATTACTGTATGATTTCAATTATACTGCAAGTTTAGATATGCAAGCTTTATCATAACAATCTCATGGAAATGTGCCACCTGAAATCAAATGTTCTATGAGGTGCACTCATTGCGTTGTTTGTAATGACAGGTATGTTGTATTTTGCCTTAACAAATTAAATATTCTTTCCTTTTTGTTTCTATTGTATTATGAGTTCTGGTTGTTCCAAAGAACAAGTTGGTATTATCGATTCTTGATAACCATGTACTTCCAGCTTCTAGATAACCATGTATTGGCAGCTTGTAGATAGCTGAGAGAATTTGAGTCTATACCATTGACAATGTACCTTTCTTTCTTTCTTTCTTGATTTGTCTACCTGCATTGTTAATAGGGAGTCCAAAATGTACAGTTTCTTAGTCCAATTACCTTTTCCGCTTCAGTCAATGACATGCAATAATGTTATTGAACGGACTATGCATTTGACCTACATGAAATCTCATGTATGGAGGTGGTTCAAATTCTTTTCCATTAATAACTTCAGTTTAACCTTTCAATGTAGTATATATACTTACAAACTCATAGTTGAATGATTTATTGATGTCAAACTTTTTTCATGTGTTCGTTTGTAGCAATCTTGGACCACCCTCCACCTTTCCAGAAATTAAGAAGTTGCACCTACTGCTATACCTCGCACAGTCTTACAACAAATTCCTACATCTACAGATTTGGGATTTGAAGGTACAGTTATTGTGGTGATTTAATTGAATTATTACATTTAGTTTGCATCAATAATAAAAATTTTAGTTTGGTAGTGGGTTCACTTCTTATACATTTAGAATTTTGGAAAACCTTCATTTCAATGTGATGGACTTGAATCAGGCTGAACAAAGTTTGCCTCATCAATCATCTATCCAACAACAAGAGGTGGTTGGGCTTTCACCCCAAGATCATGACTCTCAACAAAATGAAATTCTGAAACAGGTATCAATTACCAATGAACATTTCAGCCTCATTTTTTTTCCAGAGAATGGTTTGAACTTGTGCTGTAGTACACAATATGTTCTTTACATTTTAACTAATTTTTTTTCATCTTTTGAATTTAAGTTTTCATAACATAATAACTATATAATATTTGCCTATATTATCTGTTAGTTATTTATATATCATGTGGTACCACTTCAGGGATTCAATTTATTTTATATTGTCTTGGTTTGCATCTTTCTACAATTTATATAAATCTCTGCATCAACTGTGTCCAATTATTATAATAATCATGCAAATACAATTTTGTCTTTATATGCTAATAGTTATATTTTTAAACAAAGAATTCCTCCATTTAGTTCAAAGAAACCAAATCAAGTTAAATATATACTATATAAAATATCCAAGTCAATTAAAAGTAATATAGTTGAGTTTTTAATTGAATTGAACTTCAAAAAACAAATATCTAATATCTTTATTCTAAAATAATATATAATTATTTTTGTTGTTTACAAAAAATTAATATTCACAATAACTGTCTATACACACTATTGAGATTATTTTAAAATTTTCTATAAATACCAGCTATAAATTTTACTATGTATAATGATTTACGTATTGTAAATTTATAGGAATTTTTGGGCGTTTATTATATTTGGATAATTGATTTAGAAATTCATACAATTACTTTATTTTAATCTATGACAAGAAGATAATTAATTTAGAAATTCATACAAGTTTATAGTTTTGTGTGTGCTTACATAGCAGGAACATCAGTCATACTTGCTGTAAATTGGTCAACACTTTTGTTTTATATTACCCATTTCAGTCCTGTAACCTCCTCACTCTACTCCTCCAAATCGGACTCACAGTTCCCGTCGGCGAACTCCTCCCAAGGTATTCTATATTTCCATTCAACTTTTTACTAAATAGACGTAAGCATTACAATCCTAAATCACTTAATTTCTGTACATTGAAGGAGTCCTCCTTAAACCCTCCACCGAGATTTGTTCAACAATCGCTCTCCTCTACCGTCACCATTGAAATTAGCTCGGAAAGCTCTTTAACGTCAAGGTACACATCTATTAACCAGAATCTGCCTTTATGTTCACAGAGCTCCGCATTCGTGCGTTCTTACATAGTCCAACCGTTTAGAGGCAGTTTTATTTGACCTTTAGGTAATTGGTAAATGAATGAATATACAATCTTTACCTAAAACACTTCATCCACTGTTTCCTAATTACCTAAAAGAAATCTTATACGCAGCACAAACTAATTAATAAATTACCTTTCTAAAATTGAATTGTCAAACCAGAAATCCGAGAGAAAGCAACACACCTTCTCCCGAAGGTGCATTAACCTGCTTACATTATTTACTCCCAACAATGCCGCAACATCCAAACTTGCAGAGTGTACGACGATGTTTGATACGTAAGAGAAATTCCTCTGCCAGAAATACCATGGATTGCTCCAAATGTTCCCCCATGCATTCACTGTGGAGCAATCTTTTCTACCGTGAAATATATATATATATATATATATGTATGATGTGGAGAGATAAGTACCAGGGAGAGAGAAAGAGTCAGAGAAAGTATGAGAATTAATTGATGAATTCTTCGGTTTTTATTCCATGGATTCATACATATATTTGTAGGTACAGATTTGCCACTAAAATGATACAGCAACATCCACGTATCGTCGACTATAATATATACATAGACACTAGCGTTTACAATATTGTGATATTATTTTATTATTTTTTATATGAGTAGTGTTGATATTTTAAATATTTTTAAAATTATATTTCAACAAAATCTATGCAATATGAATATCATTTTATAAATAATAAAATTTTATATAATACAAATAAATAAAAATATATATATTTATTTATAATTAACTTAGAATTAATTATATATAAAAAGTTAAGAAGTTTTAAATATAGATAAAAATATTTGTTTACTGAAGAGAGAGATAAAAATAAAGTAATTTTGAGTGGGCCTCACATGTAACAGGTTAGAAATATAATTAAATTGATTTATAATATTTGTTAAATATGTTTAAAATAAATAAATTTATTAAAAATAAAAATGAATCATTTTTTATGGGACGGATAAAATAGGAAAAGTGGTCATATGTCGCGGAACAAAAAGAATATTTGTTAAGTATATTTAAAATTAAATAAATTTACAGAAGGACCATCTTTTATGGGATTAACAGAAAAAAAAAAAAAAGTCATCAGGATGAATAAAGTACTTTATTCCTAATAATAATAATAATAATAATAATAATAACAATAATTAAATATAAATATAAATAATTATTTATATATTATATTGAAATTATAATTTAAATATAATTATATTCAAATTATTAATTTATATGCTTCCTCCGTTTCGTCCGGCTCTAAGAGTCACATTTACGTTTTGCGTCGTTGTACTTAACATTGAAAATATTCTTATATTTATATAATTTTTTGCACAAATGTCATTATAATAGTATTATAAGACACTAATAGAGGTATTTTTGTCATTTTCCCTTAATTTGTATTATATTTTCATATAATAATTAATATTCAAAGATTAACACGTAAAAAGTAAATGAGATCCGTAGAGCCGGACGAATGAAATATTATATTTGAATGAAAATTTTAAAGATGCGCTTGAAAAATCAAAATTTAAAACTATAAAATTTAATATTTTTATTTTTAATAAATTGTAGAATAAATTTATTTAAAATTAATTATATTTTTTATTATATTTAAATTAAATTAAATTAAAAATATAATTTATAAAAATTTCCAATAAATTAGAAAATTTTAAACAAAAAAATCATTTATATTAGTATGTCTTATTTAGTAATTTTAACAATTTAAAAATATTTCTACTTTTGCTTTTAATGTCTTGTTTATTTTTTAAGTCAATTTAAACGAGCGATTAAGATAGAGTATAAAATATGAAATGTGTTCCTTTTAGTTTGGATGAGAAAATCTTTTAAGTTTAATATTAAAATAATATTTGATGTTATATTTTGTAAAATTATATATATATTTTCGAAATCGCAAGTTCATCTAGTTTAAGTGTATTTGTTTGGAGGTTCTGATTTTGGGTTGAGATTTGAATAGTAAAAATTTTGAATTTAAATAATTGTATGTTGTGATATAAATAGGTATTGATGTGATATTTTGAATATAAAATTAATTTTTAGAATAATATAGAAAATGAAAAATATGTATTTGATGTGACATTTTTTGGAGGTAAAATTTTGAATAAATAATAGATTTTTGACAAGATTCCTCAAACAAACACACTTACATCATTTGATGTTTAATAATAATAATAATAATAGACCAGATCCAAACTTTAGATCAACAAATGCTTGAAATTATTTTCTCCATCTAGCTAATTGTGTAACTTTATTTGGGCACTGAAATTAAAAGATAATATTTCTATATAAAAATAAGATAAATAAAAATTTAAATGAAGATATTATAAAAAGATTTTTAAATAATTAATAAAAAATTATGTGATAAGTAAAAAAATAATATATATTTATTAAATTAATAAAATTGCTAATAAATAAAAATATTTACTATAAATAAATTGTGTATAAATAATTTTAGTGTATAAAAGAAATACATAATAATAATAATAAATAAATAAAAAGCATTCTAATATATAAATATAATAATGTGACGAAATCAATGGCTGTTATTAGTTCGTACCTTGTATTGTATAGTTGAAGTTAGTAGGATTTGTATTGTATGGCTGCAGAAGGAAAGGCTTCCTCCTTCCACTGTATGGTATGGTACGGTATGATTTTACCAGTGCACCTTACCACACTGAATCTGAATCCTCTAATAGGAACGAAAGCCAACAAATAACAATGGCCGTCAAAATTCGAATCAATTACTATAATTTAATATTAATTATTATTATTATTATTATTATTATTGGCTGATGCTCACCTCATTCTCCAACAGCCTCAAATCTCACACACACATACATACATACATACGGTTTCAGTTAAACCTTCTAAACATCTCTATTTTGTACTCATCCAAAAATATCATGCCCACCTGGCCTCACCTCATTGGTCCACTAATTATAGCCTCAAGCCCCAGCGCACATCTTTATCTTTGTACACACATTACTCTCGCTCAACCTCTATAGCACCAGCTTAAACCTTACCTTACTTCATATATAAATTTAACATAAAAAATGGATATATATATATATAAATATAAATATAAGGTCAATAAGTTTAATGTAACTTAACATAATATAAATACAATTTAACATATTCCGTAGGGATGACATGGTGGTGTGATGACTCGACGTCTCCAGGTCAATAAGTTTAACATAATATAAATACAATTTAACAAGTTCCGTAAGGATGACATAGTGGTGTGAGAACTCGACATCTCTAGGTCAATAAGTTTAATATAGCTTAACATAATATAAATACAATTTAACATGTTCCGTAAGGATGACATGGTGGTGTGAGGACTCAATGTCTCCATGTCAATAAATTTAACATAGCTTAACATAATATAAATACAATATAGAGCATATAAATTGATATACATAATACTCCCTTCATCTACACATAAAGTAAACAATTACTTTTAGCGCGATGTTTAAGAAATAATAAGACATTTTTGTCCTTACTTTTTGGTGTAAAAATAACGATGTGATGTAAAATAAAAGTATTTGCGAAAAAAAAAAATAAAGTATTTAATAAAATATTTACTTTGTTAGATGTCCCAAAATATAAGTTTGTATAGTTTCTAGCTGGACGGAGAGAATATAATATAACATATATTGTATTTATTCAAACCATATATTTTATGTGTTGTCAGCGTAAATCAGCGCGTTAACTAACCACGATGTGTGTATATATATATAGAAAGAGACCACACACAAGGCTCATGCATAGTGAAGGGTGTGTATTATTTTTGTAGCAAAAGAGTGATAAGGTTGTGAAAAAAGAACCTCAGCTAGCCTTGAGCTTATCTGCGGTCTCTACCAACAATGACTTCAGCAGCATCACTCCTCAAGCCATCTCCGGCGGTGCTCGAAAAGTCCGACTTCATCAAGGGAAAATCCGGCCTCCTACGGCAGCCCTTAGCCTCCACGCGATGCAGCCCCAACGCAGCTCCGTCACTCGCCATTCGCGCCTTCTCCTATGCCGATGAGCTCGTCAAGACTGCAGTCAGTATCACTTTATCTTCAAATTAATAATCATAGTGAGAATGAATCTTTAACTATAAAAACAAAAATCTGTTTGATCCAGAAAACTGTTGCGTCGCCCGGGCGTGGAATTCTCGCCATGGATGAATCCAACGCCACTTGTGGAAAGCGGCTGGCGTCGATCGGGCTGGAGAACACTGAGGCCAACCGGCAAGCCTACCGAACCCTCCTGGTGACTGCCCCCGGCCTCGGCCAGTACATCTCTGGGGCGATTCTTTTCGAAGAGACTCTGTACCAATCCACCACTGATGGCAGGAAGATAGTTGATGTTCTTGTTGAGCAAAACATTGTTCCTGGAATCAAAGTCGACAAGGTACTAAAGAAAAAAAAAAAAAAAGTATTCTAGAAAATAATATAAAGAATACCTTCAAAACTACACAAGTCTCTCTCGTATTTTAAAAAACAGCAATATTTTGTAAACCATATGTCAATGAAATTTCTAAATTATAAAGAATAACAATTTTCCAAACTACATATAGTTATAAGCAATTTGCCTAAAAAAACCGAAACACTCTTACGGTTGCATTGGATTCGAGCAGGGACTGGTTCCTCTAGCTGGCTCCAACGACGAGTCTTGGTGCCAAGGTCTTGACGGCCTTGCTTCGCGCTCCGCTTCTTACTACGAGCAGGGTGCTCGCTTCGCCAAATGGTATTTTTAACTGCTGATGAATTGCCATACTTTACGTAGCAATGATCATCAATGGCTAAAATCTTGTGATTGGATTAATGAGTGGATGAATTAATTAGGCGTACCGTTGTGAGCATTCCGAATGGACCATCGGCCTTGGCGGTTAAGGAGGCTGCCTGGGGGCTGGCTCGCTATGCAGCCATTTCTCAGGACAATGGATTGGTCCCAATTGTGGAGCCGGAGATCTTGCTGGACGGCGAGCATGGCATTGAGAGGACGTTTGAGGTTGCTCAAAAGGTTTGGGCTGAGGTGTTCTTCTACCTGGCGGAGAACAATGTTATGTTTGAAGGTATTCTCCTGAAGCCGAGCATGGTCACTCCCGGCGCAGAATCGAAGGACCGCGCCACACCAGACCAGGTTGCCGACTACACTCTCCGACTCCTCCACAGGAGGATTCCCCCTGCTGTTCCTGGAATTATGGTAACTTCTGCAACCTCAATTCAAATCACTAAACATTTTGCTCACAGGATTATATATAATTTAGGCAAAATTGCTTGTGAATTGAAAATTCTGCATAATTCTTTTTTATAATTTAGAAATGGCATGATACTCCCTCCTCGTATTTTTTGAAACATAGCACACAAAATATTTACAAATAGCATGTAATTCTTCAAACTACATGTAGGTTATAAGCAATTTTGGCTATAATTTAATTGGATGTTGTTTCTAATGCTTAGACGGCACTTTTCAGCATAGTGATGACAAAATCAAATATATACAAGTAGCATATAAAATATAAGTCTAACACCACATGGTTTATATTAATATTAATTCAAGTGCAGTATATAACGACCATTGATTTCATAACATAAAATACATTCACAAAGCACATGGTGAAGTAAAGTCTAAACTGGAAGCATATAAAGCATCCTGAGATTTAACCTGTACCGACCTTTTGAGCAGTTCTTGTCCGGCGGGCAATCTGAGGTGGAAGCCACACAGAACTTGAATGCAATGAACCAATCTCCGAACCCATGGCACGTGTCGTTCTCCTATGCAAGGGCTCTCCAGAACACCTGCTTGAAGACGTGGGGAGGCCTTCCGGAAAATGTGAAGGCTGCTCAAGACGTGCTCCTTGTTCGCGCCAAGGCTAACTCCCTGGCGCAGCTCGGTAAGTACACCGGCGAGGGAGAATCTGAGGAAGCCAAGCAGGGAATGTTTGTCAAGGGCTACAGCTACTAAGCTCATTACACTGAGGAACAGATACAACAATGAGTTACCATCCATGCATATGTTATTAGCAATGGAGAGTATTATCAACGAATGCTGATGAGAGCTAGCTTCTTAATTAATTAGTTTGCTTTGCTAGCTGTATCGAACACAGCAGCAGCAGCAGCAGGCACGGTGGTATATTCAGCTTTTTTCAGGACTTGTGGTGTGATGGTGATTTGATACTAGTGTGAATGCATATTTGCCTTTCCAAATAATTCCATATGAAACTAGTTTGTTGTAGATCAATGGCAGATTAATGCTAAACAGGATGATCTGATCTGATCTGAAAAACTCTTCAGTAATCAAATAATCAGCATAACCATCACAAGCATCAATCATGACTAAGTATTAACATATTACAATTGTAGTCGTAGAAACCATCTACAGAAACTACAAATCAACACAAACCATACAAACTTTGAAGGGAATGGAAGGGAAGAAAAGGAGTATGTATAATTCTGAATCAACGAATGCAATTGAGAATCTAAAACGAGAAGTCATTTACAGCGTCAAACAGACAAATCTAATGAATGCATATCCCCTGCTTCAATACTTGAAGATCAGATGAACTATATATATATATGTATACTTTTCCAATCTACGATAGACAGTCAGAGATCAATGGTAAAAGCCTAAACATAATACATAATCTGTGGAGACTGACTCAACACTCAATCAATATAATATAATAAAATAACGAATTACTACAAAACAATCTCACACTAGCGGAAAACATCTTCAGAAACTACCGATAAGATCAAAACCAAAAGACTAAACAGGATAGATAGATAGATAGATAATCTGGAGACGCGAAAATCAAACCATCACAATAACCAATTACTGCAAAATTATATATATGAAAAATAAAAATAAATAAAATTGAAAAACATACTAGAGTCTTGGAAATCATCTACAGAATCTGCAAATGAATATACGCCATAAAACGAAACAAAATTAAGGTGGACAAAATTGCACGTAAGTTCAAATTAAAAGGAAAATAGATAAATAAATGGATGCAATTTGAGAATTTAAACGCAGCAAAACAAGCGGAATCGAAGGAGTATTGCAAAACCAGTGCTACCTTATCGCCGTTCACCAGAAGCACGACGGAGCGCCGCCTCACCGACCGCCGGTAATAAGAAACACTGTCGATCCCACCATCGTTCCTTACTTTCGAAAGTCGCGGCGAAATAAAAGTTCTAACCCTTAAATATATATATATATATTTACTTATAGTAAAATATAAATAAAAAAAATAAAATAAAAAAAAAAACATCTTTTTTTAGTATAAATTTACGGGGTGTTTGACAAATAGCTTATTGAATAGCTTTTAGCTTTTTGACTGGTTAGATGTTTGGTAAATTAGTTTTTTGAAATAACTTTTTGACCCAAAAAGTTGAAAAGCTAACTTACCCAAAGTTTTAAAATAGTTTTTTCTATAAATTTTTTTTATTCCTTATATACCCTTCAAAATTTATTATACATTTTACACAAATAAATATATTTTGATTATTTATTAATTATATTAGAATATTTTATTATATTATAGTTTTACTTTTATAAATTTAAAATAATTAATTTTTATATAAAATTATTTTAATTGTAAAATATATAAATTTATTAAAATCAACATAAAATAAAAATATAACTATTAATAATTTATTTTTTATTAAAATTACATATATATATATATATATTTTATACTAAAAATAAATTAAATAAATTAAATTTATTGAAAATTTTAAAGATAATGAACTAATCGATAACTAATATAATAAATATATACACAAAAAATTTATTATTTTATATTTTACATCATTTTCAATAAAAAAAAAACTATTTATATATTTTAATAAAAATATATTATTTTTTAAATTTAACTGTAATAAAAATAAATATTTTTATAACACTTTTACAATTTTCAATAACTAATAACAAAAAAATTTAAACATTCTAAACTCAAAAAAACATAATTGAATATATTAGAAATAAGAATAAAATAGAAATGTCCTCAATTGTCATTTTACGTATAAAAAGCTAATATCAAACAGTTGTTTTACCAAACATTTTAATACAAACAGTTAATCGAATTAGCTAATCAAACCAGCTAATTGAATCAGCTAACAGCTATCAGCTAATTGAATCAGCTAACAGCTAACAACTATCAGCTAATTGCCAAACACGCCCTTAGTTTCAAAAATTTGAATAAATTTTTCATATATTTTATAAATTGTGTAAAGCTTTCTTATATTTTAATAAATGTTATATAAAAATATAGATAAAAAGTTATCTTTTCATCACAAAAAAATATATAAAAATGAGTTTCGTGGAAAATTTTTTAAAGTACAAGGGGTTAATGCAAGTTTTCAGAGTATTTACACTGACTTTTGAAATTATAAAGGAGTTATTGATAAATTTTTATATCCACATGCTACACATGGTTGTCTTGCCTTGTCAGGGTATTAGGTTCGATATGAGTTTATTCAAAAAAAAAATGGTTTAAATTTATTCAAAAAAAATGGTTTAAATTTAATATTAAAATAATATATGAATGGATGTTTTGTGAAAAAATAAATAAATATTTTTTTTGAAAAACGCAAAAAACTAAGATTTGGAGTAAAAGAAAATAAATATATATATACACACACGTGTGGACTATTTATATAAGTGTATATATATTTATATATTATATATAAGGGTAATAAATGTAAGAGTGATAATGGAAAAATTGAGCCGCGAAAGAAAATTAATGTGATATAAAATAAAAACTTTTATTCTCTTTTATTCCATACAAAGATTTATTATATATATATATATATATAGTAGTACATGTAATTATTATATGACCACCTTGCATCTTGTTGGATGAAAAGCATCCATATAAAGTATATACATTTGGATATAAGTTATATGTATATTTCGTAACACTTTCCTTCGAATGCTTTTATACAAAAAATTTGTCTTTTTAAAACCTTATTAGGAAAAAATTCCGTAGAAAAAAATCATAGTGAAGGAAAAAAGTACAATATTCTTGTATTAATATGTTTTCTCTATTTTGAACTTTATTTGATATTTTTCAGCCGATGCATTCCAATTCCTTGTACCAATTTGTTGAATGTTGCAGTCGGTAGCGCCTTTGTAAATTAATTTGCAAAATTTTCAGAAGATAGAATTTGTTGTACATTAATTTCACCACTCTTCTGAAAATCATGAGTGAAAAAGAATCTTTGAGATATGTGCTTTGTCCGATCACCTTTAATATATCTTTCATTTAACTGAGCTATACAAGTTGCATTATCTTCAAATAATATTGCGGAGGTAATATATTATCAGAAATCAAGCCGCAATTTTTCTAAATATGGTGAGTCATAGACCTCAACCAAACGCATTCACAACTGGCTTCGTGAATTACTAAAACTTCAGCAAGTTTTGAAAAAGTAGTTGTTATCGTCTGTTTAGCATATCTCAAAGAGATTGTTGTTCCACTTGAAGTAAATAAATAGTCAGTTTGAGATTTTGTTTTTGTGGATCAGACAGATAATCAACATCAGTATAACCAATTAATTCATTCGAATAAAATAGACCGAGGTCATGAGTCCCCTGAAGATAACAAAAAATGTGTTTGATACCATTTCAATAGCGTTTTGTGGGGGATGCGCTAAACCTGACTAGTAAATTTACCGAAAAAGATATATTTGGCCTGGTACAATTTGCAAGGTACATTAATGCCCAATAGCGTTAAGATATTGATAACTAATATTTGTAATTATATATATGTATATATTCACAAGGAATTTTATATTTGAAAGTTGAGGTGAATGACTATAGAAAGCGGTCAGATATAGTAAAAAGTTGTGGTTGTAGACCCTAAGTAGTTATCATAATTATTTATATGTTTTTTCTGGTGAGTTTCCAGGTCGAACACAGGGATTTTAAATCATGAATTTTAAAATCAAGTATAAATCTTTTGAAAGCGGCGAAGAAATGCAGTAAGGGACCCGTTTTGCAGCGGATCAAATTTTTAATTCTAAGGAAAGCGGTAAGTAAAGTGGTAAAGTGTTGCGGAGACAAGCGGCGCGGAGGTGAGCGTGAAGTGCCAGTGAAGGACAAGCGGATGGGACATGAGCGAGTGGCACAATGAATGTACATATATATATAATAAGCGGTAAAGAGTGAAGGAGATGTGTTGTGTTTGAACTGTGCGTTACTTAATGGCTAGATTTTCCTGGATGAAATGAGCGGGCGATGATGGTGTATTAACGGATGTATATGTAATTATATAAACCAGATTATGGAGAATTCTTATCACTGGTATCTGACCTTAAGGGATTTACAACAAGACTTCAATGACACCCAGAATTGGAACATTATAAAAAAGAAACCCTACTGTCACTAAGAATTTCTGCGACCTAATAGACCACCGCCTATGCCCCATTAATTATCCCAAATTCTGTCTCATTAGTGGCTTTACCCTTCTGTTACCTCTTTTTAATCAAAATTGAATTCAACCCAGTAGTTAAGCAGGTCGACAAGGCTCCTGCTGCGTAGGGCAAAAGATAATTAATACATTGAACTACCTTGAAAATGCCTGTGGCAAAAAATAAGGCTTAGATAAACAATTCTTCTGTGCTCTAAACCAGTTAAACAAAATTCTTTACAATCAAGATTTATATAAGTATGAAAAAGTATGAAAGTATTGAATGATATTTCATTACTTACTACCAAAGCTGGAAATTCTAATTCTACAAAACTGTAAATGAAAGCAATAAAACTACACTAAGTAAGCAGTAAAGTCTTGGCCAAGGGAGAAGGGGAATCCCCACTCCCTTAGCTATTCCTGTGGAGAACTCCTTTACAGGGTTGGAGCTCTCGGAGAACAGAAAGACAACTAGAATGCACAGAAAATTAATCGCTAGTATACTCTAGTCGAAGTATATCTACATACAGATATATGGCCTTATTTATATTAGATAGAAGTAGCGGTTACAAGCAGTTATAAAGTGGTTTTAACCGCTAGGCAGTTAGGCAGTTGATGACGGTTATTCTGTTGAGGCAGTTGCTGGTCATAACTCCTAGTGTGCTCGGTCTGCTTGCATAGGGTTGTAAGGGCACAAATTTTCCTCGCTTGCCGGACGGCTGGAGGGCATCAGCGCAGCTAGGCGGGCTTGCTTGTGCTGGCAGGTAATGAATGGTTGTACCGCTGCAGTTGGGACACTTAGTCAATTTTGAGTTGGGTTGCTGTCACTCTGCAGCGGTGGGTGTTTGGGCTGTCGCTTGCGAGCGGGAGAGACTACCGCTTGTGAGCGGTGAAAGCTACCGCTCGCCTCTCTTGCCTTAGTTTTTTGGGCGATGTAATCGCCGCTTGCGACCGGAGGTGGTTGTTGCTTGTGGCATCTGCCTTAACTTTTCTGGTACCAAAACACCGCTTAAAAAGGACAAAAATCGTTAACAATCTCAAGAAACCAACTCTTGGATCATGCCAAGTGATATAGACCAATAAAATATGCCACTAATCAGTTATTGTGATGGTTTTTATACAAAAATTCAAGTAATATGTAGTTTTGTCAAGCAAAGAATATGCTTATATTTGGAGTCATCAGATATGGTACATCGGGGCCAAGTATATCTTCATTTTCTTCTCTTGGCCTAAATGGATATTTATTGATATCAAGAGATCTGACCACCATTAGTGTATTTAGAGAGTGATATTTATCCAAATAAAATTGCTTTAATACCTTTTGGTATACGCGGATTGATGAAAAAATATTCTATTATTAAAATGATCCACTTGTAATTCCAAATAATATTTTGTCTTTCCAAACTCTTTGATCTTAAATTTTTTCTTTAGATATTCAACTGCAATTTGGATTTTTTCAGAAGTTCCAATTAAATTGAGAACATCAACATATATTGCAATAATGATAAAATTTGATCCATTTTCTTTATAAAGACGCATACGCATATTGGATCATTAGTATAACCAGCTATTAGAAGCCATTTCTCTTAAGGGTATAACGTGTCGAGAAGTTGGAGGGATCTCTTCTGGTCACGGACGGCAGTTAGCCGGATGTCATACCTTGGCGAAGAAGAGAGGTAGCTCACCGGCGGAGGAATAACAGTGCAAGAAGGTAAATCCACTCCGTTCGTTGTTCCATTTGTCTAATCAGGTACCCGATCTGGGTTTACTCCAGTTGGATCAGGTTAAATTAGTTTGAAAAAGCTGAACAGCAGAATGCTAAGGGGGACGCTTTCGATTTTGTCGTCAATAGTGTCCCCAGGCGGCCGGTTCCTTGTTAGGTTCCTATAGAGTTAGATCTTCATGTATCGTCAATTTTACCCCTACAAGTTCCTTGTTAGGTTCCTGAACTTTCGTTTCAATGCGGTGTAAAGTTCTCGGCCGGGAGACGAGCTTGGTTGTTGGAGTACAGCCCGTTGACAATCAAATTTTTTCTTAACAGAATGTATGATATTCATATTGTTGGCATATCTCACTATATTTTCTGGTGATTGGATGAAGTATAATCTAAAAAATTACACGAATGAGATGCATTCCGAGTGGCTGTCAATGCCTATGGAATGCGCCGTCTTCTTTCGTTCTCGTTAGAGAAATGCCGGCTTGGCAATAAGCCGGCATAAACTTGTCCATGTGCTTCCTAGCCGCCGGTTCGAAGCACTTGTTTGCCGGATTTCGGAAGGACGGTTACGATCCACACCGAAACCGGTGTTGGTCCGAATCGAACTATTAATTCGGACAGTTCAAATTTCCATTTTTGTAATTGTCAAACCAGCGAAAGTCGGTTCAAATACTTAATTTTATTGCTTGAATTATTTACGTAGTTTTTGCACAATTATAATTAAAAAATATAAAAACCGTTGACCATAACTTCGAAACCATGATGATCATTTGGAATGTCCCATTTTTATTTGACATTCGACAAAGTGAACTATTGTCATGAACCATTTAGGCAAGTCCAGACCTGCGTCCCACTAAGGGGGTAGCCTGGCCCAATCACTGAGCGAGAAAATATGGATTGCCAGGTGTTCATAGTTACGTAAACAATAGTTATGTAGAAAAAACAATTTTCGTGCTCAAAATGACACTAAGTTCGAAAACATCATACCAATGGGATGCGCTTTAAGTTGCATGACTTAGCATCCAGTTATAGGTGTTGGTACTATGTTTTCGTGGAACTTGAATATTATTTTCCTTTGATTTGTAGATTGTCTTGTCGTCGTTTTAAAACTGCATCCTGCGGCGGCAGATGCCCACAGTTCTATCAGAAGCAACCATGCACCCCTACGAGCAATGCGCAAAAGAAAGGTGCCTCACCCAAACCTACGTTCTTATATTGTTATCACTCATTGTTTCTAACATGCGTGTAAAAATCCCACCATGTAACGCAAAGGATGGCCAAAGAAAGTGAAGGTACCGAGGAGCGTTGAGACCGCAACGCGAAATCGTCGGTCCCACTGGAAGAGGGTTTTCTCCATTTACTTTGGCTTCAATGGCACACGGCTGCAAGACCACGAGCTTTCATCCATCGGTATGGACAGAGATACGGAAACAATTCAATGAAGAAAATGGTCAACGATTTAGAATTAAACAACTAAAGAAAAAACTGAAGCGCTTCAAGAGAAACTACGTCTTACTGAAGGACCTAATTTTCACTCAAACGGGTCTAGGATGGGACGCTATATCCGGTATGATTACCGCTGATGATGAGTTGAAGGAGTATTGGGCACAGGTAATACAATAATTAATTTGTATATATGTCTTTGGTACCATTGTTACACAACTTTCTCTCTACAATCGTCTTTACAGCTTTGTTCTCAGGCCCATCCAAGAGAAGCTTCGCTCGTATGTAAGTCGTTCCCCATTTGGACTACTGCCACGACATGTTTCGGAGAACATATGCTACATCCAACCATAGCGTATCGACCGGCCCGGAGAGTGCTAGACGTGGCCCTGGGGTGCAGGGCCTGTTGCGCCGTCGTGCACGTACAGGGAGTAGATCTTCCGATCAGCCCTTCGAGGCAAGGACTACTTCTTCTACTGAGGCCACTGAGGGCACCGCTGAGGGAGATAGTAGTACGTACACTGGGACGGTACCTCCTCCGCCACGGCATCGCAAACTGTCGGCGCAGAATGATGAGTTGCGTGCAGCTTATCTGGAGGACATGAATCGTCTTTACAACCGAGCATGTGCAAATCTAGACGACAGAAACACTAGACGTCTTAACAACAACGACGCGATGTAGGCAATGTTTAGGGAAATTCCAAACCTTCCACAACATATGTTACGCAGGGCATTCGCCTATCTAGCTATTTCGGATGCACGTGGGTCCTTCCTCAGACTGATAGCCGACCAGAAGCGAGAGTGGGTGTTCACGTTTATACCCGATTGATACTCAGATTGATGCCTACGTGCATGCATGCTGAGTTGGCTCGCTTTTCTGACGTCGTTGTTCTTACAGTAGGACCATGTTTGTCTCGCTCATATTACTTATGCACTACTTCCACCGTTTATCTTGTTACTTAGACCATTTCATTTTCGTTGTTGACTTATCTCATAATGCTATCTAACTTTTTCGTTGTTAAAAACTGTGGTTTTTCTGATTGGTTGTTAAATTTATGATTATGTGTCTATCTTAAATGATTATGATTGTGTAACCGTCCTATTTCAGGTTTGCGTAATCCTCATTTGTTGTACAATGTCAGGACATTCACAGTCAGAACATGCAGATTTGTCAGGACATGCAAATTCAAGCCACGATGATCATATCCGATGGATGCAGCATGGTAGCACATTTACAAGACGATGAGGAAGAAGAGGAGTTTCAGTTGTTGGGAGCAGTAAATGCAATGGGAGTTGCAGGTGCATCTCTACTGGCGAATCACCAGGGTACGCAAAGATGTTACAACTCGCCGCTAACTGGGACGCAACTCACACATGAGCTAATGCATGGATATCCCACCCATATCAAGAATTTGTTAAGGGTTTCGGCACACACTTTCGAAAGCCTGTGTAATACGTTGCAATCTAGTGGACTACTTCCAAGCAACTCCTGGCAACGTGTACGCATACACGAACAAGTGGCCATGTAATACGCGAGGATCACGGAGGATCAAAACCTCTTCCATGATAGCATCACGGAGTTCTTATTCGGCAATCGGTTCCACGTCAACAATTCCAGCAACTCCGAGTCGTAGATTTCATGTCATGTATTTTAGTTTGTATTGAGGGATCTAAACCATATTTCCAGTACCCTAATTCACTAATGTTGTTCACGCTATATTTTTCTTTGTGTTTACATAGATGCCGTGCATTTGATGTATGATTTATTAAAAGGGAAAAATAACAAGATATTGCATTTCAAGATCAATCCATATTTTTTTAATTGAAAAATATATATACATAAAAAAATATATATTTATATATACATAAAAAAAAAATCGTCACATTTATTTTTACTTAAATTGCTAATTGTAAATATATCTAAAGCAATTTATAAACCTTATTCACAAAAATTTTCCCATTATATTTATCTTTTTTTTTTTTTTAATATAAACAATAATTAACATCACATAAAACTTTTAACTCATTTTCAACCACTTTTTCTTTTTTTATTATATTTTTATAAAATATCACATTAATACATCTTTTCTACAATATATTTATTATTATTTTTCAACATAATCATTACAAATCCAAAACTCCCCCATAAACACAACTTCAAAATCTTATCCCAAAAATCTCAAAAATCCAAACCCCAATTAAAAAATCCACAAAAGAACACATCCTTAGGAACTTTCATATAAATATCAGTATCCCAGGAGCCATAAAGATATACAGTAACTATATCTAAAAGTCGCATATCGAGCTTTTCTCGCACTGCTAGGCTTACAAGGTATCTAAATGTTATTCCATCGACAACTGAAGAGTATATTTCATAAAAATCTACTCCATGTCTTTAAGAATCCTTGAGCTACAACACGGGCTTTATATATCACAGTTTTATTATGCTAATTTCTTTTTCATACAGGCGTCCATTTGTATCCAACTTGTTTTATATCATCTGGCGTTTGAACAATCGGTCTGAAGACCTTTCTTTTATTTAATGAGTCAAGCTCTGATTGAATCCCATTTTCCTATTTTGGCCAATAATTTCTTTGCCGACATTCATAAATCGATTTGGCTATGGATCCTTTTTTTCTTCTATTATATCAACTTCTAAATTATATGGAAAGGCATTATCAAGTATTGCCTCTATACGGTTCCAACATTTTCTTGAAGTAAATGCAGTATTAATTAAAGCAAATATAAATATTACAAAAAAATAATATGCGATAATTTAAAGATTACAAAATATAAAATAGCATAATATAAACTGATATAGTATGTCTGTCACAGGGGGTTTTCTGGATCTACGAAAAAATCCGATATATCAAGATGCGTTGTGTCATAATCTAGAAGATCATTATCGGGGTCATCATCATTATCAACATGATTAATCTCGATCTCATTCCATTTTTTCTGCAGTGAGGCTTAATAAAGATCACATAGGTGTTTGGTTGTTCTGCAGATATTGGCCCAATGGCCTTCAATGCCACACCGATTACAAATTTCGATTTACCTGTTTTCCTGTTTAGCCTTTTCGGCTATAGCCCCAAATTGGGGTTTACTCTGCTTCCTGTTAATGTCAAAATCGCGGTGATTGTAAGGGTTATATCGACCACTTTGACTCTCACGAACGCGACCACGTCCACAACCTCTACCACGTCCTCGGCCTCATTCAGAAAATGTCACGTTCGCTTCAGGGATCATACTGGAACCAATGGGCCGGGATTGATGATTTTTCATCAGTAACTCATTATTTTTCTCAGTTAATGAAAGACATGCAATGAGCTATGAGTATTTTTAAAAATTTTCTCACGATACTATTGTTGCAGCACAACATTAGAAGTATGAAAGGTAGAGAGAGTCTTTTCCAATTTATCATTCTCAGTAATATTTTCTCTACAGAGTTTTAATTGAGACGTAATCTGATGGATAGCAAAGTTGTACTCTGTAACAGTTTTAAAATCTTGCAAAACTGCAAGTTAAGAAAATCATGTCAGGGTTTCGGGAGAGTGATATATTTGAAGTTGATATTTCACCGTCCAATATTCGGATTGTAAAGGAATGTCCAAATGGTGATGAATGAAAATAACAACGTTGGCCCGATCTTGGCTTGTAGCCGTATGTTCACAGATAATTGTATGAACAATGTCCATAGAAACCAGATGCCTTTCTACATCTAGGGACCAAATCAGAAAATTATTTTCGGTGAGAGACAAATGTTTAAAAGAAAATTTTGAAAGATTTTCTATAACGTAAAAAATAGATAATATAGAAAGTATAAAAATATAATTTACCAAAAATAAAATAGATAAGAACCTTGGTGCTGATAACATGTTATATAATAAATATTAGTAAGTATAGATATATATATCCGTATGCAGTATCTATATAACTGTATATATATTATATATAAGGGTAATAAATCCAAGAGAGATAATGGAGACATTGAGCCAAGAGAGAAAAATAAAGTGTGATGTTGTAAAATAAAACTTATTTTCTCTTCAATTCAATACAAAGACTTATTACATATATATACTAGTAAAGGTAATTAATACATGACGATGTTGCATCTTCCTTGATTAAAGGCATCCATATAAAATATATATTTGTGCATGAGCTACGTGTATATTTTGTAACATGGGGAAAGAATTGCTTGCAATAAGGGGTGTTTGGCATTACTGTGGAAACAGCAGCTCTACAGTAAATTTCGCCAAATCGTGCTAATAGAAACGTATCCTAAATAATTTTCTCATAAATAATTATATATATATATATTATAACATAAAAATTCATAGTTGATATTTTTCTAGTGCGCGGGTGAACTCGGCCGAGCTTAAAAATAATATTTACTTGTCTATTGTGGCATCTAGTTCCAATTTCTTTTTGAAGATCCACTTTGATTCAAGAGGTTTTGAGTTATGTGGGAGATACACAAGTTTCCAAATTTAATTATGAAGAATAAAATCAATTTCAGTTTTACAAATTGTTTCCACATAGGATTTTAAAAGATCTCATTATTTCGGCATATGTTTGAGACTAGTTTTTAAGAAGGTATGTGAAGTAGTCATCTTCAAACGATTTTTCAAGTCGTGCTCGCTTGCTTCTTCTGAGCTCAGGTTCTTGACCTGGTTTAAATTCAAATATCTCTTTATATTCAATCTTAATCCATGATTTTGTGTTTTCAATTGGCTGAACTAGATTCAGTGCCCTGTGTAGGGAACTAATTTTCAAGGAATAATGTATTCTTTGATTCTATTATTGTATTCTGTGGGATATTCATAATTTTTTAATCAAATACCAAGAAATGATAAACAATAATGTTATGTGCGTATCCATTTAAAATATAGACCATTATCTTATGACTAATCCTACATATTTAAGAGACAATATCACTAATTTAGCAAAACACCTCCCATATTCGGAGGTGTTTATAAGATGATTTTTGACATTTTCATAATGGGTCTTGTTCATATATTTCCGAGAAATTAAGTTAAACAAATCATTATTGCTCAAAATAGTTTCCCCAACATATTTTGGGATAGTCCACAACTTAACAATATCACAATATTTTGAAGTGCTATTTTCGAATTCAACAACACCGTTTGATTGAGGTGAGTAGGGTGAAATTACTTTGCGAATGATCTATTTTTGCACAAAAAAATTCACCAATTAGAGCTTACTTTTCTCCACCTCTAACACTCTAATCCAATTGATTTGTTTGTTAAGCTAATTTCCACTTTATTTTTGAATGATATGAATTTACTTAACGCCTCATTCTTGATTTTAAGTAAATACATATGATAGGATTTTGTACAATCATCAATTAATATAATAAAATCTTTATTACCATCACATGTTTGTACAATTTTCAAGTTATATACGCCATTGTGAATCAGTTTGAGTGGTTCAGTGATACGTTGAATTTGTTGGAACAAGAAATCCCCTCATCTATTTTGGCATATGGGACTTTCATTCTTTCCTGTTGCTAAGAGTGGAAATAGGCCAAGTCAGGCCAGAATTTGGCTAAATAGGCCAACCCTATTTTATAAAACTAAAGCCTAGCCTATCGGCCTATTAAAATATATATCTAAGGCCTAGGCCTGGCCTACTTTAAAGCTTGACCTGGCCTGCGAGTCTATTTAAAAGCCTATATAATATTTTTATTTTTATTTTTTAAACTTAATATTTGTAAAAAATATATACAATTATTTATTATATATAAGTCAATTAAAATAAATTAATTTTTTAGTTTTTATTGTCGCCAAATATAATTTTTTATAAATTATAAACAATTAAAAACATAATATTTATATATATTAGATAAACAAATATACTATATAAATATATAAACAGGTCAGTCTGATAGGCCAAAAAGGCTTTTCGTAAAGTCTAAGCATGCTTTATTTATTTAAAAAACTTAGAAATATATCTAAATTTAACCTTGTTAGTAAACAGGCCATGCCAAACTGTAGGCCCTTGACAGGCCGCATTGCCTATTTCCATCGCTACTTGTTGCTATCTTGCACAGATTTTCTTTTGGAGTAATTTTTCTTGTCTGGTTGGTTGCTGCAACAAGCTAACTGCAACCTGTTTTGTCTTATCTCTCGGTTGGTAGCTTTACAAGACAAAAGGGATGGATACTTTGGGTTAGTCAACTTGTATCAGAGTTCATGCAGAGACACATCATTCTGCAAGAGGTTTTAATTATGTTTGTCTTGCATGACCTGTCTGGTGGCTATCTTGTTTACCGTGATTGGGAGTGTGGTAGTTGGAAGGGTTTTAAGAATTGTTTTAATGAGAGAAAGTGTGTTTAATCCTTTCAACCCCTACCTTTCTCTTCTCTATGTATTGAGTAAGTGCTTGTCACTTTTATCCACTGGAAACCTCGTTGGATGAAGGAAAAATTAGAGTTTTGATCAGGGGAAACGTTCAGATTCTAAGCAGCTTTGCTCCGTGGTCGTTGTCTGCACGAGTTTGTGACAACTAATACCTGTGGAGGGAATTTTCAAGGTAAGCCATGGTATGAGGTTGAGTTGAAGGAGTTTTGGTTGTCTTTGTTCTTAATCAGCACTGATTAGTGAACTTCTCCTGGATTGGTATCCCTCGGATGTAGGATTATTTATATCCGAACCGGGTAAACAAACCCTTGTCTCATTTACGGCTTTGTATTTCTGAATGCATTTGGTTGGCAGTAGGGTGTTATAACTGTGATATAACTATGCTTCGGGAGTCGACCCTTGTTTAGATTTTCGAAGGAGTTTTGGTGCAACACCTATTCTCCAACATTTGGTATCAGAGCAGTGTTATCTAAGTTGCTGAGTAGATCCTTTCACAGTTGCAAAGATGAGAAAGGAAAGTGGTTCAACATCTAGACCTCTATTGTTTGACGACACAAGTTATTAGAGTGTGGAAGACATGCAACTAATTGAATCTGATGAGGAATGATACTTCTGAGTTGAAAACTTTCACGAATGATAAGTAAGAAACAAGCAGCCAAGATGAAGTTTGGGAATTTCCAAAACAAAAGTGGTTATCAGGGAATGAATACATCCAGTACATAACAAAAATACCCTGAGCAGAAACCAATTACTTACAAAAAGCCGAAAGAAAATTTTGATGGTAGATTCAAGAAAACGTTTGTGGTGTCTGCAAAACCTGAGAGGGTTCAAGAACCTAATTAGATGAGGTTCTTTCCATTGGAAAACCTTTCGAAGATTACAATTGAATAGGTTTTTGTGAATCCTCTGAAATCAAACCAACAACATTTGTTCGTGGTGGACTTCTTGTTGATGTCAAAATTCCAGAAAGAAACAAATCTCAGTTCTGAAGCAGAACTCGAAAAGAAACAAAAAAATAAATTGGGAGAAAAATTGCAGAATGACACAGAGTGTTAGACAGACGTCATCAAAACGTAACGACTACGGATACTGTGGATCTCTTGAACATACAACTGAAAGATATTTCAGATTGGCAAGGGATGTAATGAATGAAAGACATATTCAGTGGCCTAATGAAGAACTCAGACAGAATGTTAAATTCAGGTTGGTGTGGATGCCCAAAGAAAATCAAAAGGCAAATATTCTTACGAAGGCATTGGATACAAATCGGTTTGAAACGTTTCGACGTCATTTGAGTATACATTCGTACCCTACTTGATTTTGCATGCATGGGCTTAATAAATTCTCCAATATATTAATGATGTTTGGAATATTCGTGGTGAATATTGGAGAATAAAAATAATTTGGAAAAACTTTTTAAAAATCCAAAAAGAAGTAATATTGAAACGAAAGTTGATTTAGCAATTGCGAAAACCAGATTTGGTGCTCATTTTAGTGGAAGGGTGAGTATTCATTGCACAACTCATTGTTGATGTTGTTGTTGAGTTGTTGTTGATGCTGCGACGTTGCTTGTGCAACAAAACTGAATCCGAATCAATCGAAGTTCTTGTTCATGTTGGTGCTGCTGCAACCATTTTTCAAGTAAATGAAGGTCCTAGTTATTTTTGTCATCTGCTCCCACAAAGGGGAAGTAATGCAGGAAATGAGGGGAGATCATTTTTTCATGGGGAGTTAATCAGGTTTCTTTCGCTGCTTTACTGATTGTTATTCTTTTATCTGCTGCAAGAATTCATGCAGAAACAGATTGCAATCCGGATCACTTTTGGAGATCACCGATAAAAGATCTCCCGTGCCATCAACCTGCTACTGAAAATTGGATCTGCGCTTGATGATGAACATAAGGACTCTCCGTTTTCTAGTCCGTTCTTTCGTTCACCTTTTTGGCATTTGCTCCTCAAGAGGGATATATGTGCAAATTAAGGAAGGGTATGTTATGTTGTTTTTGCTGCTGCTATTTGTTACTTGTTTTTGTGTTTTGATTATATGTGAAGTGGTTTGTTGGATTGATGCTATCACAACCATTTTATTTAAAAGGTTGCCAGTAGCCTGTGCTCTTTTTGGCCTGTAACAAATTGATGAATTTATTGTTTGAATTGTTGGTTTGTTTGATTGGGTGTGGGAGGATTCACTCCTGCACATTGGGCGAAGTCTCATATGCCAAAAAAGGAAGAATGTTGGAACAAGAAATCCCCTCACCTATTTTGGCATATGGGTCTTCCATTCCTTCCTGCTGCTCTCTTTCACATATTTCCTTTTCGAGTAATTTGTCTTGTATGGTTGCTATAACAAGCTGACATCAACCTGTTTTGTCTTATCTCTTGGTTGGTAGCTTTAGAAGACAAAAAGGATGGATACTTTAGGTTAGTCAACTTATATCAGATTTCATACAAAGATACATCATTCCATTTAGGTGCAATGGGTTTTAATTATGTTTGTCTTGCATGGCCTGCATAGTGGCTATCTTATTTACTGTGATTGAGAGTGTGGTTGTTAAAAGGGTTTTGAGAATTATTTTAGTGAGAGAAAGTGTATTTAATCCTTTTAACCCCAACCCTTCTTTTCTCCATATTTGAGTGAGTGTTTGTCACTTTTATCCACCGGAGTCCTCATTGAAGGAAGGAGAAATCGGAGTTTCAATCAGGGGAGACGTCCAAATTCTGAGCAGCTCTGCTCCGTGGTCATTGTCTGCACGAGTTTGTGACAACTAATACCTGTTGAGGGAATTTTCAAGGTAAGCCATGATAGGAGGTTGAGTTGAAGAAGTTTTGATTGTCTTTTTTTTAATCAGCACTGATTAGTGAACTTCTCCTGGATTGGTATCCCCCGGATATAGAATTGTTTATATCCAAACCGGGTAAACAAAACTTTGTCTCATTTACTCCTTTGTATTTCTAAATGCAATCGGTTGGTAGTAGGGTGTTATAACTGTGATATAACTACGCTTCGAGAGTTGGCCCTTGTTTAGATGTTCGAAGGAGTTTTGGTGCAACACCTTTTCCCCAACAAAATTGTTTGGAATAACGATCGAATTTGTTTTGCTTCAACATAAATCTCACATTTATATTTATGTACTTGAAATATTGGAATGTGGTTCAGGTTTATTAATCGACGTCTTGAATCATAACTAATATGACTCAATCAATTATGTCATAAAGTAGAGGACTTAGCAATATAAAGAACAAAATTATTTTTAGGTAAAATTGATTATAACTTACTTGCGATTTGAAAATTTTGCACCATTCTCTTTTATGGTTTAAAATTTTCATGAGAGTATCCCGTATTTTAGAAAATATTGTACGAAGTTCCTTGAAGTTACATGAAACTCCTTTTTATTTTTGAAAATATTAGGGGATTTTGTTCAATATTTTAAAAATATAAGCAATGCAATTTATAAAATATGAGAGAGAATGATGCATACTTTTCAAATCACATTTGAGTTATAAGTATTTTTGCCTTATTTTTATTATTCTAAATCAGAATCATAATACAGTTTTTTTAAGTCTATCCTTTACATACCCATTTCTTATATACATTCCCGATTTAAACACTACAAAATTATCTCCACTCACATTGATGTTGAAGCCATGTTTCATCAGAAGCGTCATTGAGACTAAGTTCTTTGTCATTAACAAAACATAAAGAATATTGGTCAGCATCACAATTCTTTTGGACGTCATGTTCAGGAGCATTTTACCTTTCATTTCATTTTAGTCGGAACAACATTTTCCATATATATTGTTTCTCCTTCGACATGCTCGAACATGAAGAATTGGTTCTTATCTATGCAGATATGGCGTGTCGCTCTTGTGTCGTGCCACAATTTTTTCTTGTTTGATTATACCATATTTTTCTCAGAGACGACGCACTTTAAATCAAACAACACCCCCTCTCCAATAATGAGGTTTTCCAGGTTCTCCCCTTTATTTCTCCTCGGTACCTTGCAGTGTTTTGAATAGTGTTCCAACTTCCCGCAATTGAAGCAATTTCCCTTGAAGTTGCTTGTTGATTTCGCTTTATCAATTCGTCTAAATAGCTTTAGTTTCTAATTTTCTTTTTCTATGGGCTTCCGGGATTTTCCAAGCTTTCCATTGTTTCTTTAAGCAATTTTGGAACGAGAATCTTGACGTTTATATTCAGTCTTGCTTTCAAGAATCAGATGTTTCCAACCTGTGAAGTTTGATCTATGCTTCTATTTGATTTGAAGACGACTGATCAGTCTTGTTAAATCTATTTCTTTTCCGTTTTCATTTCAAGTAGATCTTGAAATCATCCAAATTAGTCGGTAAATTTTCAATAATCCTCACCACTTGGAGCCCTTTATTCAACATAATTCCATCAATTTGGATTTCATGCAAAATCAGATGAAAATCATCAAATTATTTTCTAACACTCCTCACATTCACCATCTTGAAATTTCAATACCATTCCGCTGTGATTTTGTTGCACCAACATCTTTGGTCAAGTATTTTTTCATCAATGTTTTCCACAACTCCTTAGTTATTTCATCATGCCGGTAAACACCATACAAGGAGTCACTTAAGTCGTTCAATATATACTTTTTGCATGTAAAATTTGAGCGTTTGTAAGCTTTGAAAATTTGTATCTTTTAAATCTTCCGATGATCTTTCAAGCACAGTAGGTGTGTCCACAATCAACCAATCCTTCTAACTCAAAATTGTTAGATAGAACAACATTTTCTGCTGCCACATCTTAAAATTTTGTCTATTGAAATTTTCTAATTTCTTAGGCGATGCAGCAACAAGTTGCCTGAAAGTAGTAACAACATGTTGCATTACATGGCTTGTAACAACAACAAATTGTAAACGATCCAATTTATCTAACTGTTGTCCAGCGGACACAACAAGACCTTGTGGAAGTCCTACAAGCACATGTTGTGGATAAGGCAGAACAACGAGATGTTATCTTATGTTGGCATCAATATGATGTCATTTTTGTGTCCAGCAACAGGCTGGTTGAAGGTTGCAGCAACTGGCTGTGCCTCATCCATTGCGGCTTTGAAGACTTTTTCGTAGACTTGTTTCGCATCCTTTTTTGCAACAACCCTTTTGGCCGCATCTATGTTTAGCAGCAATCTGAACACCATCTTTGCTTTTCTATCAACCCCATTATGAATAGTCTCAATTATGGTAGCATTTTCAGGCACAATCTAGGCACTCTCGATTCAGATGCGGATCTCCATATTTCATCAGTCATCTCAAAGTATCAGTAAGAGTTTGCTTTAAGGTTGTTAGGAAAATTAAAATATGAAAAATAAGATGGCAGAAATCACTATATTCGAGCCTTGCATTACATGAAAGATTATTAAAATGAATTTGGTCCACCATTGATCGATTTATAAGAAAGAACGATTTGATTTGAAACCATAGATTCGGTAGTGAACCAAATGTAAGCATTACTTAAAAAAAAAAAAAAAAAAAAAAAAAGTTAGACATAAAATTTTTGTTTATAAAAAGAAAAAAGAATTTACGAAAAAAAAAATTGGTATTGTTTTATAAAATATTGTTTTTATTTAATGAAGATGAAGGACAAACTTTTGAAAATATATTTTCAATGAAATCCATAGCCCTCACCTATATAATTTGTGAAGGTTGCTTTAATTTCTGCACATTTCATTCTATTACAATATAATTTCTCTATCTATTAATTATATTTTTAATTAGTTAAATACTTGGGGTGTTTGTTTAGTGTTTTGGTTTGGGTTTATTTTTTATTTAAAATATAGATAACTGGGTGTTTGTTTAGCATTTTGGTTTGGAGTTTATTTTTTATTTAAAATATAGATAATTGTTATAAAAATAATATTTTAAATTAAATATTAATTATTTGTGAAATAATAAAATATATAATATATATATTGGGAATGATGTTAAAAAAATATTAAGTTGAAAGCACAATTCCTTCAAAATCACATAAAAAAATGGATTTAATATATATAATCAAGTTTAACCTACGTGGTTCACAATTTTATAATATATGTAATTAAAAAAATTTAAAATATGTATTAAAATATTTCAATATCCTAATTATTAATTTCGATTCCATTGAATATTTTTTTATTAATTTTTGTCATATTCAAATAAAAAATTTATCTATTTTAATCTCATAGTTGACAAAGACTGAACACAATCGTATTTGATGATTTAAAAGAGTGATTGGGCGCTCGGTACAATCAATACGGCCGTGACCGTGTGATTACCCTGATTTGAACATGACCGTATTCATGTCCCTGTTGACAGCCATATTTTAAATACGATTGTGTTCTTATCCGTGTTCATATTCGTGTTCATGTTCTTATGTTTACTATTCTATTTTTAAGATGACTATGCTCAAAGTCATGTTAATCAATATTTTAGGTCATATGCATTATTATTTTTACCTTTTTTTAAATTATTTGATTTATCTTTATAATTTAACAATTATTTTTTATATAATTATTTAATAATATTTAAATAATCAAATTTTAATATGCTAAGAAATAATTGCAAAAAAATTATTAAAATAATATAATATTAATATATATTTTTAATAATCATAATTATATATATTTTTTATAATTTATAGTAAATTTTTTTAAAACAATTTTTAAATTTATAATTTTAAGAATAAAAAATAATTTAAAAATATTTATTTTGACTAAAATAACTATAGTTATGCATTAATTATATAAATTATTGATCTTGTTTTAGAATTTTTTAATTAAAATATTATAATTTTTTAAAATGATATTTATAATTTTTATTTTAAATTATAAACTAAATTATTTTATATTTAAATTTTTAAAATTATAAATTAAATTTATTTTAAAAATTTTACTATAAATTTTGTAAAAATATTTATAATTACGATTATTAAAAATATATAGTAATATACTATTATATTTATAATATTTTTACAATTATTTTTTAAAATATTAAAATATGATTATTTTTTATAATATTAAATAATTAAAAATAAATAAATTATAAATATATATATATATCAAATCATTTGAATAAAAAAGTAAAATAATAATACATAGGATTATATTCAAAAATATAATCATGATCATAACCATATTAAAAACATAGATATGAGCAAAATATGACAAAGTTTACAACATGGAATACGGTCATAATGAGGTCATCACCATGGCATGAACATGTTCATGCTATGTTGAGCCAATAAGCCAACACTATTGTGTTCAATAGTGAATTGATAAATTTTTATTTAAATAAAATTTAAATTAATAAAACGAATTTTTAATGGTACAAAATTGATAATTAATATTTATGATATTGATTGAGGCCAAAATGGTTTTTGCGAAAAAGAAATAAAAAAAAAAAAAAAAAATCCTAAAGTTTACGACAAAGTGACGACCAAACACAGTGTTCGTGATTCCTCCATCTTCATCTTACCCAACGAAATCAACACGGAGACGATGCTTAATTGATCGATGCACACGACCTACCCAGCTAAGGTACGCTAAGTTGAAGTGATTGTCATATTCGTATTAATTAATTTCTACTTTTTGGAATCGCATTCTCTTTTACAACCCTCGAATTAGGGTTTAGAGGACGTAAACACTCGCACTCACTTCTATTATCCCCGTAATCTATTATTATTGTTTCAGAATCATTACTTACATAAATTCGTATATATATAATATATTAGTGATGGAGAATACGGGGAAAGAGTATTTGGGAGATTAGTGATGGATATTCAGCTGTGGTATGTGTGGCTCCACCTCACACAATCACATGACTCATTGTAGCCCAACAAAAAAATAAAAATAAAAATAAAAGAAAAGAAAAAAAGATCAAACCTTTTATGCTTTGCTGTTGTTTTCTTTTTTCTTCAAATTTTCACACATTGCTTTCGGTTTCTTGATTCTAATAAACTTTAGATAGTGTTTTTATCAAGTCAAAAGAGGAAAGGAAACAAAGAAAGAATTCCAGAAAGACTAATCTTGATGGAGCTCTGTGGAGTGCCATCTCTCTCTTGGGGAAAGTCTATTTCTCACACTATCAGTTTTCACCAAACCTTCACTGTAATGCATTATCCATTTCACCAATTCTATTGCAATTGTGTCTCCAAGTTGACTTGGGGTCGTCTCTTTGTTTTGTTTTGTAGGTTTGGAGGTTTAGGAGGATGAAGGCATTCTGTGTTAGCAATGGCAGCAGTAATTCGGGGCCAGGGCAGAAGGTATATATATATATATATATATATAATTATGCTTCGTTGTTCCTTTTTTTTTCTGGAATTTCATGGAGCTTCCAAGAGAATCACAAAGGGTGTGTTTTCTTGTGTTGTGGAATGTTGTTGGTGATTTAAGTTGTTTTGATGTGGTTGGATGTAATGTTGTGCACAGTCTGTATATTGATGATATTGGGCAGGAAAGGAAAAATTGATAGTATTGTATAGTACAAAAGGACGTGAAAACACAAGTGAACAAAGCGTAAGTAAAGAATGCAGCAGATGTTGTGTGGATTGGTGCCATGAGGTTGTTAGATTTTGTGTTGTTATTGGTAGGCTAGATATCAGGGTGAGCCTATTTGCAAGTTGAGAGGTATATTCGATATTCGGTTGTATTTATGAGTAATGAGACGTCGTTTGGTTGTAAGTTAGTTGTGATGTAATATATATTTGATTTAAAAAAAATTATGTTTTGAAGGTTTTAAAAACATATATTCAATATTGATATTATTTTGTAGAAAACAAAATTTTATATAATCCAAACAATATATATATATATATAGTTATACATAATTAACATATATTTAGTAAATGATGGATAATTTTAAATGTATATATATTTGTTTATTTAGAAGGGAGATAGAAATAGGAGATGTTATCCAAAAGAATTGCATAAATAGTTGAGATGAAAAAAATTGGGAGCATAGTGTCAACTTGTAACCTAAAAGACCTGAATGCTAACTTGTGGTCTTATTTCTTAGCTGTTCCAAGGATAAATTTGGGCAATGTTGGTAAGTTTTTATTCAGATTCCATTCTGTTGTTATTTCATTCCAAATGAAAAGAATTCTATTGATTATAGATCTTGAATGGTTTTTTTTTTTTTTTTTTCTAATGTTGCAACATCACATGAATATAAATTGTTATTTGCAGCTTTTAACTGTATGGTAATAGAATCGTCGCTTACCAAGCATGTTTATATGTGAGCATGAGTGGTAATATTAATGATGTTGTATGTCTCACTCGCATGATTGTCTCTGTCTGTTTTGTTTCATTGTCACTTGTTCTCTTCTTGTATGTCAGCCAGATGAAATGGTTGTTTCAATTACTGGGGCCACAGGGTTCATCGGGAAAAGGTTGGTCGAGAGGTTACATGCCGGTATGCACACTTTATGTTAATCCTTGTTTACGATCAGTAACTTGATAAGCGTTCAGAACTTCAGATTCTCTGTTCCTGATTAAAGGAGGTTAACGAGTGGGCTTAGATATATTTTAGAAGTGTTTCAAAGTTTTGGATTGCTTTAAAAATAGTAACAGAAGTAGAAAAAAAATATAGTTCTGATGTAAATATAAATAGACGTTGGATGTGATAAGAATGAAGAATAGGTTTTTTATGTACTATTTTTGGTGAGTAGTACGAAAATAAATTTGAAACATAAGCAAACAGAGTGTAAGTTATAGAAGAATTGCTGAGGGTTTTTGCTCTTTGTTTTTCCTGTACAATGTAGATAATCACCGTGTTCGAGTGTTGACAAGGTCGAGATCAAAAGCCCTGTCAATTTTTCCGGGTAAGAAGGTAATGAAGCTAGAGTTTCATATTTATCTTTCATCATATAACTATGCTTTAAGTTTTATGATGGAGTTAATTGATGGCTCAACTTGCTCATGTTTTTCTCCCTCCTTAATTAATAAAATTCCTTTAGGCTTGTTTGGTTTGATGGATTTAGATTTGAAAATAGATATTAAATGAACGAATGTGAATTACTTTACAATTAAAATCTTTTCTAATTGAAATGAAACAGTGTTAGAGATTAGAGAGTATTTAAAATATTAAAGGAGATGACTTTGAAATCCATTGTTCATTTTAAATATCTTAACCCAAATTACTCCAACCAAATGGGGCCTTCAATCATTTCTCACTAGTTTCATGTGAATAAACAACAGCACTTTATATAATAATTCTTTCACTATCACATTCCTTCTCTTCTTCATTGAACACCTTCATCATTCACTTTCTGTTCAATCGGAACATATTGCCGCGAGTAGGGAGGGACTTTCCGAGACTTGTGGTTGCGGAGGAGCAAGATTGGCGAAATTGCATTCAAGGTTCAACAGCAGTCGTAAATTTGGCTGGATTGCCCATAAGCACAAGATGGTCTTCCGATGTATGTATCATATCATCTCTGTCCTGCTCATACCGGCTTTTGCATCGTATAAGGGCTTCCATGTCTTGCTGCTTTGTTTAATTTTATATATATATATATGTGTGTGTGTGTGTGAACTGTCACTACAATTTTGCAGATCAAGAAAGAGATCAAGGATAGCAGAATCAAAGTCACTTCAAAGGTTTCCTTTGATCATAAATGCACACACTGAAACTCGAGTTTCTTCTCTAGTTGCAGGGCAAGCTGTTTCTGATGAAACCATGGTGGTGTTCCACCCCTATAGTAACTGTTGGTTTTCTATGCAACTCATTAGGTTGTAGATTTAATAAACAACTCCCCGGATGAACTTCGCCCCAAGGTTTTGGTCAGTG
This sequence comes from Andrographis paniculata, assembly GCF_009805555.1. NCBI lineage: Eukaryota > Viridiplantae > Streptophyta > Magnoliopsida > Lamiales > Acanthaceae > Andrographis > Andrographis paniculata. The sequence goes on from NW_026137402.1 coordinate 1,636,509, forward strand.
CCACAGCTGTTGGTTATTATGGTATGCATTTTCCTTGCTTTTCCATTTTAATACACTTTTGCTTACTTGTGTTTTGGAATGTTTTCAGAGTTTTGGGTTGTTTTGGATTGAGTTTTTTGAAGTATAAAATAATTATTTGAATGTGATGTTTTGTACAAAGTTTAGGTGATGAAAATGAAATTATATTTTCTTTTATAGAGGTAAATTATATGATATCTCCTTACGTTTTAGTAAAAATACACAAAACACTTAGTATTTTAATTATTGCATGAAACTTCCTTGTGTTAAATTAAAGTACGCACAAAACATCATTTTCGTCTAACACTGATATTTGGTTGTCAACATGCACCTAATTATGCAATTTTTATACAAATAAAAAATATAAAATATTTTAAATGACGTTTTTTTAATAAAAAAAAAACAAATACATAATTTATCAACCATTCATTTAATAGTTTTTTTTTTTTTAAAAACAAACGGTTACTTAATTTTTATTTTAAAAAAACTATCAAATGAAAGATTGATCAATTATTTATTATTATTACTTTTTTCAAATAAGACTATATAAGATATTTGACCTCTTTTATTTGTATAAAACTTTCATTGTTAGGTGCGTATTTACAACTAAACATCAGCTTTGGACGAAGATGGTGTTTTGTGCATATTTTAATTAAACACAAAGGAGTTTTATGCAACAAATAAAACAAATGGTGTTTTGTGCATTTTTACTACAATAGGTTACCTAGATTGAAAAAAGTATAGGAAACATTACACTTGTGTTTACTTGTTGATTTTCTATAGTTTTGGTTTTAGTTTGAATCATAGTTTGGCTCTTGCTATTATGTGAAATGAAATAATGTATTTTCCTAGAAAATTGTGATGATTGCATTAAGAAAATCTCGAAATAAACCGAGCTTAATTTTATCAATAATTGTTGGAATGCTTGGAATAAAGCCTTCACCACCAAATTTTATGTAAAAGCATTTTTAATCTTAATTACAAAAAAGAATGGGTTTGTTTGGTTCATATTTGAGAGTTTATTAAATTTTGGTTTATAAAGTAATATTTTGAAAGAAGAATGTTATTGTATATTTATTGAGAAGCTTATGGGTTGAATAGTAAAAATTTTGGTTTGAACTTGTTAATTATAAACCGTTATTCATCTATTATCTCAATCTACATGTGATCAGATTACATTACTGGTGTGTTCATTTGGTAGATTTTGATGGATTTTCTACTATTCATTAAAAAAAATTCTCAAAAATATCCAATCAAATACCTATTTTTTATTTTTTATATTATATTAAAAATCAATTTTACATTCGAAATATCACATCAACACCTATTTATATGACATCATATAACTATTTCAATTCAAAAAACTTTACTATTCAAATCTGAACTCAAATTTCAAACCCCCAAACAAACACACCCTACATATATATGCATCATAGTAGAATAATCTAGAGCGCTCCTTAAATGCTAGTTATTATTCCCTACAATTTACAATATCTCTAGGGAACATTCACATCCTTGATTATACTACACCTTCCCTTACAACTAACACTCCCTTTTAAGTTGGTGCATAGATGTTAGTTATGCCTAACTTGCTACAATAGTGATTAACTCGAGAACAATGTAGTGGTTTGATGAAGAGATCCACTAGTTGATCTTTTTTCTGAACAAACTATATAGTAATTAAGTTTTGTTGTATCTTTTCTCTCACGAAATGATAGTCGATGTCAACGTGTCTTGTGTGCTCATGGAAAACAAGGTTAAAGGCAATGTGCATGGTAGCCTGACTATCAGAATATATCTTAGTGGGAGTTGTAGCCTCCATTTTGACTTAAAGAGTTTGATGATCCACATTATTCCACATGTACCTTGAGCCATGACACAATATTCAAATTTTGCAGTGGAACGGGAAACTATGCCTTGCCTTTTTACTTTTCCAGTAAATCAGATTCCCTCCATAAATATGCAATAACTGCATGTGGACCTTCCATCTTCTTTAGAACCTGCCTAGTCGGCATCTGTTGAATATTCTATCTGGTCGAGTCACCGTAAGATAGTTTAACTTCCCAACTACCCTCTTATATCGCTAAGGGTCTTTGAACAGTTTTCCCTCCTCTGTCAATTGAATGTTCGGAACCATGGGAGTATTGCAAGGTTTTGCTCCCAACTTCAATTATCCAAAAAATTAAATCATAAATATGATATGATATGATATGATATGATATGATGGATATGGATATGGATATGGATATGGATATGGATATGAATATGGATATAGATATAGATGTGGATATGAATCTATCAAATCTAACACTTCCCCTCAAGCTGGAGCGTGCAAGTCAAACGATCTAAGCTTGTTGCAGATGGACTTGGATCTAGGATCTCTAAGAGCTTTTGTAAATATGTCTGCAAGTTGATCATTTGAGGACACATTTCGTATATATAGATACATACAACACTTTCTCTCTGATGAAGTGACAATCTATTTCGATATGCTTTGTTCGTTCATAAAACAAATGTGTAGTGCTGCTTGGTTATCACTTCATAACTTCATTTTCGTCACATCACAGAACTTGAGTTCACAAAGCAATTGTTTAATCCAGAGAAGCTCATATATAGCTAAAGTTATAGCACAATATTAAGCCTCAGCACTAGAGCGCGCAACCGCATCTTGTTTCTTACTTTTCCAAGATATCAAATTGCCTCAAATAAACACGCAATAACCAGAGGTAGAATGCCTAAAAATTGGAGACCCCGCCCAATCAGCACCTGAATATCCAACGATTTCAGAATGGCTATGATTTGTGTAAAGTAATCCTTTTCCGGGGACCCTCTAATATACCGCAAAATACGCATAAGTGCCTTCCAATGAGAGTCACATGGAGACTGCATGAATTGGCTCACTACACCTACTTGAAATGATATATCTGGTCGGGTGATAGTGAGATAATTAAGTTTTCTAACCAGCCTTTTATATCGTCCAACATCAATATCAATCAATGGCTCCCCTATCTTGGAAGCAATTTTGTATTTTGATCCGTAGGGGAATCCACAACCTTACATTCATTCATACATGTTTCTTCCAACATATCAAGAACATACTTTCTTTGAGATAGGATAACATCATTCTTAGATTGGGCAATCTTAATTCCTAAAAAGTACCGTAGTGGTCCCAAGTTTTTGGTCTTGAAATGATTGTATAAAGCATGGGTGATTTTGCTAACATAAATTAAATCAAATGAAAAATTAGGCAGGTTCAAAATTGTGGATAACGAAATGATTGGTGTAATATCTACAGTTCTTGACTAACAACTTAGGTAGTGGATTCATCTCCAAGCGAAACTAGGGGATTGGGAACAATGTGACTGATAAGCCAAGAAAATATCACTTACCATATGGTTGGTGACTCCTGAATTAATGACCCAATAACCGGAGGATGTGACAAGACATGTTCTGGAAATACCTGGGGTGACCAAAGCCAAGATAGTAGTAGATGAATGTTTTTGGTCCTCTTGAGACATGGACAACTAAGTTTTCTGACCTTCGAAAGATGCTACACGTGCGAATGGATCATTCTGCAAAGTCTATAGTATTTCTTAATGTCCTAGCTTCTTGCAATAGTGACATATGATGTCCGCTTTATTCTTATATGCTCTTTGTCGATTTTCACCTCTGAATGACTTGTCTCCTTGCTCAACAAGGCTCCATTGGAAGAGACCGGATGTGATCCGTCGGCTTGAAAGACTCTAGAGACCATATCCCATAGAGAAGTAATTTCAGAGCTCCTCGGTATATGAGATTTTACTGGTTCGCAATCCAGCTAAGAGAACTCATGATAGTCATCTATTCCCGCTATTTTTGCTGTTCTCTAACATCAATGCTAAAGTGCATGAGTTAATTAAGTTGTTCCCGATAAAAGGCTTTGCGATCATCATATATTCGGGTAACGTTCCCTTTACCCGAGTATAAGAACTCCAAAAATTGAATCAATTATTTGAGTGTTGTAGTAACTCACCAATCTGTAGATGTCAACGTCAATCGAATTTCTAATTTGCAGGAATAATCTGACGTCATTCCGAACCATGCCCTCCTCTATTTATCATCAATAGGGGGTCCTCTTCCAAATTATCGTCCTTCTCAATACTCAGTATGTATAGTTTTACAGTTTTGCTCTATTCTAGATAGTTCGATCCATTGAGTTTGTACTCGATAATCTTGGATGTAACTTGGGCAATTTCAAAGACAAAGATGGGCACCAAAGTATTACCGGAGCAGAACCCGCTCCCAGCCGCACCGACCGGAACACCTGACGCATGAATTTGGACGAAAACCCACACTGCTGTGACTCACATTCACTGGAATCTCACTAGACCGTTGCCATGGAGGTTGCCTGACACCATCGGACCCCCACTCGCCAGAAGTGTGATGGGATTCGGCCTAAAACTGAGTTTGAATTCCAAGCTTAGGATCTGATTATGCTGTCTTTAGCCCTAATGCTTTGATACTTTGTTAATTATAAACTAATATTCATCCATTATATCAATCTACATGGTATCAGATTACATTACATACATATATATATATATATATACACTTCATAGTAGAATAGTCTAGAGCTCTCCTTATATGCTAGTTAATATTCCCTGCAATTTACATTGTCTCTAGGAAACATCTACATCGTTAATTATACTACACATTCCCATACAGCTAACAGAACTCAAACCAAACAAACTCAATATGGCTCTGTTTATAATGGCGGGAAGATGTGTTTATAATAGAAATATATTGTTTTACTTGAAATGATTTATAGTTATATAAAATTGTTTTGTTATTATTATTATTATTACTACTTTTGGAAGCATAATTACAGCAAACAAAGGCGTGTCTTCGTGGTTTGGATTATTTTGATATTTTTAATTTGAAATATTTTTTAATAAAAAATAGTTAATGAAAAGAGCTGCTAGCTATGAAATTTTGTATGGAAAATAGGTAGCGGGACTTTTTGTCAGGAAAAACAATAGTATAAACTATGCAAGGTGAAAACAAGATCAAAAGAACAAACATACCCATAGTTTTTCTTATAGCTGTAGTTATTCTTTTCTATCTATGTATTATGTAAACAAGAATCAATTCTATTATCTCGATACGATTGTGTTCCTTTAATGATTGATCTGTGTCATAGGTCATTCGGCCTGATTAACACAAGCTTTGTTACCACTTATTGATACAGGGACTAGTGAAACGCGTGTTTTTGATGAGCAAAGTCCATCTGGAAACGATTACCTTGCAGAGGTGAAGTAAATGAGTCAAATTACATATCCCTTGGTCTATTAGTGAACCATCTCCTTGAAAAATGTTCTGTTAGAAATACTATTGTTATTTGTTCCACTCATATTCCTCCTCAAAAAGTAGATCCCGCTCTAATAGCTCCGAATAAATTAAATACATGCATTATTCTTGTCATCAGAAATCACTGTTAGGATCGTTTGAAAAAAAAAAAAATGGTTTTTCTCAGGTGTGTAGAGATTGGGAAGCGACCGCTTCAAGAGTCGATAAAGATGTGAGACTTGCGCTAATTCGCATCGGGATTGTCCTTGGAAAAGAGGGTGGTGCTTTGGGTACGGTATAATTCTTTTGTCCATGTTGGTGTTCATCTTGTTGTTGAGCTTCAGCTATACGGGAAATATGTGCCGCTTATCTATAATATGACAAGGTTCAATTGCCTCACTAGTTAAATACTCGGGGCATACGTATACCCATGCTTGATAGGGCAATTTTCTTCAAACCTAGATTACTCCATGAGTGATAAATGTATTTTTTACTCCCTTATGTGGCATCAATTATCATTTTGGTTATTTAAGTAAAATTTATATAGATTAGTCATGTAATAATGCATAATATTAGATATTGACGTGTATATCTACTTAACGAATTGAATTTACATCAATATTTGATATTAAAAATTGTTGCAGCTAGTCCATGTTGACTCCGAAAGCATCGTATCAGCATATGTGAGAATATTCAGTACTATGATTTTCTATATAGACCTTTGTTTTATTAAGTGACTAAAATGATAGTTGATCCACGTATGAGAGTAAAAATACATTTATCTCCTCGCACAATATATCTGAATTAGGTCACATAATATTTTGTAGCGAAAATCGGGGCGCACTATTTCTATTGATTTAACAAGACTCAATTTTTATCTTCCAGCTAAAATGATACCCCTCTTCAAGTTGTTTGCGGGTGGTCCTTTGGGATCGGGAAGACAATGGTACCACTAGCTAGAGCTTTCAAATACTATTCAAGAGTAAAAGAGTTTTTACGGTCGAGGCTTATGTTAATGTAACAGGTTTTCGTGGATTCATGTGGATGATTTGGTGAACTTGATCTACGAAGCTCTATCAAACCCCTCGTACGAAGGTGATTGTAATTTGGGAGATTCTACCCATCCATAGTCTTTTACCTCTCTCACTAAATGCACAAATTTCTTAATAGGGGTGATCAATGGGACGGCGCCTAACCCTGTGAGGCTATCGGAGATGTGCGATCATTTGGGAGCTGTTTTGGGGCGGCCGTCGTGGCTGCCTGTCCCGGACATGGCTCTCAAAGCTGTCTTGGGAGAAGGTGCCACTGTGGTAAGACATACATTGGAGATTTTTTGGCTCAAGTGTAGTGATCGATAATGGATGATGATAGTTGGTTTTATTACAGGTTCTTGAAGGGCAAAGAGTGGTTCCTAATAAGGCTAAGGAATTAGGATTTCCCTTCAAATATGTATACGTCAAAGATGCTCTTAGATCGATCGTTTCTTCGTGAGTGTGAGTAACTAATTATTGCATCCGATGCTTGGATTGTATTTCCACTATATATATATATATATATATATACACACTACTTTTCACATAATAAGTTTTATTGTAAGCCAATACTCTGAATAATTAGATTCTACTCACTTGCATTACACTCCAGATTTCAATATCAGTTCTATGTTATCTAATCAATAGTGTTGTTCATATTAAGAAATATATATATATATATATTATGTTGAAAATTGATATTTTTAAGGGGATATAATGTATATGTTATACAAATGAATGTATATATTGTATTATAGATAAATGTGTGTGAACAAATCTATTGAAACAAAAGTATTGTATTCCACATTTTATTCGCAACATAGAGTGTAGTTGATTTTAAAGATGAAAGTTTGATTGAAAATAATACATCTAATTAATATTTAATTTATAGTGTAATATAGAGAGTTAAACAAACTTGAAATATGTATTTAAATATTTTAGATATTATATTTTAATAAAATATAAATAAATAAATAATATAAATGAATTTTATAAATATATAGAGAATTTTCAATAGATCTCGTATGTACAAAAAATTGAATGTATATTAATATATTTATTTGCCATTATCCATTTTTAAAAACATCATCAAAATATTTTTAGTTCACAAAAATTACTAATTTTTTATTATTTCAAAACTCCAAAACCCTTCAAAATATATAGTCCAAACAAAGGTATAATATAAGAGAGAAAACTGAAAGCATATTGCAAACCTAAATTGAAACGCTAATTAAAAACATTCATTTTTCTCTTCTCAGAAAATATTATTAAAATAAATAAATAAACAAACATCAAACCTTCAAACTCAATCATGGCTGATAACAAGCATGCCCTTCATGCATAAAACATTTACTTCTCACATTTGCCCCTAAATGAAGTCGAATAGAGAAATAGAGAGAGCGGAAAGATGTGTATTGGTGGTGATTTTAATGCTTCTACTATCTTGCAAGTATAGAAGAGAATGAGAATTCAAGATAACATTATTAAAAAATAAAGAAATAAAATGAGGTTAGAGCAGAATCCAATAATAGTGGTATGGCACACAAAGCAAGACCATGTCAAAGACACAGCTATCCTCCTATCACTATCACCATTCTTTGTCTACTTTCGAGATAAGGCTGCCACTAATACGAACCAATTTGATGTCAGCCAAATTAATTCAAGGGCCACTGCTAAACTAACTAATTTCCAAACTGCCCACCAATCACATTAACTCATCTCTTGTATGCAAAAACAAATAACAAAAGAACAACAAACAAGGCAATAATAAATAATGCATATCCCAAATTCCCAATTGCCTTGAGACACTTTGCTTTTCCCACCGGAGAACACAACACACATGTGCATGAATCATCGATATTATTTGCCCCCACATTGGACCACCACATTTCTTTCCAATAATATATACATATATCTATATTATGGCCAACAGCTCACTACCAAACACTCGAATACGCATAGACATACACACATACATACATGTATTTACTACAAGGACTGATCAGAGTGTTGTTTAGCACATGATAACATTGCACCCAGAACAAAGTTGGAATTAGTATATATCATATGAGATTTATTATTGTGTATTCAACATTATCATGTGCCAATTAACCTTAATCAACAGACTAACACGACATTACCATATGATATGAGATGACAACAATTATGTAATGTAATCATCTATTGTATTGTACTTTATGCAACCAAATCAACATACTCTTAACAAAAACTCAAAACCCTGTTGTCCAATTGCTGTATTAACATATAACATCTGTTGAAATCAATCAATCATATAATGTGCTGTTTGCAATATTACCATATCTTGAGTAACTTTAATCAAGACCCTAACATCCAAGGGATATATATGGGTAAAGAAAATCCAAATTCAAGAACCCAAACAATAGATGAGAGTAGCAGCCAGTCAGCACATTGAAATCCAAGACATGAGTAACACATTACATTACTAGATAAGATAAGATGGAGAGCACAAGGACAGCAAATAGGCAGGCATATCAATCACCAATTTATTACATAGTAATGATCAGATCAGCTCCTTTTACTAAGCATATTCGTTCGTTCATCAACACAAACTAGAAAATGGCAATGAACAGCAACGTAACCATAATAATAATAATAATAATAATCATAATCATAATAACAAGGAGCAAGTAGTTTCTGCAAAGACTATAATAAAAACCACATAGCAGCAGTAGGGAGCAATAATAAGAAGGATCTCGAGTAGATGAAACAAGCACCAAACCACACCATTTGAGCTTCAAGAGAAACCAAACCTCAAGCAACGCAGTACGACCACGGCTCGTCTTCGGCACCACCAACAGAATCACTCACAGCAGCAAAACCAGTTTCATCGCTGCAATAGTAATAACCAGTGTTGCCCGAAGCAGCCGTGAGGCTGCAAGAGGTGGCCGGAGCCAAATAAGGCATGTTGTTGAAAGAGCAAGTCAGACCGTTGACAAGTGCATCGCTGCCAACATCGATGTACTCCTCGAGACGGTGCTTAAGGGTCTCGAACATTAGCTCGGGCTCGTACTGCATCATACGCAGCACGTCCCCACAAGAAGGTCCCGGCATGGCGCACGTCACAGCAAAGCCATGAGGCCCGTCACTCTGGGAAATGCGCACCACACTCGGCCCGCCGAAAAGGTTGTGAAGCCCGCCAAGAGACTCCTGGTATGCGCCACTTAGAAACATGCCGAGATAGTACGGGGCACGATCGCCTGCCAATTCATGCAAAGGTAGGCTCGATTCGCCTCCAATGAACTTATCGATCTTTCCATCACTGTCACAGGTCAGGTCCGACAGTATTCCCCTGACTGAAGGCTTCTCGTCGAGCTTATGGATCGGAATGATCGGGAAGAGCTGACCAATGGCCCAGAAATCGGGGACTGAAGTGAAAACCGAAAGGTTGACATGGTAAGTGCGGACGGGATCTGAAACACCAACAGCTTTCGACAATAACTCGCATATGCCATCGACTGCAGCAAGCTGTTCCATGCCCAAAGACCCGTCTTTGAATTGATCGACACATCTCTGTTTCAGCTGCTCGGCATACAGCAAACAAGCATCGTAATCGCATCGAAGTGCAGCAGCCGATAAGTTCCTGTAATCAGAAATCGCATCATCATCGGTCAATCGCTCTGCCAAATACTGCTGCCCCAGGGCCGAAACTTGCGGCTGGGATTCATAAGGAGTCGCCGAAACAGCTTCGAACACTAAAACAGAGTGGTGAGAAACAATGGCACGGCCACTTTCACTACAGATCACAGGATGCTTCACCATCTTGGCATCGCAGACAGACTGAATTGCTTTGACAACCGCAGCAGCATACTCTTGGAGACTGTATCCGACAGAGATGTCGGAATCCTGAGACTTGGAACCGTCGTAGTCGATTCCGAGGCCTCCACCTACATCAATAACCCTCATGGAAGCTCCGAATCGAGCAAGTTCACAGAAAATCTGAGCAGCTTCACTCACGCCATCGGCAAGTAGATCAGTTGTGGGGATCTGAGATCCAATGTGGAAATGCAGCAGCTGCAGGCAATCCAGCATCTCGTGTTGCTGTAACTTCTTAACGACGTGAAGGATTTGCGTCGTTGTAAGACCGAATTTCCCTTTCTCGCCGGAGGTGGAGCCAAAATGGCCGGAGTGCTTAGTCCTCAGCTTAGCACGGACGCCGATGACAGGACGGACGCCGAGGCTCTTACTAGCTTCAATCACGATATCCAATTCCTCCTCTTGCTCGAGAACAATAACAGTATTCAAGTGCAGCTTACGAGCAAGTAAAGCAAGGGATATGTACTCCATATCCTTGAAGCCATTGCAGACCAGAAAGGCCTCGGAGCTTCCACGGCAGAGGCAGCTCATAGCCAGGAGAAGCTCTGGTTTGGACCCTGCTTCAAGACCAAATCGGAAACCTGATCCGAATTTGACGATATCTTCCACCACAAACTTATCCTGATTGCATTTTACAGGATAAACGCCTTGGTAATGCGCCTCGTAGCCTTGCGATTGAATCGCGAAATCGAAGGAAGCCTGGAGAGTTTCGAGGCGGTTTTTCAGGACGTCGGGGAAACGAACAATGAGGGGAAGGGGAAGCCCAAGGCCACCGGAATGCTTCGGATCGGTGGCCTTCTTCACGACCTTGAGAAGATCGATTTCCTGGTGGGGAAAGGTACTGACGCCGTGGGGACGGACGGAGATGTTGCCGCTAGGGTTTACAGTGAAGTAAGAAGCGCCCCAGCCATCGACGCGGTACAGCACTGACGAGTGGGCGGGGGACCAATCCGCCATAGCCGCCGCCACCGCCGGTTGAGGCTCGGGGAGCGTGCTATTCCAGTTGGAGAAAGCGTAGGGAGAGGCGGTTAGGGCAGCGTCCACGCAACAGGCTATGGCAGGCATCTCTGATTCCTGCTTCTCCGATCTAACACGGATCTCCTCTGTTACGCTCCGATTGAGTCGCGAAAAAAATTGAAACAAAAAGAATCAAAGAATCGAAACCTACAAATCCAGGATTAGTTCTAACAATCGTAATTGAGCGACGGTTGTATCAGATGGGGGCTTTAGAACCCGCCGAGGCCGGAGCCCCGGCTACCCCCTCAAACGAAGCAAACGAAGATCTAGGTCACGACAACACGGTAGCTTGACCCACTCTTACAGCACACCGAAATCCCCACGCCTACCCCTCAGAAGAAGCGAGAAATCGACCGCGACGGGAAAACGCGCAACCGCCGGAGAATTCGAATCGGACACAACTCTAAACCGCGAGAACGAAACCTACCATGCAGATCGCAGAAAAAACAAAAGAGAACGAACGAGAAGAAATGAAACCGACAAAGACGGCGGCGACGGAGCGAAGCTAGGGTTCCGGCGTGTTCGCGGCGCCTGAATGAACTGTGTGAGCGAGAAATGCATGAGCGCCGATGCCCCTTTTATAAGGAAAGTATTACAGAGTAATCCCAAATGTGGGTTTTCAATTTTTTTTTCACAACCAAACACGGCCTTACCATTTTGCAATTATATGTACTGAAGTCATAAAAACCGCAAAATCGCAATTCAATTCACCTAACCTCGAATTAAATAGGACGAATCACGTTTTATTTTTTCATCGTAATTTTAATTTTATTATTAGATTTTCAGTGGATTGTTATTATTTTGTAATATGAATAGAGATTTAATTTGGATGGTTGGGAGAATTTTCATTTTAATTATTTTTATTTTTATTAGGGCAGGTAAATGATCTGCTCCGGGTAGCCGCGTGGCCGCCAGTCCATGGACCCACAGTCCCGTTGAATGAAGACTCCTTTCAATTTTCAACGTAATACTCGCTGACCGTGGACCGCAATTCCGAGCTACCTTATAAATAACGAATAGTCATGCTACTTCTCTCTCCGTCTCATTTTAAATACTATTTTATTTATTATTTATTTAATTATCACTTTTTTTATTTAATAAATGATAATTTGTTTAATTTTTAATAAATTTATGATCTTTAATAAATTTCACAACATAAATATAAATCAATTTAATCAAATTTTCAATTTTTTTACATACAGAATTTATACTTCGTGTGGGTTTGTTTGAGGGATTGGATTGAATATAATACACTATTCATTTCTCTTTTTTTTTAAAAAACTATCAAATTAAACAATTATTTTTTATTTTTTATAATACTAAAAATCAATTTTACATTCAAAATATCACGTCAACACCTATTTATATCACATCATACAATTATTTAAATTCAAAATTTTAACTATTCAAATCCAAACTCAAAATCCAAACCCTCAAACAAACACACCATTTATATCTCTCTTAAATAAGTAAATATTTTTTATCTATATTTAAATCTTATTTTTTTATAATAAACAAATAAATATTTTATAATAAACAAATAAACTTACTTGTATTATATAAAAATTTTATTATTTACAAAATAATATTCATATTGTATATATTTTATTGAGATATAATCCTAAAAATATTTAAAATAACACTACTCATATAAAAAAGTAATAAAATAATATCATAACTTATTATTAGTAAGTTATAATCTACACTATTTAAAATATTTTGTCTCTAACCAAATGTAACACCCCCAATTGACTCGTACTGGAAATGTTACCGTCACACTATTATGACCCGTCCCACAATACAGTGTTAAAACTAAAATCAACTATAAAAGCGCATTATTATATAACAAAATTTGATTACAAATATTTGTAAAACACATTTCTAAACAAGATGTTTTTCTGGTTAAAAAATTACATATAATACAATAGATGTAAGTTCACTCACTCAGTCCATTTTTCTATATCCCGTGATGTCCCCTGTCCCGGAGGGGGCATGCATATCTGAACCAAATATTTTTCTTAAAAGCAATCTAGAAATTAAATTTATTTTAAGAACTAACGTAAAATATGTTATGTCATATTTTTTCAAATAAAGTCTAACATCCGTCAATCATTAAATAGGTGTCACGTCATGTCATGCCAATAGTGAAATGATGCAACAAAGATATTAAACTCGACAACAACGTACATGCACATATATATACATCCGTCGAAGTGAGCAACCGGAAAAACCTCGGCTCCACAGGCTCACTGCATCTATTTAAGTGAGCAACCGAAATAACCTCGACCCCATAATAACAAGCTCACTAAACTATCATCAATAGCCAGAAAATTATCGACTCAATGAAGGACCTAATAAACCCATAATAATATAACGGTCTTCCGGTCACTTTCATATATTCACCATACGACTCCCACAATCAATACATGGATAGCCGAACGTTGTCGCTATTAATTACAAAACGCCCCATAGTTTGTGATAGCGAAGACAGAACCCCCACAAAACGCCCCATAGTTTGTCGCTATCTCGTGCGCCCTAACGGGATCACGTTTGGAGTTTGACATACGATCCTAAACTGGTTGACCTCACTAGTGGCCAGCCTTATTAGTGGAACAACACCTAACACGAATAATTAGACCAAATACGTCTCAATTACAATGAGTCTAATCCTTAATGACCGTGCGATTAAGTCACCCAGTTGTCCAACTACTATCATCCACTATCGTCAAAGTATTACAGTACATTGGGGTCGAATATCCTAACCCCAGATGATGCCCTCGCCTAGCACTACCACACATGACAACTAAACGATAGATTCATAAAACATAACCGATAAACCGTGCAATATGTGTGCAGTATGTCAAATAACTGAATTTATCGAAAATGACTGGTGAAACGGCTCACCTATCTACCTTTTCATAAATTCACCAACGCGATCAAATACGTATATCAAATATCATAAACCATGAAGTCTCCCACATGCATACACACACATATATATAAACATGCACTGACAAAATGATTCACATAATATCACATTAACATATTAATCATAATCGCATGCAACATTATATCTAATTTCTTAAAATTAGATTTAATTCCCTACTGCTTATCTCTTATCGACACTTCCTAGCTTTTGCAATCGTACACAGATCTCCTCCAATGTACACATGCCCCATTATTTACTCAAAACAAATAAGCTATATGCTTATTCATAGGAGCTACCTGCTTATTCAAAAGTTAATTTTTATAATTAGCTCATAGGGCTTCAAACCTTTATATTTAGTAGAATACAATATTTTAGCTATAAAACTCTTATATCTCATAATGTTTATATCGTCTGATTATTAAATAAAAATACTTTAAGATATGAATTAACAGACAAGTGCAATACGCTGTCATTTTCAACCCGACTTGGATTGATACAAAATTCTCAAAATATAACATTAGGACTACGAATAGACTATTAGCTAAAGAAATTAGTCGATTAAATAACCAAATAGCCAGTTATGAATTTTTGAAAATTTTTTAATTTAATATCTCAAATATCTAAATTCATATTAAAATCTATAATTAAACTCTACGTATAGTAAAGAATATAATACCAAAGTCGAATTTAAAATCGAACGGCTAAATCTTTTCCTTTCTTTTCTCTTTCTTTCTTCCTCCTCTTTTCTTCCTGCACTTCTCTGCTTTTGCTCGAAGAAATGTGTGGGTTTGTTTGTATATATATATATATATATATATATTCTGTTGACCCGTGCGTTGCACAAATTTTATAAATTATTAAATTTATATCGTATAAATAATTTATTATAAAAAAAATATTAAAAAATACAAATATATTTTGAATAAGTCAATCATAACTACAAAATATTATATAAGTACGTTCTCTTTCATTTTTATTTTTTTACACGAATTAACGATCAATGTGTAATAAAATAATATAATATTTAATAGATGACATTATATATAAATGTACTATATGATTATTACTTATTTATTTATTTTTGTTGCCATGAATAGATAATTGATAGTTTAGATATATAAACACATTCTATTAAAGGTTGAATGTACTTTCATTTACACAATTCATTCCATTCATCGTGGTTGTAAAATATACTACGAAACGTACTTGGAATAATAATATTGTCATCGTTGACATCAATATTTATCTAAGTAACTACATATTTTAAATAAAACTTTTCAGTTTTCATGATAAATGTAATAAAATTGTATTAAGATATTTTTATATTTATAGATTTTTTATTAAGTAACCTATTTTTATATAATTATATTTAATTTAAATTTATATTGTCATCTACTACTATTTATCTGATTATTATTCCATAATTTACGTTAATTGAATTTATTAGTTAATTTATCACAATTTATTTAATGTATATAACATCCAATACCTTTAAGTAATAATTTTTATGTAATTAAATTTTATATTTTCTTAATTAAGCCATTATTTTATATATAATTATATTTAACTTAATCTTTATTATTATCTACTATTTAAGTCGATTATTATTCCATAATTATATTTTTAAAAAATCTAGATAAAAAAAATATAAATAAAATTATTCATATATACTTCAGAAAATATAAATAAATTTATATATAAATGAATTATATATATATATGAATGATTAGTATGAAATATTTTTATAATTATTTTAAATTTGTGGAGAAGACGATAAATAATAAAAAAAAAAATCATAACTTGCACAACTCTAAGAGCTTAAGACTGTGATTTTTTAATGGATATTCTTTCAATACAGTACAATACATAAATAATACATTTAGAGAAAAATAAATAAAATTAATATGAAATTGAAGTCTATAAAAATATACATATAAAAAAAGTATGTTCATGTTCGAAAGCAATCACAAAATCAAACAAATCTATTAATAATAATACGATAAATACCATAATCGACCAAAAACTATTAGAAATAAAAATAAAAAATCATGTATATTTCATATAAAATGGAATTTTAGAATATATAATTATTATTAATAAAAAATTAACATCTTAGTATCAATCAAATACCACGAAATGTACATAACAAATATGCTCTGTAATATCTTCAATTAGTGGCACAATGATTCCAAAGATATAGTAACTTATCGTCTTCAAATTATATGCTATTCCAATATTCTAGAACTTAGACGAAGTAAAAGGGGAACGAGTATTGCAAGAGGTGAGAGTTGCCGGAATATCAACCGGAGACTTGCCGGAAATAATACCGAAAAGGGAGAAAAAAAGAATAAAGGAATATGAGGGAAAAAAATGCTCATAGTGCGTATAAAATGATTGTCTAGAAAGCCTTTTTTATAGGCAATTGAAATGAGATTTGTCATCAAATTCGTATTAATACCGATGTTAATTAAGCGTAATCACATATTTAATATTCGGTAACCTCCTTCCATAAATGTTTAAATTTATATCATTCATAATAATTAAAATTTATTTATATTTAAATAGATTTTTTTAATTAAAACATATTATTTAATTTTAAAAAGGAAAAAAAAAGTAATATTATAATATATTGATTTAATAAGTATATCAAAATTTTTATCTTTAAGAATATTTATTAATTGTATTAAATAAATTAAAAATATAAAATAGAGTAATGTGACAAATATATAATATTTATAAGTATCGTAAATTTTAAATTTTAATAAATATATTTATTAATTATGATTGCACTAATTATATTGACTATAATTATATAATATTAATGGTAATATATTAATTATAGAAATTAATATTATAATAATTATTATAGTTTTATTTAATTGTAATAATTAAAAATTTATTCAAATAATATTGCCAAATTAACATTTCAATAATTTTTATGTAAAATAAATTATTAATAATTATTTTTATTTAAAAATATCAAAATTCTCTTAAAATTATCTAGTTAATATATAATTATAAGAGAAAATTATACTAGCAAAAATTTCAATATATTAATTGGATGTTTGTAAGAGAAATTTTTTTGCTAAATAGTAGAATTTTAGACAAAATCTTCCAAAAGAACATACTCAATAAATACTTATATTTGAACTAAAATTGATATATTTTAATTATATTATGATTATTATTATTATTATTTTCCATTTTAACTATATCAACTATTCTAAATTAAAAAAAAAATTAAAAATATAACAAAAAGTTATAATTTTAGACCGAAACAGAAAGATACACGGCCGTGTAACAACATGGTCATGTATAATTATACACTGAAATATACATGGTCATGTAACAACATGGCTGTATATAATTATACATGGTCGTGTAACAATATGGCCATGTATAATTATACACTGAAATATACATGGCCCTGTAACAACATGGTCGTGTATAATTGTACATGGCCGTGTAACAATATGACCAGGTATAATTATACACTGAAATATACATGGTCATGTAACAACATGGCCGTGTATAATTGTATATGGCCGTGTACTTTCCAGGTCAACTGCCACGTCACCTCCGTCATGTCCACGTCAGCAATTTCCGTTAGTTTTTTAACGGTGAGACCAAAATTGATAAAAATTGTTTATAATTGGACAAAAATTGATTGAAATTGTTTATATTGGGACCAAAATTGATGAGTTTTTTATATTGGGACCAAAATTAATAAATTTTGGTTATATTTGGACCAAAATTTATTTTTTCCCTATTTATAAGTATTGTAAATTTAAATTTTAATAAATATATTTATTAATTATGATTGCATTAATTATATTGACTATAATTATATAATATTAATGGTAATATATTAATTATAGCAATTAATATTATAATAATTATTATAGTTTTATTTAATTTTAATAATTAAAAATTTATTCAAATAATATTGCCAAATTAACATTTCAATAATATTTTATGTAAAATATATTATTAATAATTATTTTTATTTAAAAATATCAAAATTCTCTTAAAATTCTCTAGTTAATATATAATTATAATATAATAGTTATACATTAAAAATTACTTAATAATAATTATATAATTTTATATAAATATATCTGTATAATAGAATATACATTTGTAAAATAAATTAAAATATTTTATTTAGTTTTAAAATAAATAAAGAATTATTATATAGTATTATACAATAGTTTTAATAATATTATCAATTCTTTAATTGTCAAAATATTTATTAATTGTATTAGTTATGTTATTATGAAGTATGTTAATTATAATTTTATTAATTGGGAGTATTTAATTTAAATTTAATTTATTAAAAAAAATAGTTATGCAGGTCTATTAATATGTTTTATATATAGATAATAATAAAAATTATATTTCAAAATTATTAAATTTTAATTAATCTTAATTTGAGTATAAATGAATATAAAATTATATTATAATTTACTTTAATTATAAAATTAAATAAATTTTGTTATCAAATGTATTCATTATAATTTTATTAATTATGACTTACTTAATAATATTTAACACATATCATTTTATTAAAAAATCAGAAAAAATGAAGAAAAATATTTGGTGGAATGGACCCTACACCGATCTCTTATATATATATAGCTATATAATAATAATAATAATAATTATTATTATTATTATTATTATTATTATTTTTATTTTTTTAATAAATATATTTATTAATTATAATTTCATTAATTATATCGATTATAACTATATTAATTATATAATTATTTAATATCAATTAATTGAAAATTTAGTAAAATTCTATTATTCATTAATTACTGGTATAAATAAAAATTAAAAAAATTTTCAAAAAATTAATTTTAAGAATTAAAAATAAAAAGAAAATTATAAAATTATGAAATTTTGTGAAATTTTATATATATATTAGGATTACAAAATATAATTAGGTATTTTTAATTTTATTGATTATCAATAAAATTATTTTAATTATAAAAATAATAAAAATTACATTTCAAAATTATTAAATTTTCACTACTCTTAATTAGGATAATTAGGGGTATGAATGAACATAAAATTATATTATAATTTATTTTAATTATAAATTAAATGAAGTATTTTGTTATCTTTGAAAATATATTAATTATAATTTTATTAATTATGACATAGTTAATAATATTTAACACGTATTTATTTTATTTAACAAATCAGAAAAATAGAAAAAAAAATTGAAGGGATGAACCCCACACCGTTCTCTTTTATATATATATAACTATCCACATGTATATATTATATTAAATATTAGTATATATTTTGACTAGATATCATAAACACAAGTGATAAGATAAATAAACAATTTATAAGTTTCTTTTGGTTCGACTCGTTTGAACTAGTCAAGAGCTTGTTCGTTAATTTAATGAGCCAAATATAAATATGTATTTTGGCTCTTATGTTCACGAATGAGTTCAAGCTTATTCGCGAACGTTCAACAATATTTATTTAAAAAATTAAATTAATATTTTTATATTTAATAAGGATATAATATTTTTATAAATATATATTTAATTCTATTTTTATTTAAATTTATTAATAAAAATTATAATTATTTTTAGTTTAATTTAAATTTTTTAAAAATTAAATAAATTAAATAAAATTCTCTTAACGAACCGAGTCGAACACAAACAAAAAAATTGCTAACCAAGCCGAGCTCAAACAAAAATTTCAACTCGAATTTCTTAACATGACCAGCTCAGCTCACTTCGGCTCATTTACCACTCTTATCAACACGAGCTGCAAAAATTTTGTCCAAGGAAATCTCTTACTGAAGTGCTTTCCTGGATACAAAAAAAAAAAAAAAAACATCAAAGTTGTAGAAATTTTGCAAATTCCGTCTCGAATACGAAAAGAATATAAAATGCTGCAAAGATTTTGCCAATTTTTTTTAAAAAAAATTGATTCCACGTAACCTATCCGACGACCACGCGGAAGACAACACAGCAACGGCGACGTCTACGTATGCGCCGGCAATTCTACGAAGGCACACATGACGGTCACGTGCGTTTTTCCGACGCCGGAGGACAAAATAATGCCTAGAGTACACATAATATCCTAAATTGTGAAAGTAGACTTACATACAGAACATTTTTTGCAATTTTTCTTTTATAATTGAAGATTTGTCGTATTTTGTATGTATATTTTACAAAAAGAAATTGTATTAGAAATATTTGTTCGGGCTTCTGATTGTATGTCAAAATACGAGATTGATAAATTTAATTGCAAGAATAATTTCGAATTATGATGAATTAATATGTGTGTTTCATTGGTTCAACAAGGATTTGTAAATGCACCGAAGGGCAGAGAGACATTTTTAAAAGACATATCATATGAAGACATGAACTTCTTAGCATGTGCTCTCAATTCTTTGTTTGTCCTTGACTGATGATGTTTTACATGTTATTGCAGATAAAACATTGCTGGTAGATTTTTGGACCAAAATGGAAACAATATATAATATGAAGTTTTTGACTATTCGACTTTATTTGAGTTAGCAACTCTACATTCTTCATATGAAGAAAACCTATCAAGAGTCATCTATTTGATTTTAATAGGATTATGATATCTTTGAAGAATGTTGATGTCAAGATTGATGATAAAGATCAAATATTGATTTTATTGTATTCTTTACCTCATTTGTTTCAGAAATTTTTTTACACTATTATATAATTGTACACTATTTCTTCGGGGATGTAAAAATATCATTGAATTCTAAAAGTTAAAGCATAAGGTGTATGGAAACTTTATTAATTATCAAGCTAATGCTTTGATTGCTTAAGGTAGAACAAAAAATAGAAGTTCCAAAAAGAATAGAGTAGATCTAAATAAATTTAGAAATATGTTTATTACAGAGAAGAAGGTTATTGAAAAGATAAATGTCTAAAACTCAAGGGAAAGAAGAATGTTACTGACTTCTCAACTGCTAATGATTCTATTAGATTTTTCGAAAAAAAAAAATAGATAATGCAGAAGTTCTTGCAGAATTAGATGGGTCACTTGGTAACAATTGGGTACTTTATTCACATTGCTCCCACCATATGTATTCTAATAGAGAGATTGATTCTCCCCATATCCTTAAATTAACGGTGGAGTTGTGTTGATGAGGAACAACATCTTTTGTAAGGTGTTTGAAATAAGAACGATTTAAATTAAGATGCATGATAGTATTGTAAGGATTTTGACTAATGTTCGACATGTACTAAAGTTGAATAATAATAATAATAATAATAATAATAATAATAATAATAATAATAATAATAATAAAACTTATTTCTTTATGTACGTTTGATTTACTTGGCTATAAGTACACTTGTACAGGTGAAGTTTTATGAGTTTCTCCATTTGTGATTTGTGAAAAATTGGTAAGTAGTTTCTATTTATTTTAGGGTAGCAGTATTATAGGTTTTGCATCAATTTCTACATATTTTTCATCAAATTCTAATTCAAATAATGCTTGTTTGTGGCATATGCATTTTAGACATATGAGTGCGGCAAGTATATCTATTTTGAACAAACAAACTTGTTTGGAGGTCTAAAAATTGGGAAGCTTGATTTATGTGAGTATTGTGTCTATTCAAAGCAACGCTCAGTAAGGTTTAGAATTTCTATTCACAACACGAAGAACACAATGAGGAAATCCCACGGTATAATGAAGTATTTAATTGATTAATAAGGCTCTTTGGAATAGAGCTCATTGCATGATTGTTAATGCTGGTTTAATAGGTTGAAGCCATTAATTTGGGTTGCTACCTAGTGAAAAAATCTTCTTTAATTTCTATTGATTTGAATACTCTTACTGAGGTTGGTCTAAAACTCTGGCTGACAATTCTACTTAGAAGTGTTTGGTTGTCCTTCGAATGTTCATATAGATATTGGAAAGCTCGAGCGTCAGTCACAAAATATGTAAACTATGTACATAGGGTGAAAGGTTACAAATTTTGGTACATTGAGCTTGATTCACCTAAATTTTTTATCAATAGAAATGTCAACATTGATGAAAAATCTATATTTCATCCAAAGAAAGAGTTTGATAGAAAAAATGGTATATGCAAAATTATGGTGTAAGTGAGAAGGTGAAGTTAGAGATATAAGTTTTATAAAATGTACAAAAAGGTTCTTCAATTCAGATTATTGACAGTAAGATTACATGTTTCACTCAAATTAAACTTGTTGATCATGCAAGTGTCTCACAAGAATAACAGTATCAGAGTACCTTCATTCACAGAGAGAGGATACAGATAAATCCACCTTATAGGATTGGAGATCATATCTTTTTTTTCTTTGACTATAACATAAAATTTTGAAAAGTTCCCTAATATAGATAATCCGGTAGATATGCAAGCTAATTGGTGATATTCAAATTCAGACATTACATAAACTTGATTAGTTCATAAAATATGTTAGTTCCCCGAGTAGGACATTGGAAAAAACAGTATTATGAAATTCTTTCTTTTTGAAATTTGATAATTTCAAGCCAATATGAAAATTTATTATTTTGTGGCTTAATATTAAACTCATTTAGATTTAAAAATAAAAGTTCATAATTAATCCTAATTGTATTGCATAAATATATATATGTATATATATAAACACAAAATTATATTATAAGAAAATAGAAGGAGTGCAACCATGAGATCAAGAAAGAAAAACACAGCTGCCGCTGCGACGTCGCACAAATTGGACTGCTGCTGCCATTCACAGTTGCTGCTCTATAGTAAAGAAGCTAAACCTTTTGGAAAGTGTTTGGTGATTTTTGATAGTTTAATCCATTGTTAAAATAATTAATAATTAAAGCATATTTCATTCAAATTAAGGCCAAAAACTATGTTAGGCATAATCCTTAGGCACTTTTCATGCCTTGACTTGGGCTAGCATTAGTTTAAGATTAATTCTTGTTTTTTTCCTTTCTTAGCTCTTTTGGTTGTGTATATATAGGTTCTATTTCATTGTTTATATTATCACTTGAAAAAAACATAGCAATACAAAGTCCTTTTGAGTTATTCTCTAGTTGTATCTTCTTGTTTGCTTTCTTGTTGAGTTTTTGGGTTTTGACTTCAATCTGGTATCAGAGCTTGGTTGGAATATGTCGATATCTGCGGAAGCCGGTTATCAAAACCATGAGGATCAAGGTTGTGGCCGACAATGATCCATCTCACCGAGAATCCCTTGTCGTGCCGTGTTATTGGTCGTAATATGGTGTACCAAAAGATGCTGCGGAAAGTTGGAGGGGTGTCCTATCCAATGCTTGAATATGACAACTACACTGATTGGTCGCTTGTGATGAAGGTGATGCTCCAAGCAAGGTGGCTATGGGATGCCATCAAGTACGGGGATGCCGATCTACAAGAAGACCGTACAGCATTTGAAGAACTCATCAAGGCGGTACCAAAGAAAATTTTGCGTTTTAATCGTCCGCAAGAAGACGGCTAAGGAGGCTTGGGACTATATTAAAGTCCGTGCGAGTTGGATTCGATCACATACATCGGGCCAAGTTGCATAAACTATGTGCCGAGTTTGAGTGATCTTATTCAAGGAAGGCAAAGATCCGAAAGATTTCGCACTTTGCTTAAGCGATTTGGTTGGACAACTTGCGGAGTATAGTGAGCCCGTCAACAAAAAAAGGGTGGGTTGTTGAGAAGTACCTATGTGTTGCCTCACCAAAGTTCGGCCATGTCGTCTACACTATAGAGACCATGCTTGACCTCTTCACCCTGTCCATCTAGGAAGTCACTGGTCGTCTCAAATGTGTTGAAGATCGATTTTTCACATCTATTGTCACCAACTACAACCATAGAGGGTAAGCTTTTACTAACTGATGATGAATGGTTGGCTCGCCATAGAGAAAAATAGAGCACCAAGCAGGCATCAGGAAATAATGGTGGCCGTTTTATAAGCGGTGGGAAAGGTGGTTAAAGACCACCCAAGACCAATAGTGGTTACAATAATAGGCGTGAACGCGACATCAGTAAGGACAAGTGCTCGAATTGTGGGAAGTTGAGCCATTGGGCAAGAAATTGTTGGTAGCCACGGCGAGAGCAGCACACCTCATCAAGGAAGATGATGAGGAACCGACATTGCTGATGGCGCAGGCATGCTCTATCACTGAAGACAATGATACACCACAACTCATTTCTATGGAGCTCGATGAATCACGTGCCCAAGTCAATCTCAGGAGTGAAGGAAAGTATTGCAGTGAACAAAGATCAGAAATGGATACAGGTGCTAGCAACCACATGACCGGGAACAAAGATCATTTTGCGGAGTTGGACACAAGTGTCATCGGGTCAGTAAAATTTGACGATGGTTCAATTGTCAAGATTTATGGACGTGGCACGGTGCTAACTAAAAAATGATAAAAATATATGTATATATCAGAGATGATAGAATGAGGCGTTTGTGTGTGACTTGTGCGTTCCTTAATGGCTAGATTTACGTGGATGAAATAAGCGGGGATAATGATGGTGTGGTAGCGGATAATATATGTATAATTGTGGGGCGATTCGGAGGAAGGTTGTGATCATATTTGCTCGCTTAAGCCCAATTCTCGACTCAGTTGGTACTTGACCTTAGGAGATTTACAACGAGGCTTCAGCGACACCCGGCGAAGACCATTATTTGCTAGAAAAATCGTTGTCATCGGATATTTCTGTGACCCGATAGACAAACACCTATGTCCAATGAATTATTCTTTCAACCGTTTCGCTAGTGGTTCTACCCCTCTGATACCTCTCTTTAATCGGGGTTAAATTCAGCTCACAACTAAGCAGGTTGACAAGACTCCCGCGTACTTAACTGCTATGAACTGCCTAATCTTTGTTAATGAATACAATGCGATCATAGGCATGGATAGTTAACCTTTCTATGCCCTTCCACAACCTTATCGAAAATATAGCTTCAACAACTCAAATACGAATATGGAATTTTAGGGTGAAGGTGAGGTGGAGAAGTATGATAGAAATTTTTATAAGCTAAAATAAATGCAGGAATTAAAAGAAATAGGGGGGAGAAAATCAGCTTGCTCGTGAATAAAAATTGAAAATCTCATTTTATTAAACTAGATAAAAATATGGAGAAGAAGAAATAGAGAAAATAAAGTGTATAAAATGATAGACTGTGTGTATGGTTATATACATTATACAATAGGGGGTATTTATAGTGGAAGAAAGCTTCTAGAAGCTTGATGGTTACAACACTCATAAATAGCTACCTCTAAAATAACTACTTACAATTTACTAAAAACTATCTATCTTCTAGAAGATTCAAGAATAAAATATATAAAACAACCAAAAATTGGCTTAAGTATAATGCAGGACATTAAATGAGGCAGCTAGGAAAAATCTGGCAATAAATGCAGTAGTTGGGGGAGAAGCAGGGCGGATTTAATGCAGGTCAGCAAGAAATTTTGTGTTGGAATGAATGCAGCCGCCAGAGAGTTAATGCTGCTAGCTAGAGAAAATAAATGCAGAATGAGTTTTTTGTGCAGGATCAATGATGGCTGGCACAGTAAATGCGCTGATTGAAGTAAAAACCAGCGGAAGTAAATGACGCATAGAGAATTCCGCTCACTCAAGTTGCCGCGTTTGCTGGCTTTACGCTCTGATTTAATACGGCAGCTGGCTATGAATGCTCGCTGATTTTCTATTCATACGCCTCTGGAATTCCGCGCTCATAAATACAACGAGAAATAAATGTGTCGTTGAATTCTGGACAAAGTTTATTTGCAGCTGTTTTACTTAAACTGATGCATGATTAATGACAACCGCTGAATTACGTGCAGCTGCCGCTCATTTAATGTGTTGTTTCTGAAATTGAGACAAAATTAGTTGTACGCCGCTTGAAAACTTCCAAAGTTAATTTCCTCTAACTTTCTGCGCAGCTGCCGCTAGAATTTTGCGCTTATTAATGCAGCCGCCTCTTCGTTCACCACTATGTAGGAATTTCTAGTCCACTCATAGATTCTATGCCCGGTGGTGTTTGTACAGCCGTTGTTGGCATTGACTTTTGTCGCTCATGTTGACCATTGATCGTTAACCTTTTGTTGACTTTTGCAACAACGGCCAATTTTTGCTTCTGAAATCATTTTTTTTTTTAAGCCAATTTTGTACTCCCAAACAAGTTATTAATCATTAATTCACCTACAAGGAAAAGTAAACATTCAATAAATAATCATTTACATAAAATACTAACTTATAAATATTAATTATTTAACTTAATCAAATTTAAATACTTAAATAACACATAAATAATGCCTAAAAATATAATTCAAAAAATACATCAATAAATTTATTTTAGATACCAAAATGATTATAAATTATATCTAAAAATTAATAAATTAATTATTTTACATATAATAACAATAAATACAATTATTAGAATAAATTAATATAAATAATATCAAAAATAAATAATTAATTCAATAAATATAGGCTATAAAATATGAAAAAAAATTAACAATTACGAGGAGTAATGGGGATGCATGGATTAGCTGCACATGGAAAGTAATTCAAACACATGAAATGAAGAACGCATCCTTAAAGATGATAAGTTGTCCAAAGTCGGCCTCAATATCGTTGTGTGCTATCAAGATTTGGAGCCTAGAAATATTTAGGCAATGTTACAGTCAATATGATTGGATTTTTATCAAAGGAATCTCTAACCTTACACAACCAGTCATAGATTTCGTAAGTTGATGTTGTGGCGAAAGAGGTCAACCTTGTGATATTTTTCGACGACGAGGGCATATGCACGGCCTCTCCGAATGTGTTTCTACCGTTAATGATGCTACAAGAATTTAGGCTTAATGCCCCCGGAGTTGGGCCGTTGCTTGACCACTTCTCGTGTATGGATGAGCCGGAGCTAGGTCATCCAAGAGTTATTAGAGATTAAATGGATTGAATAGATTACTCATGTCAATAATGTGAATATTCCTTTTCGAAAACCCTGCTTGAAGAACTCTGAGTTAAGTGTGCTTCTTTTAGAGTAATTTGAGGATTGGTGACCCCTTGGAAAATCTCCCATGGTGCGCGTGAGTGAAGACAGAAGCGTGTTGGAATGACTCGTGTTGACCTGTGGGCCTAGTTTACGATCTCGACATGCCCGACATTGTGTGCTTTGCAGACCGGGGTGTCACATTAGGACATGGTCCGAAAGGCAACCGAACAATCTAAAAGTTCGAGATGCGAGCTACGGCCAACTTACGGCTTAAAGAGCAAGTGCTTCACCACGACGAAAAATCTTAGAATTGATGGAGGCACACCACTTATAAAAAAATATCAGATGTTCTTGAAGAATTCAATCCCTCCGACATTTTTTAAGAGGACATTTGTTACCTCGTCTCGAAACAGTTCGAATCAATAAGACCTTACATGACAAAACCCGACGCGATGAAGGAGAATCGATGCTCAACTTAATAGTGAAGTTCCAAGGACTAGCGGTTAACTCAAGAGCAAATATGACCTAAGAAAAGTCTAACATGTTGCAACCCACAAATTAGAGATTGTAGCCTCAAAAGCAAACTCAAAAGAATATTCATCGATACCGCTGGAATTGAGGCCCAAGTAATTAGGACAAAGGTGCACTAAAATTGTTGAAGAGAATTATGAGATTGCTTCTTCGCATTTTTACCTAACTATTATATTTTGATAAATGATGATTGAAATAAAAATTGATTGATTCAAGAAAAATATAAATTATTCAAAATTGGAATTGAATCATATTGTTAAGAAAAAATAAGGATAAGATCCTTATTCTACAAATGAGCAGCAACATCGTAGAATTATAGCAACATAAAAAATCCTACAAATGAGCAGCAACATCGTAGAATTATAGCAACATAAAAAAATCCTACACTTTATATATATATATAATTTATTTTTTCTTGCTTTTCTTCTTAAATTCCTGCATAATTTTCATCACTTCTTTGATTTCAAATGTGGGATTAAGTCCAAATGTTTTTTTTTTAGTAAACTGGAGAATCCTGTTTTTTTAATAATCCGGATAATCCATCACGATGACAATAATATGTATATATAATACACATATAATTATTAATAGACCGTCTATTTACTTAGTGTTTTTAGATGAATTAATTTTTTGTTTTATAGAAAAATTGTGCTGATAATATAAAAAAATTAATATTTTATATTGAATGGTTGACTTTTTATGAATGTATAATATATTATTATATTAATGTGTATATATTTGTATTTCTTTTATTATTTCCTCTGCCTCACTTACTATATCGGTTTTTTATTTTCACATGTCTTACTTATTTTGTTATTTTTTTAGAAAAAAATTATACAATTTAATATTATTTTAAATTTTTTTATTTAAATTTTTTATTTTAATTATATTAATTAGTTATATTAATTTTAATATAAAATAATTTTTATTATACAATAATTATTTTTATTAATATATTCTTTATTATTTATTAATTATATCTCGCTTAAATTTTTATGATTACAATAAACGATAAAAAAATATATATTTATAAAAAATTATTCCATTAAAAAATATAGCGCGTCAAAAAATTGAATATGTGTTATCAAATAAAATAATATTTATTATTTAATAATATATCTTGTTTGTCAATTAAGAAGACAAAACCGATACTATCATTTATTTATTTATTTAGATTAAGAATTATTTATATACGTGTTAAGAAAGAAATGGGGAAGGTGTGCGGAAGTTTCTCGTGATTGATTGATTGAGTAGGAAATAAACGGTCCAGATTCAATTCAACTTTCTTTCCTTTTCTTTTTCCTATTTATTTATTTACTATTATTTTATCAATTATCTTGAAATTTGTCTTTTCATTTAATTTCTATCTTACTCCTCCGTGTGGAACAGTAGAAATCGTATTTTCATTTCTATTTTACTTCTTTCTCCTCGGCTTTATGTTATTCTACTGTAAAGCTGTGTTTTATTTTTATATTGATTTCTTTTCATTTATTTAACTTAAAAAAAAAAAAAAAAAAGAGTTCATCTTAGCATATGCGTGTATATATATATATATATTATGAAAATTCTTCAAAATTTTATACTCCATCTTTTTATCTGAAATATATATTCACTTCGTTCCGTAAGGAATAGCTTGGTAGCGTGAAGAGTGAATTTGTCATCGTAAGGTTATAGATTCAAAATTAAACGCTTCAGGTCCATCTGTCATAAATTGTTCGACTAATGACTACTATGAATTCTCACATTATCAAAATATATATATATGTTGAGTATAAAATTTATAAATTAAGGTAATGGCCCAAAATAGAAGGAAGAGTGGGCCCGTCATTGGGTCCATCAGGTGGCCAAGGGTTTCTTTGGGCGGAAGGTTCGGAAGCAAAGCGGTCGGTTGGTCAGCCGTCCGTCTTAAGAAGGCAGGTGGTGGTGGAAGTTAGCCAACGGAAATGATCAGTTGGGCAGTTGAATTTGATAACTGACAGGAACGATTGGTGGGACGGTTAAGACACGTGTCAGTAGGGGATTAATGCGTGGGGCGGTTGAGGGCAGTTGCGGTAACCGACCAAGTAACGTTTTGAGACGTTTCCTTAGGGATTATTTAATGATTCAGGGAAATTCAGATACAGGAATCTTCAATCAGACAAGAATTAATTGAGAATTTTCTTGTTTGAGGTCACCTTTATTTTCATGCATTTACTACTTTGTTCTACAAAAAAATTATTTATTCAAGTTCGAATATTTTCGGATTTTACTTTGTATTCTTGAAAAATCCATTCAACAAATTAGCGACCACAGTGGGAGTGAAAGCAAGATAGCTAATCCTATTTTCAACAACGACTTCATACGTTTGCGTTCCGAGCGGATTATTAATAGAAATACTATGGCAGGCAGCCAATCTCAAACCAACACCACCGGTGTCGGAGTTTCTGCGGTGACGTCAAATCCAACTACAGTTGTTCCTACCACATGAGGGACATCTCAAGTACAGCCTGAATGGTTGACTTATG
This sequence comes from Andrographis paniculata, assembly GCF_009805555.1. Taxonomy (NCBI): domain Eukaryota; kingdom Viridiplantae; phylum Streptophyta; class Magnoliopsida; order Lamiales; family Acanthaceae; genus Andrographis; species Andrographis paniculata. The sequence goes on from NW_026137402.1 coordinate 1,666,703, forward strand.
TTCAGTAAATGAACAACCAACAGATGACTACCATACAAGCAATGTTGCAGGATCAACAGAATTTGATACAGAACATGCTGGATCAGGCATTGTCTAGGGTCACATTGCATTCAAGCACGCCCCCAGCATTGTCACCCTCTCGTTTTCAGGCAAATTTTCCGGGACCAATATTTGCAGGGCCATCATACGTCGATAGTACAATTCCTAGTGCCACTGCTCCCAACCGAGCAGATAAGGGAAAGACCCCTCTAACTTTCCCAAATAATGTTCCTTTGGGGCCAAGAGTCGATAATACTCAGCCGAACATCGTGAGGGAAGATAGGCAAGGAGGACATATACATGAGCCTATTCATATTCCTGATCATCAACACCCTCGTCTGGATCCTGAAGAAATTGCGCATGTCCTGAAGGTTCATTTCGGCATGAATCCCTACGTGGCTAACCGCCCCGCTTACCAAATACCTTTTCCAGAGAGGATCATCAATGATTACCCTCTCCTAAGGAATTATCGACCACCCGATTTGTATGCTTTCTCATGAGAAGATGGATCTTCCACCATAGAACATGTGGGTCGTTTCATGGCATAATTATGAGAAATCGGTAATAATCCTTTCTATAAACTGCAACTGTTCGGTTTGTCTCTTACTAGGACAGCTTTTTCGTGGTTTGTCAATTTACCACCGGGACAAATACAAACCTGGGAAGGTTTGGAGATGGCGTTCCACGCTAGATTCTTCAACCCTTTACCAACAGTCTCTCTTACCGATTTGTTGGAAATGAAGCAAGTTCCAGAAGAATCAGCTACGCAGTTTATCGAGAGAGTGTGTTTGATGAAAGGGCGATGTCCCACAATGATTAATGAGAAGGAGATAACCAATTTAGTGGTCCGCAATATGCACGTACGGTTAAGAGAGGCACTTACTACACATGACGTAGAAGATCTGGAAAGTCTCGCATCCAAGGCTGGATGTTTAGAATCTCTCTTCAGAGAAAAGACCAAAATTTCAGGCGTAATAAAGTTCAACAAATGGCTAGTATGGAGACAGAAGCATACAATCCTGATACTGATCAAATGGAAGAAATGACGGCCGAGATCATCTTCGGAAAGCCTTATGTATGCTCCAAGTTGAAACCATTGCTAGGAACTGAGGGAAGGGATCAACCTACGTTTGATAGTTCGAAGGCTGACAAAATCTTTGATATTCTATTGAGTGATGGACACATTCGAATCCCAAAAGGTCAGAGATTGGCCACTAAAGAAGAAATCAAAGGAAGATCGTACTGTAAGTGGCATAATTCTTTTACTCATAATATAAGCCAATGTACACACTTCCGAAAGGAGATTCAAAGGGCCATCAAGGCAGGACGGCTCAAGTATGTCACTTTGGGCGTACAACAACAGTCGTTTCCAAAAGTGACGACGGCAATGGTAGATGTACGGGCAATTCCCAAACCAAGGAGAATATCAGTCAAACAGCCAGCAGAAAGAAAGATTTAAGATATATGAAAAGCCAGTAGCAGAAAAATGGGATAACCAAGACGGTTCTTTTGACATGGAAATAAAGGAACAAGTGGTGGTTCGAGATCATCCGACTTGAAGGACTGGCTTGGTCGGAGACAATTGGGTTCGGAATAAAAAAACTTTGCCAGTTGACATCGATCCTCGATTTCTAGGTATGAATCGTACCCAAATTCGTAATGCCACACGCAGGTACACTGTAAGGTACAGGAAGGGGAAAAGGGAAATGCCTTTATCAAAACAACCGAACGATCTCCAAGTCGTTTCCAATGATCTAGAAACAAGTTGGTCCGTACAGAAAATGAATAAAGAGGCATCAGATGAGAAGGCTGAAGGTTTCAGGTGTCAGTATTATAAACGGATTAACATTAATCCATCTCTTGAAGAATTCCGTTTAGAACCACTGACAGCCCAATCTGAAAACGGGACGGGAGAAGATTTGCATCCAACGGAAGTAAACCCAAAATCTGTCATATCTCGCTTGGGTCCACGAGTCCATTGTCGAATGACAGAAGTTCATTGGATCGAGTAAGAACCTTTATGGGCGACTCTAGTGGATGGTTCTATGGAGGAACCTAAATGGGCAAAGATATAGGATCCTAATTTTCAATCAGAAATTCCTCCAATAGTTTTTTCTCCTATCTTAGAAGGTACAACGCCTCATTTGAAGCCTTTGTATGTTAACGCGCACGTTCGCGGAAAATCAATCACTAAGGTTTTCATCGATAACGGAGCCATTTTCAATATTATGCCACTAAAGACCCTCAAGAAGTTAGGAAAATAAATTCATGATTTATCTCCGGTGGATTTCGAAATGACTAGTTTTACGGGGCAACCGACAAAGCTAGAAGGTATGATGGTAGCCCCAATTGAAGTAGGGCCAAAAACAATTTATTCCGTATTTTTGTGGTGGATACGGACACTACATATTCAGTACTACTGAGTCGAGACTGGATACATGCATTACAGTGTGTGCCATCATCTCTACATCAACAATTAATGTTCTGGGAGGGTTATCAAGTCTTTAAAATGGAAACAGATGACAGCCCCTTTTGTGTGTCGGAAAAGGCTGAAGAGTCAGTGTTTTACTCTAGTCATTTACCCCCAATATCTCAGGCATTTCTGGCCAGTGAATACCCAATGAAAGGTTATAGATTCACCAGTTAGAATTCAATGTTCTTTTAAAAAAAGAACACACTTCATGTATGGCTTGTAAGGAAGCCAACTCTATCTTATAATATATCTTTAATGGATAATACAAGTATGGAAGATTAGTCAGCTTTTGAAAAAATCAGAAAAACTTAAAAAGATGTGTGATGTTCACCAGGAGGATGAACAATTTTGGTGTCCAGATTTGTTAGAAAAACATAGCCGACCTTTTCGGCTCAAGATCCTCTGTTAGAATTCAATATAGGAACCGACCTGGTTCCAAAAATGGTCAGAGTAAGTGGTATTTGACTGGAGAACAACGGATAAGGATCCTTGAGGTTATTAAGAATAATATTGTTTGTTTAGCTTGGGATTATTCAGAAATGTCTGGTTTGGAGCGAAGACTGATAGAGCACCGGTTGCCTATTAGAGAAGGTTTTAAACTCTATAAGCAGCCTCCAAAGCGAATGAGCCCTGACTTGATGCCTCAAATCAAAGAAGAAATCTAGAAATTTCTTAAGGTCAGCTTTATTCGGCCTTGCCGTTATGAAGAATGGTTGGCGAACATTGTACCAGTGGTTAAAAAGAATGGCAAGATCAGAATATGTATTGATTCCGGGATCTTAACTTAGCCACTCCTAAAGACGAATATGTGATGCCTATGGCCGATATGCTTGTTGATTCCGCAGCAGGGCATAAAATTCTTAGTCTGATGGATGGTTATGTAGGTTATAATCAAATCTTTCTGGCAGAAGATGATATTCATAAGATAGGTTTCAAGTGTCCAGGAGATTTAGATATTTACGAATGGACAGTCATGCCATTCGGATTAAAGAATGTTGGGGCAACTTATCAAAGGGCCATGAATTCAATTTTTCATGACCTCATCGGCAAATCTATGGAAATTTATATTGACGATGCCATCGTCAAATCTGTCAGTTTCGATCATCACTTGAAAAATTTAAAAAGAGGCTTTCAGCCGGATGAAGAAGTACAATCTGAAAATGAATCCAACTAAATGTACTTTTGGGATATCAACTGGAAGTTTCTTAGGTTTTTTGGTGCATGAAAGAGGAATTGAAATTGAGGCCAACAAAGCCAAAGAAATTTTAGCCATCCGACCACCCAAGACGGTTAAGGAAGTACATAGTCTTGGGCAAGGTAAACTATTAATGGAGGTTCATTGCTAATGATACTGGAAAGGTTAGACCAATCACTAAGTTGTTAAAAGCTAGGGCAGACAGTTTTGAGTGGGTACCAGACCAGCAGACCGTATTATATGCTATAAAGCAAGCCTTGGTTCAACCTTCAGTCTTAATGCCTCTTAAGGAAGGTCGGCCCCTCAAGCTTTATTTGGCAAATACACATGAGGTAGTCAGCTGTTTACTAGCACAAGATGGTGATGATGGCAAAGATAGGACAATTTATTATTTGAGTAAGACTCTTGCAGGACTATAATTAAATTATACTATGCGAGAAAAAATGTGTTATTCATTGGTGTTCGCATGCACCAAACTTGAGCATTATATGCTGCCTAGGAGAATAGAAGTTATCTCAAAGGTGGATCTTATCAAATTAATTTTGTAGAGACCTACCATGCAGGCAGACTTATGAAATGGGCCATCAAATTGACTCCTTTCGCTTTGCAACATTCTCCGTTAAAGGCGATCAAGGGTCAAGCAATAGCAGATTTTCTGGCGGAATTTGCAAGAGACAACAAAGAAGAAATCGAGTGCATATCTTATGTAAGCACCCGAACTTGGTCAATGTTCTTCGATGGTTCTACTTCTGGAAATAGATCAGGTGCAGGGGTTTTGTTAGAAGGACCATATGGCCAAAAGATCAAGTTACAGCTTCAATTAGAGGCTATGACCCACAATTCAGCAGAATATGAGGCCCTAATCCTGGGATTGGAAGCCTTAATAGCCAGGACCGCTCAGTCAGTAATCATAAGGGGAGATTCTCTATTGGTAATCAATCAGGTGACCAAACAATATGTTTGCAATTGTCCTCATCTATACAAATACAGGGATGTTGTATATCGATTGTTATAAAAAAATCTTAGAAATGATGATTGAATTCATCCCTAGAAAAGAGAATCAACATGCAGATGAGTTAGCTCAAAAAACATGTAAAGGAATCTCGAAAGAGATATGTGCAGAGACCGAGTCGGAAACAGAAGATGGGACCGATTAGATGATAGAAATTATCATGTATCTATAAAATTCGGGAGCAAATGTGCCGATAGGGGTACGTTTGAAGGCCTTACGATTCCAATTGACATAAGGGGTCATGTATAAAAGGGCGTTCGAAGGATTACTTTTAAGATACCTAGGGCCTATGTAAGCCTTGGAAGTTATAAAAGAAGTACATAGCGGGATCTGGGGAGCACATCGAACAGGTTTGAATATGAGATGGGCTATTCACCGTTGGGTTTCTTCTGGCCAAAAATCTTTGAAGATTGTATACAATTTGCAAGAGGTTGCCTAAAATGTCAAAAGCATGGACAGTTGAATCATTTGCCAGTTATTGAATTGCAAGCTATGGTAAAACCGTGGCCTTTCAAGTCTTGGGCCATGGACATCATTGTTTCATTTTGGTTGCAACAGACTATTTCACCAAATAAGTAGAGACGGTTGCTTTAAAAAACGTGGATCAAAATAAGGTAATTGATTTTGTGCTGAATCAGATCATCTATAAGTATGGAATTCTGCATTCTTTAACCACTGATCAAGGTTTAGTTTTCACTGGAGAAAATTTTATAAGTTTCTTCGCAGAATTTGGTATTCAGATAAATCATTCTTCACCTTATTATCCCCAAGCTAATGGACAGGCAGAGGCAGCCAATAAGATTATTATTGGAAATATAAAGAAGATGGTCGAGAGGAATCCAAGAAAGTGGCATATGCTATTACCTCAGGCCTTATGGGCACACAGAAATAGCAGAAGCTCGGTGACAGAGTTTTCACCAGATCAACCGACTGCCTTGCTTCCGAACCTTCCGCCCAGAGAAACCCTTGACCACCTGATGGGCCCACTGACGGGTAATGGGGCGAAAGGTTCGGAAGCAAGGCAGTCGGTTGGTCAGCCTCCCGTCTTAAGAAGGCAGAATGGTGGTGGAAGTTAGCCGACAAAAGTGGTCGGTTGGACAGTTGAATTCGATAACTGACAAGAATGGTTGGTGGAACGGTTAAGGCACGAGTCAGTAGGGGATTAATGCATTGGGCGGTTGAGGGCAGTTGCGGTAACCAACCAAATGACGTTTTGAGACGTTTCCTTAGGAATTATTTAATAATTAAGAAGAATTCAGATACAGGGATCTTCAATCAGACAAAAATTAATTGAGAAATTTCCTATTTGGGGTCACATTTATTTTCATGTATTTATTACTTTATTTTACATAAAAATTATTTATTCAAGTTCGAATATTTTTGAATTTTACTTTGTATTGTTGAAAAATTCATTCAACAATATATATTCACTTCTTTTTACGTAGAAATTAAAAATTAACATACTAATTGTATTATTTTATTTATTATTTAGGATTGTCATACCTATATAATATCATTCCATTTATAGTTTATATAGCCTCTTCACCTTATTATTAATTTATTCCTATTTTTACTTCTATTTATTAACAATATCATTATAAATTTCGCTCTTTCCCGGTGTGTTTGTTTCGGGATTCTTTTTAAATTTTACTATTAATCAATTTTTTTCAAAAATATCAAATTAAACATTTATTTTTTATTTTTATATTATATTAAAAATTAATTTTACATTCAAAATATCACATCAACACATATTTATATTATATCATAAACTATTCCAATTTTAAAAATTTTATTGTCCAAATCCTAACTCAAAATTCAAATTCTCAAACACACCACCATGATGTATTTTAGATTTTGTTATTTTATACAAATCCTCCCACCAATTGTTAAAATTATTTTTTTTCTTAATTTATTACCAAAAAATGAATGATTAAGTGGAGCGAACGAATTATTCTCTCCATCCGTCAATTTTTTATTTTTTTTTTTAGCTTGTCCGTTAAATTTATCTTATTACTAATTTTGACAAAGTCAACAAATATCACTACATTTATTACATTCTCTTTTTTTTTTTTTTAAATTTATAACTTACTTTCCAAAAATACCCTTAACTATCTTTTTACTTTTTATCAATTTTTTTCAATAAAATATTTATTTTTTTTAATTTTATTGTCAAATCCAAATGTTGGAATTTTTGTTGACAAAACTTATTAAATTGAATATGATTGATTGAAGATATTTATAAAGAGGTTATAACTATTAAAAATTATACATACTTTATTTTTTGACAGATAAAATATTTTTATTTTTATGGACTGAGGTAATATTAATTTAGAAATAATAAGAAAAATTATTATAAAAAAGAATTGTATTTATTTTTTTAATATTTGAGATTTTGGTTTGAGATATGTGTAATAAAAATTTGAATTTTTTGATATTTGTAAATGTCAACCAAATTAAAATATTATTTCTTACGTCACACGTAATTTGTCTAGATTTTCTATTTTTATTTGTCCTACATAATTTGTCATTTTTATTTTTTGAAAATATGATTATATACTTAATTACATTTTAAATTTTAAATTTTATAGAAATTTTATTCTTAATTAAACAATTTAGTTATTTTAATTTTAATTTATAAGTATTTTTACTATATAATAATTATTTCTAGTAATACATTTTTTAATTACTTACTAATTATATTTTACCTAAATTCTCGTATCTATAGTAATAGACTTATGTTACATTAGACGGAGGAAGTATTATTTAATATGATACAAATAAATATTTTATATAATATCTTAAATAAAAGTTATTTTCTTGTAATATAGTACTCTTTTTCCTTCAAAACAATAATTCTTTTTTTATTTTCGTTCGTTTTAAAACAATAGTCTCATTTTTATAAATAATAATATTACCATAAAACTATCCCTACAATTTCATTATTATTACATAAATATCGTTATTTTTTACATAAATACTCTCCCAAGAATATTTTGGTATTTTAATATCTATTTTATACCTACTTTTAATACTATTATTTTTTAAACACTTGCCGAGTTCAGATAAGACTATTGTTTCGAAACAAAAATAATATTATATAAAAATTAGGATAAACTGATTTTTTAGTCCCGTAACTGAAGGTTGTCTTAAAATAGTCATGTAAGTGAAAATTTTTCTCAATTTAATCCTCAATGCTTAGGTGGTATCTGCGTGGCAGGCTGGCGGACACATGTCGGCCAGATCAGTATCACGTGACTGTCACGTGTACGCCAAATAGATTATTTTATTTTTATTTTTTTAATATAAAAAATTAAAAATATAAAAATATAATATAATATAAAATATAAAATTAAAAATAAAAATAAATAAAATGTAGTAAAAAATCAAATTATCCATATGGCCATCAAGTCAGCACCATGTAACTTTTAATAATTTATATATTAAGTATATTTTTAATTATATTTTTTTTATTTTTAATATAAAAATATAAATGTAGCGGCCACGTGACGCTGATCTGACGGACATGTGGATAATTTTTATGTTTTTATTTTAATTTTTATATTTTTATTTTTTATCTATATTTTTAAGTTTTATTTTTATATATTTTATATATTTTATTTTAATTTTATTTATTTTTTATTAAAAAGTAAAAACAAAAAGATAAAAATTATCCGCATGGCATACACGTGTCAACCATATGACACTGATCTGATCGACACGTATCCGTCAACCTGTCACGCAGATGTCACCTAGACATTGAAAATTAAATTGAGAAAAATTTTACACTTTCAAGACTCCTTTAAAACAGTATTCAATTATGAAACTAAAATAATAAATGCATCTAATTTAGAGACTAAAAAACAATTTATCTTAAAAATTAAATTTCTTATTTTTTGGGTCTCAGGGAAGAAAAAAAGTAAGGGTATGTTCCAGTGCAATAGCATTTGTGCAGTGAAAATGCGCCAAACCACCCCTCTCATCAGTTTAGCTGATAGGGACTGCAACTTTTGGCAGCATTTTTGTTTTGTTTGTGTAAAAAAAAATTAAAACACATGACTGTGCATGAACCTCAATATTTATTTATTTGAGATATATACTAATTATAGTATAATAAAATATGTATAATATTTATTATTTTGTAAAGTATAAAAAATTTTATAATCCAAATAAATAAATAAATATATATATATATGTAGATATAATATAATTTATACAAATCATTCTATTATTAATTTTAAAATTTTAAATTTATCATACATTTATATTATTATATTTATTAATTCATATCAAAATTCTTCAAATTCAAATCAAATCGAAACACAAAAAAAATACAAAAATTCAAACCTATCTTAAAATTCAGATAAAAACTAAACTCAAACTCAAATTTTTCCGAACCGACTTAAAGAACCACACCGTACATAAACAAACTATACTTTAAAGTGTTCAATGCAACGTATATAAGTATTAAATATACTCTCTATGTCCCATAAGTGAATATTTATTTGCTTTTTTTATATAGTTTTAGAAATATTAGTATTATATTGGGATATAGTAGGAATAAAGTGGAAATGACTAAAATAACCTTATTAGTATGTTTGATATAAAGGTAATGGCATTTGTGTGATATATTATAAGTTGTAAGAGTATTTGTAATGTTAAGTAGATAATACAATTACTAAAAAAAAAAAAAAGGAAATGATATTTTTTTATGGAACAGACTAAAATGGAAAAATGAATATTTTATTATAAGAGTGAGTAATATTTTAAATATAAAATATATATATATATATAAATAATAAAGTTTAAGAAGAAAATCATTTAACGTAATACTAAAGAATAAATTATTGATGAATAATATAAAATTGAAATAATAATAATAATAATAATGGTTAACATTGGGAAATTAACTATATAATCCGTATGCATTATTTATGCCAATAAATTTTTAAAAGAAAAGAAAATGAAAAATTGGATGGTTTCAGTTTGAAATTGATTTTAAATGAGATATTAATTTTAGTTTTTAGTTAAATAATCTTTTGATTGTAGTTTGAAATTAATTTTAAATGAGATACTCTCACTGTCAAATTAAAAGGTTGTAATTTTTTATTTTCGTCCGTCCTAAAATAAGGTTATTATTTTCTAATTTAGTAATTGTACTACATACCTAACATAATAAATACATTTCCAACTTACATTATATTACACAAATGTCATTACTTTTATATTATACAATACTAATAGGGGCATTTTCGTCTTTTTTACTACAATTTATTATAATACTAATATTTAAAAATTTACGTGCAAAAAATAAACGGCAACCTTGTACCGGGACAGAGGATTATTAATTTTAGTTTTTATTTAAATAGTCTTTTGATAATATTCCCTCCGTCCAAAAACTATAGTTTTGGTTGTGTTGGATACGGGATTTAAGGAATATTTATATTATATTGATAGTGAGTAAAAAATATGAGTAAAAGACTTTTTTGCCTTTATGAGTGTATTAGTGTAAAAAGTAGTGGCAATTGTGTAATAATAATGAAAAAATAAGGGTACTTTTATAGTGATATGGTTATTTATAGAATTAAGACTATTGTTTTGGGACGGACAAAAATAATAAATAGGACTATTGTATTGGGACGGAGGAAGTATATTTTTATTAAAATTGTTCAAATAAATATTACTCTCTTCGTTCCGCGAGAGATGAGTCATTTTGTTAGGGACACGATTTTTTAAATAATGTAAATTAGTAAGTTATTAATAATAAGTTATGATATTGGTTTATTACTCTTTATATCAGTAATGTTGTTGGTATTTTAAATATTTTTAGGATTATATATCGAGAAAATATATGCAATATAAATATTATTTTATATATAATAAAATTTTATAGATACAAATAAGTAAAAAATTATATTTATTTATTTGTAATTAACTTAAAATTAATTTTATAAAAAATGAGAAGTTTTAAATATATATAAAAATTTTTGTTTATTGAGGTGAGATAGAAATAAAGGAGTTTTAAGTGAACTCTACGTGTAAGAAGTTAGAATTATAATTAAATTGATTTATATTTGTTAACTATGTTTTAAAAAAATAAATTTGCTAAAAGTATAAAAGGGTCGTCTTTTATGTGATAGACAAAAAAAAAAAAAAGTCACCGAACGGAGAGAGTATTAACTTGAATTTAAAATTATAAACGATCAAAACAAAAAAGATAAACTATTTTTTTAGTTCCGCAACTGAACTTCTTTATCATTTTAGTCTCGTAACTTGAGATTGTCTTAAAATAATCTCGTAAGTGGAAAATTTTCTCAATTTAGTCTTCGATGCTTATGTGGCATCTGCGTGGTAGGCTGATGGATACGTGTCGGCCAGATCAGCGCCACCTAAACCTAGTTGACACGTGTCTGCCACGTGGATAATTTTATTTTTTTAATTTTAGTAAATAATATTAAAATTAAATATATAAAAATAAAATATAAAAATATAAAAAAATTAAAATATAAAAATTAAAAGTTAAAATTAAAAAATAAAAATTATCCATATGTCCGTCAGATCAGAACCACGTGGCCGTTACGTAGATAATTTATATTTTTTTATTAAAAATAAAAATATAATATAAAAAGTATAATATTATAAATTATTAAAAGTCGCGTAGTGCTGATTTGACGGATATATAGATAATTTTATTTTTTATATTTTATATTTTTATTTTTAATTTTATATTTTTATATTTTATTTTTATAATTTTAGTTTTTTATATTAAAAAAAAATAAAAATAATCCACGTGGCGGACATGTGTGGCGCGGAACTGGCTGACACGTGTCCGCCAGTCTGACACAGATGTCACCTAGGTATTGAGGACAAAATTGAGAAAAATTTTCACTTATGGGACTATTTGAAGATAGCCCCCAGTTACGAGAATAAAATGATAAAAAAGTTAAATTACGGGATTAAAACATCACTTTTGCTTGTGTTTTGAAACTCATTTGCGTGAGTTTTTCTTTTTTATTTGTTTTGTGATCTTTTATTATTTTTAAAATATTAAACTAAATATTTATTTTTTCATATTCTATTAAAAAATAATTTTATATTCAAAATATTACATATTATTTATTTAGATTATATCATCTTCGTTTGATAATAACATTAGTTATATTTATCTTGTGCGTCATTGTATTTAAAATTAAAAATATTTTTATATTTGTATAACTTATTATACAAATATTATTATATTTATATTATAGGGTAAACTATTTTTTTAATCGCGTATTTGACATATTTTATCATTTTAGAATTTTAAATAGATCGTATCTGAAGATAGTCTATGAGTAAAATTTTTTACTAAAATGGTCCCCCAGTACTGGACTTGCCACACTGGTCTGTTGTTGATGATGTGGCGCTGACGCGGTTGACATGTCATCGCCGCATATATGCAACGTCAGCGACACATTGAGTATATATATATATTTTTTTTACAAAATATCTTGCTAAACTATTTGTTTTAATCTCGTATATAACCTCTTTTATTATTTTTAGGACATTTAAATGGGCTCTATCCGAAAATAATCCTATAAGTAAATTTTTCCGCTAAAATGATCATCCGACGTAGCATCTACATGGGCGATGATACGTCACTCGCGTCAGCGCCACATCAGCAACAACTGACTAGTGTAGCGAGTCTGGCAACGGAAGACTATTTTAGCGAAAATTTTTTACTTACAGAACTATTTCATACATGGTTCACTTAAAGTTCTAAAATGATAAATGGCGAAACTAAAAGAACAGTTTACCCCATATTATAAGATACTAATATAAGTATTTTTATTTTATCTTTTTTATTTGTATTATATTTTGATATAATAATTAATATTCAAATATCAACATGTAACAAGTAAATATAACTGTCGTCACCGGACGGAGATAATATCGTATAACTATTCAAATTTCAAAATTTTATTATTTAAAATCCAAACTCAAAACTCAAACTATATATTTTTTTAAATTGAAGAATAACAGCTTCAGGTTCTCATGTCATAAAAAATAAGTGCATTTTTTTAACACAAATATTTTGAATTTTATTATTTAGACTCCCTATTTTTCAATTTTTTTTTCAATTTTTATTTGTTTAGTATTTTAATTTGATTTTTTTTTTTTTTTTTTTTTTTTATTTTACGTGGGAAACAAGAAATCGCATAAATAGATAAAAAAAAGTAATAATAAATTTATATTGAACATTGACTTTTACGAGAAAATAAAATATATATATTGAGAATTGTGTTGAAAAAAAAAAAAATTAAGCAAGCAAACTATCTTCCCTAACCAAATTCAATTTGGGTGCTTCTTATACGTGAATTTCTTTGAGAAAATTAGTTTGAATTTGATATTTCTTGTAGATTTGTTCTTTGAAAAAATTAGTTTAAATTTAATATTGAAATAAAATTTGATGGTATATTTTATGAGAGAAAAAAAAACATCATATATTTGTTTAGAAATATAAAGTTTAAATAATAAAATTTGAAAAAAAATTGACCAAAAGAATGCAACAATAGAAGTTTTTAATAGTGATCTAGTATAATATTTTTAAAAAAATTAATAATATGTTAGACTTTGTTCTTTATGAGTTTTCATTTTTTTATCATACAATTTTTAATAGTTCTTTTTTTAAAAAAAATTATATATTATATCCAATATATAAAATTTTCAAATACTATAATAATTATTTTATATTTAAAAAATCGAAACTAAAAGAAAAAGAGAGAAAAGAATAAAAACTATTATTTATTTATATTTTATATTATTCTACTAGATTTTTATGTTTACTATATAAGATGTGTTTCATTTTAAATTTAAACTTAAATTATTTATTTCACTAAAAATTTTAATAAAAATATATTATTTTTTTATAAAATATTAACTCATAATATTTTTTAAATAATATTTAAATCAATACTTGATTTTAAATCAAATGACAATCAAACGCTTTATAAAATTAATTATTTAATAATATTTTGATTAAAAAATTATTGTAAATGTAATGCTTCCGAACCTAAAATAATACAATTTGATAATATAAAAGAAATTTAGCTTTAACATATAATTGGTTTTTGCTTTTAAGTTATTATTATTATTATTATTATTATTATTAAATATTAGTTAGTTTATATTAGTAAGTCATTAATAATAAATTATTATATTATTTTATTATTTTATATAAATAATATTATTGGTATCTAAAATATTTGTAGGATTATATCTCAATAAAATATAATAAAATTTTATATAATACAAATAAATAAAAAATATATTTATTTATTTATAATTATATTAAAAATTAATTCTATAAAAAATAGAAGTTTTAAATATAGATAAATGTATTTGTTTATTGAAGAGAAAAATAAAAAATAAAAGAGTTTTGAGTGAGCTCGTGTTATAAGTTAAAAATTTAATTAAATTGATTTATATTTGTTAAGTATGTTTAAAATGAATAAATTTACTAAAAATATAAAGAAGTCATCTTTTATGGGATGAACAAAAAAAATATGGATCATGTGTGGCTGGCAGTGACGAAACCAGCCTTGCGGCTCCGGGAGGCAAAATTGTTATATTTATTTGTTTCATTTTTTATCGTTTATTTTTAGTTTCAATTTATTTCGAGCCTGTTTTTTATTTGAACGGTTGTTTCTATGTGTACAAAAATAATATAAGAACTTTCTCATCGATTCATTTATACCAACTTGATGCCATCTTAACTTTTTCAATTTTTATTAACACTGTAATGAGATTATGAAGAAGAAAAAAATGAACGGAAACAACATTTAAGATAAAATATTTTATTTTTTATATAATATATTTATTAATCAAAATATTATATATTATTATAAATCAAAATAATAATATATGGAGATTTATGTAGAGTAATAATCCCAAATTGGGAGGGGGCAATTTGATTACTAAATAAAAAATTATAAAAATTACACTTAGGGTGTGTTTGTTTGGGGTTTTGATTTTGAGTTGATATTTGAATAGTAAAAATTTTGAATTTGAATAGTTGTATGGTGTGATATAAATAGGTGTTGATGTGATGTTTTGAATGTAAAATTGATTTTTTAGTATAATATAAAAAAATTAAAAAATAAGTGTTTGATTTGATATTTTTGAAAAAAAAAAAAAAAGTGGAATGAATAATGGATTAGAAATTCAATCCCCCAAACAAACGCACCCTTAATAGAAGAGATGAGAGGCAGAAAGAGGAGAAATAATATTAAATCACTATAATAATAGATAAAAAAAAAAGAAAAATCCGTTCTTTAAATAAAACAATACACATTTTTTTAAAAAAAATACTAATATATTATATATATTTATTATTTATATATTCTTAATACAATTCTTTATATTTAGCGTAAAAAAGTAAAATAAAATAATCCTTCGAATTATTTCCAAAACTAAACACACTCTTTCTTGTTAATTTTTTCCAAATGTAATTTAATTATCGTAATATAAATTCTTTTTAAGAAATAAATAAATAAAAAAAAAATCTGGTGGAGTCAATACAGGACAGCGGTGGCAGTCACAGAAATCAGCCAAACCTTATCCCAAGTTCCCAGCACTCTTAAATTATTAAATGGAGTACTAAATATATTACAACATTCAGACCCACTTTTTGGTCAAGTTTATTCTAAATATAAGAATTTTTAAAAAATATAAAATTAAAAAATATATTAGTAAAAATAATTATTATATAATAAAATTAATTATAAATTAAAATTTAAATAATTAAAAAAATATAATTAAGATTAAAAAAAAATTAAAATATAATTAATTTACAAATAAAATAAGACGGATAAGAATAAAAATTATAGAAAATAGATGGAACAAAAGAAGTATTAATACGAGTATTATTGTAAATTTCATTTGGTGCAATAAAATAAAATAGTTTTGAAAATTGTGTAATTATTGAAATTTAAGAAGGAATTGACGTCCACAAAGTGATACCTGGGTGAGGTATTTCTGGACCGGTGAGTTGACCAATTTACCCTCGCCTACCCTTTTTGGGTCCGCACGCCCAAAATCTCCCGTCAGCGGATAAAGTCGCGTGTTTGGAAATACATTACAGTCGTGTTTAGCAGCATTACCGCTGTTGTTGGTAACTGTAAAGTGCCACAAATGCTAGCTATGGCAATGGCAGATCCAGTGACGTACATTTTAATTTTTAATGTTTCTCCAAACCCTTTTTACAGGAATTTTAACAATTCTGTCCATTTAGAAAGTATATATATTTCTATTTTCAAACGTCCAATTACGAAGTAACCATTCATTAAATACCTCATTTTTTCACAAATACCCCTACTTTACATCACATCATTACTTTTATACCAAAAAAGTAAAGACAAAAATGTCATTTTACTATTTTTACCTACCCACTATAATTAAAATACTATTATTCCTTAATCTCCGCGTCAAAAGTAATTGTATACTTTTAGCTTGGAGGGAGGGAGTATATATATATATATATATATGTATTCTCATAAAATTCAATATTCAATTTAAAATATTATTTCCGTATGACCGACAATTTTTTTTTTTTACCCCACGTAGATAAAAATTCTTTAAATGTAAACAATAAATAAACAAATTCAATATTTAACTAATATGGTATTTTAAAAATAACGATTAAAAATATGTAATTTTAAAAGAGAAAAAAATTTAATTTTGATCACAATATAGATAGTTCATCAATTTTAGTTTCAATATAATTAATTTTAGTCATACTGTTAAAAAATTAACGAAAATTGTTGACGTAAAACGTGTCAGTTGACTTAGACGAAAAATGACCGTGTTACTACAATCAACACAAATTCAATCAAAGTACACGACCATGTACTGTCTTAAGGTCATGTATCGTGATAATATGGTGTTTAAACACGTCCGTGTAAAATCATAAATGACCGTGTTATTATAATCAGCATAAACCCAATCAAAGTACACGACCGTGTTTAAATACCATACTATCGCGATACATGGTCTTAGACAGTACATGGCCATGTATATCCAAATACCATGACCATATTGAAATAAACATGTTTTGTATAAGCCAAAATTCATAGTTAATTTAGAGGTGTTAAAAAATATTCTTATCTGGAATTGGCTCGGATATGAAATGATCTTTTCAAAAATTTTGAATAGATTGGATATCTGAATTCTAAATAATTATACTCACTCTTTCCCGAAAGTATAGTCTTATTGTATTGAGTATGAGATTTAAAAAATATTAATATTATATTGGTAGTTGATAAAAAGTAAGAATAAATAACTTTTTTGCCATTTTGAGTATATTAGTATAAAAATTAGTAGCAATTATGTAATAATAATGAAAAAATAAGGGATAGTTTTATGATGATATGATTATTTATAAAAATGAGACTTTTTTTTTTAGACTGACAAAAATGATAAACAAGATTATTGCAATGAGACGGAGAGAGTATTATTTTAAAATTAAATTTATAATAAATTTTGAGCCAAGAATTTTTTTATTACCGCCACTTTAAAAATATATATTTCCATATAGTTAAAATGAATAAAAATAATATTCCCTTCATCCCATACCACATGGGTTTTTCGGAATTTTGTAGTAGAATAAAAAATAATAATATTTTATTAGTTAGTAGAAGTGTGTAAGAGTTTTTGACCTTTTTTTTCCATTGACTTTATATATAAGTAACAGTATGTGTAATGATGGGTTGTTTGGTTCCTGGATTTGGTGGGATTCTATGGAATTTGGATTTTAAAGTGTACCCCCTGTTACTTTAAAATCTCATGTCATTGTATTTTTTATTTTACTATTCCCATAAAAAATTATATTTCTTTTTCTTTTTAATATTAAATGTATATAAATATATATATTTACATTTAAATTATATTTTATTGGTTTTATAAAATATAATATTATATTTAAGCATACTACTACAAACCATATATTTATTTATAAAAATGTTATATATATTTAATTCTTTTACTAATAATAATTTAAATAAATTAATAATTTAAAATATCAATTAATAATTTAAATTTATTTTAATGGTATATTAATTTTGTATTTTTAGTTTAAATTATTATTTTTTATATTAAATATGAGAAAGAATGTCGATAGTATAAAAAATAATTAAATTGTCATATTTTTTAGTGTATAGATTATATATTACAGTATATATTTTGTATGAACATATATTATATATTTTATTATTAATCGAAAATCGTATTAAAATTTTTTTATTAGAATACATTAAATATAGTAAAAAATAAAGTTTACGGGAAAAAAATGGATGTAAAGTTTAATTTATCACAATAAATAAAATTCGTGGAAGGATAATTACGTCATTTAAAATATCAAAAATCAAAATCCTTGAACCAAACACCCTCAATCAAACACAGGATAGGATTCCAAATCTAAATACAATAAATTCTATCACACTGCAAAATCCCAATCCCATCAGAAAAGTCCTTGAACCAAACAGCCCATTAGAGTATTTACCTTTTGCGTCATTGTACTTAACATTAAAAATATCTTTATATTTGTATAATTTTTTGCACAAATGTTATTATAATAGTATTATAAGACACTAATAGAAGTATTTTTACCATTTTTTCTTAATTTGTACTACATTTTCATATAATAATTAATACTCAAATATCAATACGCAAAAAATAAATAAGACCCTTATAATCGGACGGAGTTAGTAGTATATTTTTAAAATAAAAATCGGATAATCCAAACTATCTGAAATTTCTGAAAAAAAATCATTTTATATCCTATCATATTTTGGATATGAATAATTTTGAACACTCCTTACTTTAACTATAAATTTTGGTTTATATCAAAAGATACAAGACCATGTTTATTTTAACAAGGCCATACTTTTTAAAAGATTGGTCTTTGGTTGAATCCAATGATGTACACAGACATGTTTAAACACCATTACGATACATAGTTTTAAGACAGAGACGGTCGTGTATAATTATATGCGGGCGTGTATTTCGTTTGGATTTGTGCTGATTGTAGTAACATAACCGTATATGATTTTACATGACCTTGTTTAAACACTATCACGATATATGGTCTTAAGACAGTACACGGCCGTGTATAATTCGTGATAGTGTACTTTGACTGGGTTTGTGTTGATTGTAGTAACACGATGTTGTTTCGTCGAAGTCAGCTGCCACGTCAATGCCGTTACGTCTACGTCAACAATTTTCGTTAGTTTCAACGGTGAGACTAAAATTGCGTGAAAATTCCTAGTGTTAATGTAAAGTTTGCACAAAACACATTACTTGTCAAAAACTGATGTTTGCTTTTAAATAAAAACCTAAATTACGCAAGTTTTATACAAATAAAAACGTAAAATATTTTAAATAATTTTTTCATAAAATAAATAAATAAATAATTGATCAATCATGTTTTATAGTTTTTATAAAAATCAGATAACAATTTGTCTCTAGAAATTATAAAATGAAGAATTAATCAATTATTTATTTATTTATTTTATTCAAAAAATTATTTAAAATGTTTTGTGTTTTTTATTGTATAAAACTTGCGTAATTACAGGTCTTTATTTAGAATAAAACATCAGTTTTGGACACAAGAGTATTTAATGCAAATTTTACATTAACATACGGGAGTTTCACGTAATAAATAAAACACATATTATTTTGTGTATTTTTACTAAATCACAGGGGTATTATATAATTTACCATAAAAAATATTTGCTTCATATAATTATGAAAGTGGCAACTCAACTTCATTTTGAGTTGCATTAAATGGATGTGAAAATACTTTTCCCTTAATGATGATATAATGGAAGAGGTTTATAATGGAAGAGGTTTATTGTAGTACCCCCGAAGTTGGGCCGGTGCTAAACCAACTTCCGTGGATGAGTCGGTGCTAGGTCATTCGAGTTTGAATTGAGATTAAGTGAATTGAATAAATTACTCATATCAACAATGTGCACATTACTTTTCGAAAGCCCTACTGAAAGTTTTTTAGAGTTAAACGTGTTTGCCCTAGAGTAATTTGAGGATGTGTGACCCCCTAAGAAGTCTCTCAAGGTGTGCGTGAGTGAGGACAAAAGCATGTTGGAATGACTCGTGTTGACCTATGGGGCCAGTTTATGATCCTGACATGACCGGCTTTGCAGGGTTTTTGGGCCGGGTGTCACAGTTGGTATCAGAGCTGACCTGCGATAGCACATAGTTGTGACCGTACTGTTGAAGGACCGCTAGGTTGATGATCCTTGGGGTGTAACAAGGATATTGCATTATTAAGTCGAGGAGGATGTAATACCCCCGAAGTTGGGCTGGTGCTAGGCCAACTCCCATGGATGAGCCGGTGCTAGGCCATTCGAGATTTGTAAGTTTAATAAATCCATCTGTAGATTAAATAAGCTGGATGTAATACCCCCACCCCCTCTTCGAGCGTGTTTTGGCTAAACCCTAGGCCTTATCTAATAGATATAAACTAGATCTAATAAGATAAGTCACACTAGGTGAACCATAAGTAGCGGATAAGACCTAAAAGCGTCAGAAGTTTAACTCCAGAACCTCACGATTACGAGTCTACCCTTACACCCCCAGACCATCCTTTACGGATGGTGTATGATCAAAGAATTTCATATAAGGACTTAGAATGATTGATTCTATCTCTAAGATAATAAAATTGTATAGCAACAACTCCATTGTGCTATTTATGGTCAAGAATAGTATATCGACATCAGGTAGTTGACCTCAAGAAAATGTGTTAAAAGAACAAAATAGTCATTAAACACATTAGCATATTATTAATAATTGTCGATCATTAAATGAAAATATGCCACTAAAAAATTTTAAGGATCATACGGTATGAATGAAACTTGCTTCTATGATAATGCTTAGTTTACACACATTTATCAGCTGATAAAACTCTTATCCAGTTTGATATTTTCTCATATAGATGTGCACATATTTATTTATCTTGAGAAAATTCATTTACATTAACCCGGAATAGAGATGTGGTTTATTCATCGTGATTGGGGGCCAAGTTTTAAGACATTTAACAAATTATAATATATGGAATATAATACACATTTGACACAGCCTACAGGAACAATCACTATGATTTGTGTACAAAGTTTCTTATTATGATTACAATGAATTTGAATAGACTAAGCGACGTGATGTTAGATTTACCTAGATAATTAATTTTATTTAGATAATAAACAAATATCATTTGAATATTTTTAATAATAATTCCATCAATTCTGTTCTATTATATGTTATAATAAATTTATTATTAAACATTATCTTCTATTTTTTAAGGAGCAAAAATTATTATTATTTTCATTGAAAATTCAATTTTTTTTTTTGTTCCACTAAAAAAATTATCAAAATTGGTTTCATACAAAATATAAATTATCAATTTTAGTTCAATTATTTAAATTTCAATAGATTGTGTTAACGTAACTATATCCGAAGTTGAGACAGTTAATTCAAAACGAACTCGGCGCTATTGATATAAACATGTCCGTGTTCTAATATCTATATTCAGAATTTGTGACTATCATTCACAGTGTATATCCAAGAAAAAAATGAGTGAGCAAGAGAAAAAAGTTTCAGGAGCACAGCAGGCTTAGCAGGCTTTTTAAGGTGTGTTTGTTTGGAGGATTGGATTTAAATCTAACTATTCATTCAATTTTTTTTCTCTCAAAAATATCAAATTAAATACCTATTTTTTATTTTTTATATTATACTAAAAATCAATTTTACATTCAAAACATCACATCAACACCTATTTATATCATATTATACAACTATTTAAATTCAAAATTTTTATTATTCAAATCTCAATCCAAATCCAAAGCCCGGACAAACACAGCCTTAAGTCTTTTCTTTATATTTTTGGTTTTTGTTTTTGTTTTTGTGTTTTTTTTTTGAAAATGTGGTCTTCTAGAAAAATAAATAAATAATAAATGCGGATTGCATTCCTTTGGATAGAACATGACGAATTCGATGAATGATTTGACTGTGTTGGATTGGAGGTTTGAATTTTCAATATAAAAAATATATATATATATTGAATTAAAATACTACTTCGTCATTCAATTTAATTGTGTGATTAAACTAGACAAGAATTTTAAGAAGAATATGTCAAAATAGAAAGTTTTATATTTTCGGATAAAAAAAAGTAAAAAAAAATAGTATTTTTTTACTTAAAAAATAGATTTGAATAAATAGATTAGTTGAATAATGTGACATAAATAAATATTATTTACTATTTTTTAGAAAAAAATAATAAATAATAACACACTTTAAGGGTTTGTTTTTTTATTGTATTTTTCTAAATTTTACTATTTAGATTATGTATTTTTCAAAAAAAAAAATAATTTTTTTTCCTTACAAAATATTTTATCAAATATTATTTTTATATCAAATCAATTTTTTTTTTCAAATTTATCAAAAGAAACATATTTACTAATTTTTGTACAATTAATATTTGTAGTATTTTTATTTTTTATTTTTTCAAAAAAACTAATTATTGCACCTATGCTGCTATTTCTAAATGTAGCATTTGATAGCCTAGCTACCTACTCACATCTATCTATCTATTTATCTGACATGGAACACAAGGGCCATTCAATGTCACAATAGGTATAGATGTTAGAACACGTACGTGTTTATACTCCCTCCGTCCCACATATTTTGGGCTTATTACTGTAGATACGAGAATTTAGGTAAAATATAATTAGTAGATAATTAAAAAGTATATTAATAAAAATAATTATTATTTAGTAAAAATAATTATAGATTAAGATTAAGATAACTAAATAATTTAATTAAAATTAAAAAAATTATAAAATTTAAAATTTAAAATGCTATTAAAGTGTATAATTATATTTTCAAAAATAGAAAGAACAAGTTATGTAGGACAGACGAAAATAGAAAATAGGAACATATTATGTGGGACGAAGGGAGTAATAAATACGCCTGTGTTTAATTCGGCCATGATGAAAACAGCTCTGATGTCTAACACGGGTGTGTTTATACTAAATACGGCCATCTTTGATCTGATTAAGTCATGATGTCAGTTTCTATTACAACTACGTCAGTATAATTTGTTGAAATTTAAATGATTGGGATCAAAATTGATAATTTATATTTTATATAGAATTAATTTTGATAAATTTTTTTTAATGAGACAAAAAATAAAAAAATTGAATTTTTATGGAACTAATAATGATTTTTACTCATTTTTAACCAAATCTGTAACGGACGGATTCATTTAAATATACAAATCAAACAGATTACTAGATCTACTCTTTATTTAACCAATGTATAATACATAATTTTATTTTTATTAATAAAAATCTATTTTATCATATAATTTAAGTCTTCCACTAATAATATTTATTTTAATACTTTTTTTTTTATTTAGATATGAATTTCTAATAATTAATGACATTTTAGTTTGTGATTGGTCATTGTGTTAACCAGGTAAATCATCCATACTCATTTGTTAATTCAGTGCATATAAAATAATTAAACATATATTGAATAAAGTATAATACCATGCAAATAAGGTGTGATTAAACATATATTGAATTAAATATAATACTCATTTGTTAATTCAGTATTTATTTATTTATTTTTAATGACGTGAGAATCCGTAGCTGCTATCCAAAAGTGTGCACCCAAACATAATACCTTACGGTAGTTTCTATATATAGTGTTGTTTGTTCCTATATAATGGTGTATGTGATTATGTCATGTACTGTATTAATATTATATTACTCGCTTTATGCTTATTTGAGTTGAACACGAATTTTAATTAATATTATTATATTAATTGATTGCGATATAAATTACAGATATTTTGGGGTGAGAAAACTTTTGATAAATTGAGTATGTAAAAAGTAATTGCATAGTCTAAATAAATATAATGTTGAACGGTATAAACTAAAAAGTATGTAAAAATATTTTCTATAAATAAAAAATAGGTAAAATTGTCCATAACTCCAACGTAATTTCGAAATTTAGCGTAAATCATCCTTGTACTTAAAAATTGCATGATACCCTTATAGTTTTAAAAATATTTCATAGAACCCCCACCATGCAAAAAATATAGATGAAAAATCATCTTCTCATCACACAAAAAATATAAAAAAGGATTTCATGCAATGTTTTTTAAAGTATAAGAGAGCGCCATGCAATTTTTAAAGTGCAAAGAGGTTTACACTGACTTTCGAAATACAGAGAAATTATAAGCAATTTTGGCTTAAAAAATATTTATTTATGTGAACAAATAAAAAAGAAAACAAACATAAATTTGGTGGACATTGAAAGTAACATAATTTATGTATTGTTGATTTTTTTTATGATGTGTTATATATGTAAACCCTGATCGAACCTAATATCCTGTAAATTAGGCTCGACAAGACAAATCATACTAAGCGAATCATATATAGCTGGTGGACTTGGAAGTACGAGGGTTTAAATCCATGACCTAACGGTCACAAATTTGTTCCCTACACCACTAGGTCATTTCTTACGGAACGCGATGTTTATCTTTATATTGTGTATTTTCAAATTTATATATTATGTTTGTAAATTGTGTTGTTTATGTTGTCTGTACTTATCATGTTGGATTTTTTTATCCCAACACAATAATCACAGCCTTTAAATTCCTATGTATGTGCTATAAATTTATTAAATATAAAGTATTATTATTGATACTTGATTAATATATAAATTATAAATAATTTTTTATATTATTAAAAAATATATTTTCTACTTCTCCATTTCTTCGAGGTATGGACCAATTTTTTTTTTTCTCTAATTTATTTTTAATATATTATATGAACATATTTATTATCAAAATAATTTTCAGTTTAAATATTATTTCAGTTATAATTTTTAATACTTTAGGTCTACAGTTCAAATCCAAAACTTAAAATAACACATCATGTGTAATTATGGTATGTTTCTGTTTGGAAATATTTGGTTTAAAATTTGTATTAAAATAATGTATTATAAAGAAAAAATTGTACTCCATTTAGCAAGAAAATATATGTTACGGAAATCCCAGGGAATCAAGAAAAAATAACAAGTGGTATCAGTGACCTGCGGAGGTGTATGTTTACTTTATAGAAAAATTCCTGACTTGACAGCGCCCCATACGTAGGTCATTATGATCGAATTGGGTTATCAAATCTTGTGTTCTTTTTGTTTTTGTTATCTTATCTTGATTTTCTGGGAATTTTCGTAACAATATACATATTTTTATTTTATGACGTCAAATTATAAAGTAAATATTATATTAAATACCTCTTTTTTTTTAAATACCCTTAATTTACATACCATTACTTTTATAAAAAAAATAATAACAAAAATATTATTATACTATTTTTAACTATTTATTATAATTAAAATATTATTATTTTTAAACACTGCAATCAAAAATAAATATTTACTTTCTATATAAAAAAAAAAAAAAAAAAAAAAAGAAAAAGACACACCCTAAATTACAAGTGTAACTACCACATCATCTTCCAAGCATTTGAAATATTTTTTTTACATGTGTCACTCGAGCATTTTTTTATTAAAAATATTGGAAATTGGAGTGATAAGCAAATTGAAAAAAAAAAAGATTTGAAAGGAAATGTATTGATAAATACAATAAAATTTTTTAACAATTTATTTACAATAGTATAAAGAAACATGCCATATATAACTCGAAATATAAATAAAGCTGAAGAAAAAAAATAATCGAAGAGTTCTCTTCCCATAAAATGAAATACTATTAATAGTGATTTAAAAATACTAAAAAACAATATAATAATAAATTTTTTTTTTTTCAAATCTGAACCGAAAATCTAAATTTGTTGAAAAAATCAATCCAAACTGAACCGAAAATTAAGAATTTGAATTAAAAAACCGAACCAAATCGAAATAATTCAAAATTCTACTTTTTATTGTTGTTAATTTTATTTTATATTTTTTTATAATACTGTATTAAAAATATATAATAAATAAAAATAAGTATATTAAAATATAACTAATAATTTTGAGTTTTTATTTTTATGAAAATATTAAATATAACAATAAAATATATTAAAATATTATCAAATTTTGGATTGATTTGGATTTTTAGTAAATTAATTTGAACCAAACAAAAAATTCAAAATTTATAAAAATTTTAACCCAAACCAATTTGAAAATAAAAAAATTTCAAACCAAATTTAAAATTTCAATTTGGTCAAGATCGAATTTTCAAATTTTAGATATTTTGCTCACTCGTACACTAAAAAAAAAATTAATTTTGTAATAAGATATTTTTTTGTTGTTAAATCCACTTTTTCCATTACTAATGATATTAGAGACGGAATTTGAGATGGAATTACGTTAGCTACGTGAACTTTAGGAACATAATTCCGTTACAAATATACTATTTTCTTTTTTGTAATGGAAGTGTAAAGTTCTAGGAGAACTAAATCTATTTATAAGTATTTTACTCAATAAAAAGGAAAAACTTTCTTACCACCATTTTTTTTTTTTAAAAAAAAAACATAAATAAATAACAAATCATAACTAAGAACCCAAAGTAAAGAAAAAAATCAAAATTATAGTAACCATAATTATAATTTTGTATAGGATTTTTTTAATTAAACTAACAATATTTTTTTAAAAAAGGATAAATATAGTAACAATATTCATTTAATAATAATATAATTTTTTTTTTCTATTTTTCTATCCCAATTTTGAGTCCACACTTTTACTCTGTGAGGAAACGTAAAAGCTCAATTAATACCGTCTAAGTTCGAATTCTAATTTCTATTTAACACAATCCAACTTGTCTCATTTAGGACAAGATAGGGCATGGCTTGGTTTGGAACATCACAAAGAACGTAATTCAAAATAATTATATTTACTATTTAACTATATTTATTTCTTATTTATCAAAATTCAATTTTGAGAAAAGATCATATATTTAATTTTCAAAAATTACATATTTTATTCAATATATGATTTTCTAAATTTTCTCAAAAATAATAAATTCAATAAGTATAAATAGCAAATGCAACGGCACAAACCTCCTCAAATAGATGTTATTACATAGATAAAGTAGTTTTTTTGGCATTCAACTTTTCTATTTTACTATGAATGAGCATACATACAGATTTGGTAAATTTTAGATTTGAACTATTCCACTACCGCATATACCAAGACAATATTATCGAATCCATAACAATTACCATTTTGTCTGTTCTCGTCATTATTTTTACTTCGTGTCTTGAAAAATATTTTGTTTTAACAAGTTCTTCGTAGAAGTAGCCTATAGTTTGCACTTGTATGGGTGACCCTATGAGTATGGTGTCATACTCAAAATTTATCTTACACGGCAGACATAAATATCAATACTCATTGTTCAAGTCTTTCGTTCTAAAAAAAATAGAGTATGTATCCTTTAAGTGTTGCAATATGAATTCGTGTAACTCTTTTTTCTTTTTTTCTTTTTTTTTTTTATTTATGAAATCTTCACTCATCATGGTTGAATTTTCATTATAGTTATCCTTAAGTCTGACTTTTTAAATCCCATTTATCCTAGAATATTATATTAATGAGTTTAGTTAGATTATTTGGTTAGCGGATCCGGTAGATTATCATTAAATTTTTCATAGTCTATTGAAATTATCTCTCTCTTGAGATCATTTCTCGCATATTATGTTGACGATATGTCACGACTTACAATTATACATTACATTTTGTGTCATTCTAATTGATCATCATCTATCCTATTGTATCATTATTGTTAACACAAATTTCTTCAAGAATGAAATTTTTTGTTAGAATTGTTAAAAAAACTTAAATTTTTCGCTCACTTTATCTAAATCGATAAATTATAATTTCATAGGGATCACATGACGTATGTTTGTTTTGTCGATTTTTATGACACTACACTTTTTTTTATGATGAACATGTATCCATCCGTGGAAAATAAATTATTACGATCAAATATCCCATCAACATTTAAGTATCCTTCAAGCATTAAAGGATATTGCAAAAACTATAGCCCCAAGTGTCTCATGCAACACCGGGACAAGTACAATTTGTTAGGAACATGAGACACTTTATGATTCTTGCATAATTTTCTTGAGTTATAGGATTACTCAAATTTATGCTCAATTTGACGTTCAGCTCAAGTGGATTTTTCACATGATGACCATAATAGATAGCTTACGACTTGTTTGTTTTGAGAAAAATTTCTTCAAACACTTTCGTGATACAATGAAACTGTATTAGGACAATTCCTTCCGAATTCATAATTATCACATCTGCCAATATCAAATATTCTACGTTAATTTTTTTTTTCAATATTTTTTCGTTCATAATTACTATCCATGATCAATATACATTCTACACAAATAAATGTAAATTAGTACAAAAATGTCACATCAAATAACTTATTAAATTTAAAATATATTTAATTATTGTGAAAGACAAACTCTTACAGTTGAATTTAGGGTTATTACTGATATTATTTTGAATTGAAATTATTATTTGATGTGATATTATTTTAAGATGAAATAATTATTTAATACTATGCTATTTTTAATAAAATTATTATTTTTTAGTATATTATAAAAAGGTAATTGGTTTCAGATTGTTAAAGAAAATAGTTAAATGAACATAAATATGAATTAGACATGGAGCAGTAAATAATGAGATTTGAATGTAAAACATAACGAACAAACACAACCTATGAGTGGCCATAGAGTGCAATGACGTAAGCAAACACGACATGTGATTGATATATTATGAATTGAGACAAACCTACAGGTTTGACTACGCAGTGTTTGATGTGCGTTTGATATTGTTTTCTTGTATAAGGGGACTTATGGGTTTGTTTGGTCTCTATTCCAAATTAATATTTTTATCTTTTAATTTTTATAAATTTTAATGAAAGAAGAATATTGATTATAAAAATTATATAAATAAAATTTTAAAAATTCAAATTTAAATCAATCAGATTTTATGGTAGTTATAGATTTTTTATTTTTTATTTTTATTTTTACTTGGAAAACTACAATCCCTACTAATTTTATTGTATTTTGGATAAATTCTCAGTCTAATTTAATAATTTATAAATTAAATTCGATAAAACAAGTCATATTAAGCGAACTACATGTGATATGAAAGACTCAAATGTATCGAAAATTTAAAAATCCATAACCTCACGATTACGAGTTTACCTACGCGTATTGATACAAATATTATTAAAGGAAACTATTATAAAATATAAAATATTGAACAACTAAAATATTATCCCTCCGTCAGCCTCTAAGGGTCACATTTACCTTTTTGCGTCATTGTACTTAATATTAAAAATATCATTATATTTGTATAATATTTTGTACAATGTCATTCTATTAATATTATAAGACACTAATGAAAGTATTTTTGTATTTTTTTTCTTAATTTTTACTATGCTTTGATATAATAATTAATATTAAAAAATCAATATACAAAAAATAAATTGGACCCTTAGAGCCGAACGAAATAGGATATAACAATATATTATTATATTGAAACCATCTTTTCTAAAAAAAATATTGAACAACTAAAATCATAAAATATATATTATTTGTGAACATAACTACCACTATTATATATATATATATTTATATAGCTATATAGCTTTAGGTGTATATATCTAACTTACATTAAGGTTTGTTTTGAATAATTGAATTATAATTCTTTATTTTTTAATGAATTATATAATCAATTAATTATATATCTAATTTACATTAAGATGAGTTTGTTTTAAAGCATTAAATTATAATTTTTCAATTATTTCAATGAATTATATAATCAATTAACTTACATGGTGAGTTTGTTTTCAAGAATTGAATTATAATTCTTCAATTATTTCAATGAATTATTTGGCTATATAATTCATTGAAATAATTGAAGAATTAATTTAACGTAAGTTAGATATATACACCTAAACCTATATAAATATATATAATTGATTAATATAACATTTACTTTGTATAATTAAGTATTAGATAAAATTATATTATATTTATTTTATATTTACTTTATTTGATTAGAAAGTATGAATTTTTTTACCTAAAATACCCTCCATAATCTGATTATAAATTATAGTAATTTTGTACTCCCTCCGACCTTTTGAGAGGGACCTTTTGAAATTTTGTAATAGATTAAGAAATAATAATATTTTATTAGTTAGTGGAAG
The DNA here is from genome assembly GCF_009805555.1 of Andrographis paniculata. Lineage (NCBI taxonomy): Eukaryota > Viridiplantae > Streptophyta > Magnoliopsida > Lamiales > Acanthaceae > Andrographis > Andrographis paniculata. The sequence goes on from NW_026137402.1 coordinate 1,696,710, forward strand.
TGTGTAAGAAAATTTTACATTTTTGTCTTTTGATTTTATGTAAAAAGTAAGTGTATGTGTAACGGTATGTTTGTGATTTAAATAAAAATTAAATGTATTTTAATATCAGTGTATGATTACTTTTACTAAAAAAAGAAAAAAATACTTTAAAATGAAACAAATGAAAATGATAAAAATGATACCTTAAAATGAGACGAAGAGAGTATAATTTATTTACATTTTTTTTCTTTCTAAGTATAGCAATAAACATATATAACAATATATAAAAATTTAATTATGATATTATCATGACATAATATATATATTATTTGATACGTACTTTTTATTATTTATCAAATATATTTAATTTAATTTATCCCAAAAATTATGAATTAAGTTTTAACCATATATTTTATATCATTCTTATTACTTTATATATCTTTTTATTCAAATTAAAAATCAAATAACTTACATATTACAAATAAAATCAAAATATAGTAAATAAAAAATATTATTATATTTTTATAAAATACTTTTATGTTTCTAAAAGAAAGGTTATTATAAATATTTTACTAAGTATAATTAAAAAATACTATGGGTTAAATTAAAAATGCTTTTATGTTTCTAAAAGAAAGGTTATTATAAATATTTTACTAAGTATAATTAAAAAATACTATGGGTTAAATTGTAGTAATAATTCTATAAATTAGAATCATTGTATTGTGCTAATATATTAAAGTAAGTATGAGATTAGGTTGGATAAAATAATATTATTTACTCTAATATCATATCATGTAATAAACACACCCTAACAATATTATATCCATGAGACTATTATATATTTTAAAAATAAACACACACACATAAATTATATATATATATATATGAGTATAAAACAAAATCAAGTGATATAGTATATAGTGTTATGTACTTTTATAGATAAATTATAAAATATAATTAATATTTTTGATAGATTTTTATTTATCTTTGACATGTTATTGATTTGTGGAAGAAAATGAAGTATAGTGTTACGTACTTTTATAGATAAATTATAAAATATAATTAATATTTTTGATAGATTTTTATTTATCTTTGACATGTTATTGATTTGTGCAAGAGAATGAAGTGATTCACACAAATGCCAAATTTTGGATCAAAGAATTATGGAAGTTCTTGATTTAAGTCCGCTTGTTAAGGAAAGTGATGGATTACTAGAATTGAGGCGCAACTGTTGGCGTAATGATTGAGAGTGAGCGATTAAATGAGCGATTGTAGACCCGATCATTTATAAAAAAGGGGTCAAGACATTGAATGAGATATCACAACTTATACTTATATTTCACATCCTAACTTGGAGGATTGGGAAGGACGGTTTGAAAGGAAGCGCCTTTGTATCATTATCACTTTTACTGCTTTTATTTATTTCTAAGCATAAGTAGCTAATTTTCTAATCTAATCCAATGTTGAATGTAGATTGTGGATTGAGATTTGTGAGATTGTTCTTTGATTTAATTTTAATCTTATTTAGTAAATTGATATTTATGCAATTTATGTGATTCATGCCTACAATTATTTTATTTAATCTTTTACCGCTGCCGGATTTTAGATTGATTTAGCAATTATTTGCCAATTGAATATTTGCATTTGTAAGTGTGCATTTGTTTAATAAAGTGATAAATAGGTTGACAAGTTTAGCCTAGTAATTGAATGATCAAATAATTTAATTTTTTTTTGTAATTGATTGAATATTTTAATTAAGTTTTACTCGTGCTATTTTCAATTGGGGAAATTAATTTGTGGTCATACTTAATTTTTTTCTTTGATTAGGGATGTGGTTAATCGGTCATACCATTACTACCAATAAAGTAAGGAAAATTGAGCGTTATGATCGTATCTCATGCCTATAACCAATTGAATAACAAGATTATTTAAAATCGATAATCGAATCTTTATTCTGGTTTCTTATTCACTCATTCGGCTAGAAATCTAATCTCTTTCGAAGCTAGTTTTTATTTCTTGTCGCTTATTTTAATTACATTGGTTGAATTTGCTAATCTACTCCCCAATACTTCGAATTGTGACAAAATATGAATTAAACTTCACAGTTCTTATGGATCAACATCGGCACCACTTGCTATGCGACAATTGTGGTGTTAGAGTAATTTTATTGGAAGCACGCAGACTACCATCAAGAAACTTTAATTTATGAGCTAATTAGGTTAGTAAATAAGAAAATAAAATACTTTATATAAATATTACTTGTTATGTCATTCAATTCTATTTTTACTTACTAGTTTGTTTGATTGTAATTTAAAATTAATTTGAAATGAGGTATTGATTTGAGTTTGTCTCGCACGTCGCCCTTCTTTGGCCTTCTTTGTCGCTATTTCTAGCTTCATTCATGGTTGATTTTCAGCTGTTTTTTTGTAATTATTTTTCATATTCCGTTTGCGGACTTTCCTTGCTTTAATGAAGATTTTCCATGGGGTTGATTTGAACCCTTTCATTGAAGTAGAGGAGATGTTCGTGGTGGAAGACCACTTTCATCTTTATGCCACCGAGAATGAAGTGACATCCCAAAATACTGGTGAGAAGGTTGAATCACTTACGGGTTTGGTTTTTTTCGATCTTAAAAAAGACAAAGGTATGATTCCACATTTTTGATGGTTGATTGCCTTTTTTGGTTCTTTTCTCAATCGATCGGGGTTGTATTGTTGATTTCCAACACATTTTTATTAAATTCTACTTTTGTAATCTTCTATTGTATTCCATTTTTTTGAATTTAATGATGGAATTGATGTTGGGATAGGTTGCTCTCACCTTTGAATTTTCGATTTATCGGATGAGGCGATGGAGATGGCGTATTTTTTTGTAGTAACTGTGGAAAATTGGTTAATCTCGATGGTACAATTTCTTGTCCTATCACAAAATTCGTCGATGTTGTTGTTGTTGGTCTTAGGGCTCTCTTCGCTCTGTATAATGATAATTTCTCAAAAATTTGGGATACTCACAAAGGATCTTCTCTGCCCAAATTGAGGGTTTTGTTTGTTGATATGTATCTCATTTGATTGCCAAGTGCTAAAATTCTTTATAGAAGTTGGGTTACTGATAATATATCCCTATCTTTGTTTTGGTTTAAATTGTACCGAAGTAGTATTTGTCTAGTTGATCCTCAAATATGTAATCCCAGTGATGATTAAACGTTCAATAGTCTCAGGGATATAAGACTCTATCTAATTACTTTCCCATTTGTTGCTCACGGTTGAATAGTATGTGCAGGTGACTTTGGGAATGTGTTTTACAAATTCATGGTTTGGTAATGTTGTTTCCCATTGTAAAATTTCAAATCCGTGACTTTATGCCATCAACTTGTTGCATTGCAAGTTTTGGATGTTACTGTCCACGGTTCCACTCTAATGTTGAGGTTGTTCTCACGTCTAAAGAATGAATTATATTCCCGAACTTGAAATAGTTTGTATTGTAGTCCATATATGTATTATATTCTTCACAACTTTTTTTTAATGATTTTTTTTTTTTTTTTTTTTTTCACTCGAAAAGTAAATACTTACAAAAGGCCAAAAACTTTCCTTACATATCAACACAACTAACGTATTCCTTATTGCGCTATCCTTGACATTCTCTCTGTTGTGAGGTTGGTTTTGGATTGGTGAAAGTGTATTTAATGTAGACGTGAGTTATATATATAGATATTTTGTGTTGTTTATTTTAAGTAGTGGAGTAAAAAATGTGATTGTTTTTTGTTATACGATTGTATTTTTTGCTGAAAAAATAAAGTGATTTAATCTGTTGAAGTTTTTATGGTTGGAGAGATTAATTTGCTAATTTGTAAAAGTATGGAAAAACAAATTTGGTGGAGACTATTTTGGAGCCGGTTTTACTATTTTTTTTGCTAGTTTATATTTAGAATGTTGAATAATCGGTTAATTATTTATTCAATAAAATTTAAAAATTATTTAAATAAAATTTAGAATTTTTGAAATTGGTTATTCATTAAGTTGAAATGTACGTAGATTATATAGTGGTTATTGAGTATATGAATGATGGTAAGTTACAAGTGCACACACCGCTCATCCGGATCAGATTATGACACGATATGTACACGAACATGAGTTTTGTTTCAGACTCAAAGGTCGAGGTCGCGATTATGGGCTTAAGCTGGAGCTTGATGAATGGTAGATTTGACGAGGTCTATAATGCTCTGGAGCCTAATCCAAAAAAAAAAAAAAAAAAAAAAATCGAACCCCAAGCCCAAGATAATTTGTTGCCCAAATATAATTGTATGTAATTCCATACATGATTGTATAATGCATTTCATGCACGGACATGATTTTGATGTGTATTTACATGCATGCTTGCATGTATGTGTATGCAATTTAACAATTTAAAAAGATTTAAAAATACATGGCTTGTAAATGCATATGAATGCAATATCATACGTGCTAGGATGTTACAGTTTGTCTAATTGATGCCAAACATCAGTTTAGACAAATTGTATTAATTCATTTCGACGGTTTCAACATTTTAGTTTAATTCCCTTAATGCTTTATGCTTGGAAAAGGCCATTCAAAGTTCATTTCAAATACATCTCATAGCAATCATTTTCCTCTCTTCGGCTCTTCTTCTCTTAGTTATTTCGAGTGATATTTTTGACGAGTTTCCGGTTGATATTCCGGCTACTGTCCTTCCTGTTCCATTCTCCCAACACAACTTCGTTCTTTCTCTTTTAGTTCATCGGAGACCAATGTTGTTTTATATTTGAGAACGTTACGCTATGAATTCGAGGCACTATCGGGACGTATTTATTTTTCAAAAAAATTTGTTTTTTTTTTAGTTTTTACAAAGAGGTTTTATCTCCGACTTGACATAAATTATCAAAATTTATTTTTCGATAATCATTTTGATTATTCTCGCAATATAATATTTTTTACATAGAAAATGTGTACTTTGCTAATTTATAGAAAATGTATCGTGGGATAATGTGAGTACTGTTATTTGTTCATCAATTAATTTGCTTGTTTAAGTGACCTTAATTTGCTAATCTGCATAAAGTGTATTTTTTGGTGCTGATTTTATGATTTGGTACGGTGTAATTTGTACTTAATTTGCTAATTTGTAGATAGTGTGTATTATTTCTTAAAGATATTTATTTCCGTGTCGTTGAAAACGTATTGTGAGAGAATATTGTTAATTTTTTTATGTTTTATATTATTTTTCGAAAAATAATTCATTTAACTTCTTTTTTTATTCTAAACCTTTTCATTTCAATTTTTTTTTTTTTTTTTTTTTTTTTTTTTTTTTAACTCTCCTAAATATTTGAGATAAAATTAATTTAAGTGTGTATATTAGTTAGAGGTGGCAGAACTAGGCATGGCCCAAAAGTTCGGTCCGAACTCGGCAAGAAAAAATGGTCCGAACTCGGCAAGAAAAAACCGTGCTTGGGCATCCAAAAATAGGCCCGAACTTTTTTGGGCCGTGCCTAACTCAACACGTTAATAAACCGAGCCATGCCCAGGCCTATGAAGGTAGGGCCGACCATATTTTTTAAAATTAATGTTTAATATTTAATATATCAGACAATTGCAATTAAATAGGTTTCCCTACTTTTATGTTTGAATTCAGTCTCCATACAAAATCTATGCAAAATGCACTCCCCCCTTTTGATAAATCATTGCTATTAACTCCTTACATCTACTTATATTACCCTTTCTCTCAACTCAAAATCTATTTTATCAATTCTGATTTTTTTCTCTGTATGTTAGGTTTTGTTGCGCAAAGGATGATTCATCTATCCAGCGTCTTGTTTCTTTTGCGTGAAAATTCTGTGTTCGATGACTAATCTTTGATGGATTCCGAATTCAAATCCCAAGCTTTAGGTTTATTTCGTGCGAGAGAGAAACGGGTAAGGCAAAGGTTTGATTCCTCGGCGTGCGATCTTCTTTTGGTGAGATAACTTTGTTCGTTGATTAAGTGGAGTCATTAGGGCTCGAGATCGATCCCACCCGCATTCAGTTGAAAACGAAGAACTCATGTATGATTGATCATTTCACAATTATTTGATATTGTAGATAACTGTACTTTTTAAAATAATTTTTGTGATCGATCGATGTTCTTATTTGGTTCCTAGAGATTTTTTTTAAGGTATAGTCAAAATGTGAAGTTTTTTGGTAGTATGTGTAACACCCCCAGTTGGCTCATACTAGAAATGCTACCGCCACACTGCATTATGAGGTCGTCACTCCTACTTCGGGCCCCACAATACAGTATTAAGGCTAAAATTAACCATAAAAGCGCATTATTATATAACAAAATCTGATTTATAAATATTTACAAAATACACCCTTTAACAAGAGGTTTTTCCGGTTTAAAAATTTACATATAATACAATAGACGTAAGTTCGCTCACTCAGCCCGTTTTTCTATATCCCGAGACATCCCTTGTCTCGAATGTGCCATGCATACCTGAAACAAATATTTTCTTAAAAGCAGTCTAGAATTAAATCCATTTTAAGAACTAATGTGAAATATGCCATGTCATACCTTTTTAAAATAAAGTCTAATTCCCGTCAATCATAAAATACATGTCATGTCATGCCAATAGTGAAATGATGCAATACATATATCAAACTCGACAACAATGCACATCCACATATATATATACATCCGCCGAAGTGAGCAGCCGGAATAACCTCGGCTCCATAATAATAGGTTCACTGCATCTGTCTAAGTGAGCAGCCGGAATACCCTCGGCCCCGCAATAACAAGCTCACTAGACCATCATCAATAAATAGACGGAAAATCCTCGGCTCAAGGAAGGACATGATAAACCCATAATAATATAACGGTCATCCGGTCACTCCCATATACCCACCATACGACTCCCACAATCAATCCATGGATAGCCGAACGTTGTCGCCATTAACCACAAGACGCCCCATAGTTTGTGATAGCGAAGATAGGACCCCCAGACTAGCCCTATCCCGTGTAATGTAGTAGAATCCGTGCAACCTGGAATCACCCAAGGGAAACCCGGAAACTCTACTTCTCCTTGCGCGCCCTAACGGGATCACGTTCGGAGTTTGGCATATGATCCTAAACTACCGGTAGACCTCACTAGTAGCTACTCCAATGAGTGGAACAACACCGAACACGAATGATTAGACCAAATACGTCTCAACTACAATGGGTCTAATCCCTAAATGACCGTGCGAATAAGTCACCCAGTTGTCCAACTACTATCGTCCACTATCGCCAAAGTGTTACGGTACATCGCGATCGAATATCCTAACCCCAGATGATGCCCTCGCCTAGCACTACCGCACACGACGACTAAACGATAGATCCATAAAACATATCTGATAAACCATGCAATATGTGTGCAACATGCCAAATAAGTGAATTTACCGGAAAGGACTGGTGAGACAGTTCACCTATCCTCCTTTTCATAAATTCACCAACGCGATCAAATATGTATATCAAATATCATAAACCGTGAAGTCTCCCATATACATATGCACACACATATATATAAATATATACATGCGCTGACAAAATGATTCACATAATATCACGTTAACATATTAATCAGAATCGCATGCAATATGCATACCTAATTTCTTAAAATTAGATTTAATTCCCTACTGTTTACCTTTTATCAACACTCCTTAGCTGTTGCAATATCACCTGAATCTCCTCCAACGTACACCTGTCCCATTATTTACTCAAATCAGCTGAGCTATATGCTTATTCATAGGAGCTACCTGCTTATTCAAAAGCTAATTTCTATAATTAGCTCGTTGAGTGTCAAACTTTTATATTTAGTAGACTACAATATTCTAGCTATAAAACTCTTATACCTCATAATATTTATATCACCTGATTATTAAATAAAAATATTTAAAGATATAAATAAACAGGCAGGTGCAATACACTGCCGTTTTCAATTCGGCTCGGATCGATACGAAATTCACAGAATATAATGCTAGGACTACGAATAGGCTATTAGCTAAAGAACTTAGTCGATTAAATAGCCAAATAGCCGGTTATGGATTTTTGAAGAATTTCTAATTTAATATCTTCAATATCTAAATTCATATTAAAATTCATAATTAAATTCTATATATAATAAGGAATACAATGCCGAAGTCGGAATCGAAATCGAACGACTAAATCTTTTTCTTTCTTCTTTTCATCTTTTCCTTCTTTCTTCCTCCTCTGCTTTCGGTCGCCTTCGAACATGGATTTGCTTGCTTGTTTTTTCTTTTATATATAAAATATATATACATATATATTATATTATTATTATTATTATTATTATATTATATTATTATTAGCATTAACATCTTTATCTTCTTTATTTATTTATTATATTATATTATTAAATTACATATTATATTTTATATTTATCTTTATTAATATTTATCCGTTTAACAGTATTTTCAATCATAATTAATATATAAAATAGGAATAAGATTTATTCCAGAATATTAATTTTTTGATCCCAAAATTATAAAAATATTTATTTGCTATAATAATATTATTTTATACATTCCAAAATCGGGGTATTACAGTATGTGTTGGCATTTTCACAAGAAACAAATTTTCGGTGTAGTACCTATATTCAGTAATCTTATACCCATGTATTCAGATATTGTATGATATATTTGTTTAAAAATACTCTAATTTTATTGATATATACTACGATAACTGATATGTGAACCTTGATATTAATTTCATGTTCTTGTATATTGGATGTTCGTAAAATCTTATTGCTATGCAACGGTGTATGGTGAAAATGATGAAAATTGGGAATAATTTTTCTGGAGGTTAAGGGTTGTTCTTTCACGTAGATGGTCAATATAATTGGAAATAATATATATATATATTTTTTTTCAGATAGACACTCGAGACTTCTAAAATCTATCTCCGCAGTATCTCCTAGAGCTTCCCACACATATTATCTCCGGCACCTAGTGGACAACTTCTGCACTCATGTATGTGTAGAATATATATGAGAACAATATAATATGCATAACAAGGAAATTATTTTGTATAGATAATGCGGAAATATCTGAAGCACAACAAGAAACGATAGACATCCATTTTCATCAAAGCCAGTTATGCATCCCTATGGAAGGATTTTGAGCAATATATAATGTATGTTGTCATATGTCTATATATGATTTTTGCGATGAATTTTACAATGTTGAACGCTAGAAAAAAACTTATCAATAACCCATTAATCTGGTGCCGACCCATAATATGGATGTAGCGCAAAACAACTTGCAAACAAAGATAATTCTTCCTACATCATCTATCCAACCAGACAGGCAGAACAAAAGATAGTTTAAATAGCATAAGATGAAACAATCTAAAAACTATGGTTGTTGTGCTCGTCTAGAACATAACCAACGAAGTTGCAATGAGACTTTATCATAGGTATTTCTGGTTTTTGATCTTGTGGATTAAATGTTCTTTTATTTTTAGAAGATTGTATATTGAACGTACATCTGTGTACGAGATCACTATTGTATAATTTAAAAATTAGATGATATTCCCCTATATATTCCTTGGTGTATACAATTACTATGTCAGGGTAAGTAGCATTCCAAACTAATTTTTCCAGAATAGCATCAAAAGGTATATGAATTCATAACAAAAGTACGTTGCAGGTTATTGTAGTTATATAAAATATGATCTGAAGTAATAATATCAACAACAACAGTACATTACACATGGTATTGACCTATTAAAGTGTCTTCTAAATACTCGTTTCGGTAGAACATGACTCATAATGTACTCTCATTGTTTATCTTAAATCACATCTATTTATGCGGGTATGTAATTTTTTCGTCGGAGTTGTTACAGTAAAAATACGAGTATGTTGTAATGTTCAGAGTGTATATTCATTGATACCAGAGATATACATAATTCGAGTATGATGGTGTATATTCATTATGACCAAAAGTGTATGTATCTAATAAAAAAAGTTGCGTGTTTGTGTATGAAAACATTCATATTCATATACATGTATAATTTTTATAAACAAGGACATTTAAGTATCTATCAAGAATTTGTGATTGATGGTTGTTGGATCAAACAACTAATAGTTTATTATATTATACCCACTTTCTCGGAAGTTAGCGTGCATCAACGAATATTTCTAAAATAACGTACGGGATCACATATTCATAAATTCAAAGGTGGATGAGAATGTCAATTAAGATAGATACGACATAACAAATCATGTGGTGAATCTTACTAGATATTTTGGAGTTAGTGCATAACTAATGATGCATGATATTTTTTGTATTGTGATTGTCCGTGCAAGCATTTTTTATAGTAGGAAGAAACTGCGAACAAGAAAAAATATGTTAAAAGGTATATAATAAGTAAATGTTACACATTAGATATATTGGACTCTCTTATCTATGAGGAAAGAATTAGTAATTAATGTATATATGGAATGTGTCCATCAAAACTTTCAGAATATGTTAATATATATAAAATTACTTATAAAACATATTCCTCAATACGAGTACATTAAATCAATTCAAAAGTATGTAACTTAGTGAAATACAGGAACAAATATCATCATTGAGAGTATCTGACTTCCATTTAGGGGTCTTTTGACACCCAACCATGATTGTAGCTAGCTTAGATGGCTATAGCTTTAAAAAATCATTGCAATTTTTTCGAATATTAATATTTATCAACCAATAATATTGAAATGATCATTGAGATAATTTATTCATATGTTCAACGGTAGAAGAGAATGTCACATAAAATAAGTTTGACATAACGTATGTGTTGTAAATTATGCTAAGAGATATCAATGATTTAGTGGATAATAATGAGATATGTCTCGGTCTCTACACTCTTTATTGGCTTTGTCCATATTAGTATTTTATAAACTAGAAAAACATCCCCAACAAACAAATGTATGATATGAGGAGTAAATATTATACACAAGACATAATAGGACTATCCACATTATAAGTAAGCAATTGTCATTGAGGTGTACATTGAATGTGTCAATCGATATTTTTAGGACAGTATGATGAGTACACATATTTTAACTACATGTCGAATATGTATTTAGTTACTTATAAAGCTTGTTCCTTAATAGGAGTACATGTAATCGTGTCAGAAGTATGTAAATTAGTTAAATGAGGAATATATATCTTCATTGGGGGTATGTTGTTCAAACTTAGGGATTTCTTCACATCCAACTATAAAATATTGTGAACCGAAGAACTATAGAGAATTATTCAACAAAAAACCTTATTTCAACTTCATCACCAATTCTAAATGACTGGGACTTGATGTCAAACATATTCGCAATCACCTATAATCAATGCAAAAATAGTTTCTTTTTCAAACAATTATAAATGAGCGGCCATAGTTTCTTTCAACTTTTCAAGAATCTCAATCTTGGTTACGGACCTCATCTTCCCCTCGAACAATCTCGAAAAGCTTTCACATGCTGTGACGGCATTCTCAGATACATACAAACCTTTTGTGTGCAAACCAAGAACTACAAAGAATTCTTCAATAGAAAATTTTATTTCAATTTCATCGCTAATTTTAAATAACTGGGACTCAATGTCAAATATATTCACAATTTCCCACAACCGATGCCAGGGTAGCTTTATTTTCGGACAATTTAGAAAATGTCCAAACGGCGTGAGTTGTAGAGCTTTCAATTGTTTGTCATTCATTCCAACTTTAAGTTTAGCCATATTTGTATAGAAAAAAGATATAGAAAATTTGAAAGTAAGTCCTTTGTATTCTTTTTCGGGTCTGCCATCATTTCAAAATAAAGACATGTCTTCGTGAGTATAAACGATACAAATACACGTTTATGACATAACTACGAAGGTAAGTAATCTTTTAATTGAGGCATATAAATTAACAATCTAGGCACACCAATGAAGAGACTCGCAAACGATATAAAGAACAAATACAATTTTACTAATCGATAAAATAAATACATCTATAACCAACGCCATAACAGAAACATTGTCCAACACATTAGTATTTATAAAATTAACCGACAAGAACAAATTTTCTACGGTATTCGAAGAAAACAAGGAGCACCGCCCGCTTTACATCTCAATCATTTTACTATAAATGCAAAGCTACAAAAATACAAATGAAGGTAATTCTATAAACAACAAGATCATTTGTAATTTTCAACACATAAAATAACTCATATTCGACCCGATGGTGAGATACGATGTTCAAAGTAAAATACGGTCACTGAGGCTTCTATAAACCCGACCGACGCATAAATAAAATCGATCCAAGCACACCATGAACTCAAAATTTCAATCCTACAAAAAATATAAACTTTAACTTACTTTTTCGAACTTTATTTTGGGTAGGAGGTCTTTTTCGACATATCGAGTAAAAACAGAGCTTTGGGTGATGAATGAAGACTTCTGATGGTGGATAAAGTTCTTTCAGAGAGGTTCGGTGGCGATTACTTCAATGAGGGCTTCGACAACAAGGGAAAACGTGCGAGGATAAGGTTTGAAAGAGATATAACATCAATGACTCGGATGGTGGATTCTATTAAGATTTTATTTTGTTTTTGAGCTTAAATTTTTTTAGTACATAAATAAAAATTAAGCACATAACTATAACATTTCTTGGTACAACATGATAATTTTGGAGTACAAAAATAGATAATGTAGGTTTATATAAAAACAATAAGAGTACATACAATATTCGTCATATTATATGATAATTTTAAGGGTAAAATGGGCATTAAAGAGTAAAGTGTAATTGAAAATAAAAAAAATAGAGAGTGCAGTCAAAGTACAAAAGTAGAACTGAATTTATATATGATTTTTATGTCGGATTTAAATCCAAGTGTCCCTTAATAGTGACAAAAGTTTGAATGTAATTTAATGGCAAAATCCTTAAGTTATTCACAATTGGTTGTGAGTTCAATTTCCACTTAAATTATTTAAATAAAGGATTTGCCAAGCACAAATGCCACCCTAATATTAGTCTACAACTCACCTTTTGTTTTACTATACAAAGTTTTATTTATCCTTTGGGTATTATAAATTTCTTATTTATATATTTCTTTGTATAAAATATATAATAAAAAAGATATTTATATAGATATAAATTTTTAATTCATCAATATTTACTAACAATAGTATTTTCTTTTTAAGAAAATATCATAACAAAATACTTCTTTTTCTTTTATAAAACTTCTATCTTGGAAGCCTAATAATATTTGGCTGAGGAGTACGAATTTTATTTTATTTGTAGGTAGTATTTTTTTTTTGTGTTTTTTATTATTTTTAGTAAAAATATATATATTTTATGCACACACTGGTTTGTTGATATTGTGTTTTTTATGAAACAATTTTTAATAAATTGAAAACTCATATTAAAATTTTGTAGACCTCATTATTTTTTATCACATACCGTTTTAAGTTTTTATAAAAATATGTATTTGTTTTATAAAATAGTTTGAAGAGATATTTTTTTATATGAAATATATGAAATTGTATATGTAATATAAAAATAATGAGTGTGTGTAATATATTAATTTTTGGAGGGATATATGTTGGTTTAAAAAACAAAAAAAAACACAATAATATTGAAATATCTTTCTATTCAAAACTAATTTATCCATGTTACTATTATTTTTATCTATTCAAAATCAATCAATTTATTTCTTTATAAATCAACCTATTTCTTTTTAGTAGTAATTGGACTTTTACGTTACTTAATTTTTTTTGCAATGTATATTTTATTACAATAATATGATTTTAAAGGTATAATCCATTAATCCTTCTATGTAATATATATATATATATAAAATAAAATTTACGTGTAAAAGATAAAATAATATATATACATATTGTGCCGAAAATTATAATGATAATACAAAAATAATAAATATATATAATATATTATTTTTTTTATGAAAAATGTGTGAATTTTTTTGTGCAAAAGAAAACACATGTTTCTTAGTATTTTAGGAATAGTAAGACTGTTTCTTTTTATTTCAAACACTAAATTTATATTATTTAGAATGTATCGATTTTAATACAAATATAACAATTTTTATATAAAATACTCCCCCCGTCCGTCTCAAAGGGTCACCCGTCCGCCTCAAAGGGTCATATTTACCTTTTACGTCATTGTATTTAACATTAAAAATATCTTTAATTTGTATAATTTTTTTTTACAAATATCATTCTATTAGTATTATAAGAAATTAAACTATTTTTATAATTTTTTCTTAATTTATACTATGTCTTGATATAATCATTAATATTTATCAACACGCAAAAAGTAAATGAGACTATTAGAGCCGGACAGAGGTAGTATAATTTAAACTAAGGATGTGTTCTTTTTTGAAAAACTTTAACATATTTTTTTAAAAATTAATATATTATAAATATTTATTATTTTTATATTATTTACATAATTCACTACACTTCACATATAAAAAATACCATTTCAAATCATTTCACAGAACAAACACTGTAAATATCCAATAAAAATCTAAAATTAAAATTAAAATTTTAAACTCAAATAAAAACTAAACAAACCTTAAGATTTTGTTACTAAGAAATTGTGAAAACATTTTATCAAATTGTGATGTCATTTGAGTAAAATAATTATGTTATTTTCAAAATATCTATAGAGAAATAATATATTTTACTAAAAAATATAAATATTTTTATATTGTTAGTAGTATAATGCATAAAAGAATAAATTAAAATTTTTATTAAATAAATATATTAATTTTAAAATACAGCAAAAGAGCTATATTTCTGTTTATTATTCTAAGTAGGTGTGTTTGTTTTAAAAATAACATTTTGTTTGATCGTTGATTTCTTATAAGAAATAGAATAATATACTATATATATATATATATATATATTGAGAATTTTATTAGTAAAATATTATTTAGATAAGCAACCACATGTTTCTAAATTTTTAATATTCCATTCGTTTTATTTTAATTGATATTTTTTCTATTTTTGTTTATCTAATAACAATGGACACTTTTTGTATTTTGGGTACAATTTACTAAGTTAAAAGATATTTAAAAAATATAAATTAATTTAATTAACTATGTAACAATTGACACTTAAAATCTCTTTATTTCTGTATCTCTCCTTAAAAAAACTAATATTTTTATTTATATTTAAAATTCCACATCTTTTATAAAATTAGTTAATTATAAATAAATAAACGTATATTATATGAAATTTTATTCTCTATAGAATGACATATATTGTATATATTTTTTTATTGTGATATAATTTTTAGAATATTTAAAAACATATTCTAATTTTTTTAATCATATATATTAAATATATTTTAAAACTACCAATATTTTTAATTATGTAAAAATAATAAAATAATATCACAACTCACTAATATTAACGAATTAAATATCATTATCTTAAATATCGTATCATTTGATAAAATGATCAATTGTTCTAGGACGAAATGAATATTTTTTTTTAAAATGAGACTCATTTATAATGGTTTGTTTCTATATTTCATAAATAAATAAATATATTTATATATTCAATTTTTTTTTTTCTTTTTTTTTTATTTTTTTTTGTTTATAAAAGTAATTTATAATATATAAAATTTTATTATTTATAAAATGATATCTATATTAAATACTTTTCCCCTCACGTTTCATTATGCCATTTTTTTTTCATAGGTATTAAAAAAATGTATATTAAAAAATTAATTATATTTAATTTTGCTGATGTGATAATTGTAATATATATTTATTTATTTAGTATTTTATGAGTAAATAGATATTTAGACAAATAATCTATGTATTTATTTGTAATAATACTATTTTTTTAAAAATATATATATATATATAATTTAAAGTATTTATAACAATTTATTTGCAATTACTTCGAATACTCTTTCCGTCTCACTTACCATGTCCACTTTTCTATTTCCTATTTTCCACTTATTCTGTCATTTTTCTTTTTTGGGAAAAGAATAATACACTTTAATCTCGTTTTTAAATTTTAGATTTATAATTTTTTAAAAATTTTAATTAGACTAATTAGTTATTTTAATTTTAATATAAAATTATTTTTATTATACGATTGTTGAGTAAGAAAAAAACAATGTGCAGGGTTTTCGAAAATCGGCCTAGGGTTGTGGACTGGTGTATAGTTCAATGGGCCTGTTAATGCAGTGAGATCCTAAATGGGTCTAAATATAAGCCAAACGGCCCAAGTGTTATTAAGAAATGGGCTTTTTCGGGAGAAGCCTGTGATTAGGATGAGACGGCCGATACGAAGGTTGGTCAAAAGAGGAGGTCGGGCGAAGAAAGATGAGATGGCCGATACGGAGGTTGGTCAAAAGGAGGTCGGGCGAAGAAAGATGAGATGACAGACATGGAGGTCGGACAAAAGGAGGTCGGGCGAAGAAAGATGAAATGGTAGACACGGAGGTCGGACAAAAGGAAGTCGGGAGAAAAAAGATGAGACGGCCGATACAGAGGTCGGTCAAAAGGAGGTCGGGCGAAGAAATATGAGATGACAGACACGGAGGTTGGACAAAAGGAGGTCGGACGAAGAAAGATGAGATGGCAGACACGGAGGTCGGACAAAAGGAAGTCGGGGGAAGAAAGATGAAACGGCCGATATAGAGGTCGGGCGAAGAAAGATGAGATGACAGACACGGAGGTCGGACAAGAGAAAAGGTCTGTTAATTGGTCGGGCGAAGAAAGGTCTGTTAATTGGTCGCTTAATTAAGCGACCTGTTAATCGCCCGATCGATTGGCCGGTCATTTGGTCAAAAAGTAGTTCAGTCGTTTGAAAGGGCGGACAGTTGGTCGCTTGATTGGACGACCAATGAATCATCTGGACGAAGGGTTGTTCAGCCGTTTGCAGGGACTGGATGGTGGTCGCTTGATTGGGCGACCGATGAATCATTTGGACGAATGGTTGTTCAACTGTTTGAAGGGACCGAATGGTGGTCACTCGAATGGGCAACTGATTAGTCGTTTGGTCTAGCGACCAGTTAGTATCTGGATTGGTCGGTTGGTCAATCGTTGGGTTATTCGGTAGATTCAGTCGGTGGATGGTCCAGACGGTTTCTCAGTCGGATGGTGATTTATGATCCATCTGAAAAGACGGTTGAGAGAAGTTACAACCGGCGAGCGGATATGAAGGCACGACCGGGTTGTGGCGGTTGACATAGGTTTTAAATAGGTCTGTTCATGACCTAAAGAAACCATTTTCAATCGGTCGGCCTGCAATCTGTGTAAAGTATGTTGGGCGGTTGAGTAGTCGTTCGGGACCAGCCGTCCATTTAAGGAGGTAAGGTGCCCAGAGGCGGTCGGTCGAGCCAGTTGGATTCTGTAACTGGTGGGAGCGGTTGGTGAAATAGTTAAAACACTTGTTAATGGAGGAGAAATTAGTGGGCGGTTGACGGCGGTTGTTGTAATCGAACAGACGACGGTTCCAAAACGTTTCTTTAGGGACTATTTAAAGATCTGGATCTATTATGGAAAGGTATCTTCAATCGACAATCAAATTCAAGGAATTTCTTTTGGGATCACCATTGTACTTTTACAGTCTGTAGTATTTATTTTCCCATTTTACTTATATATGGTACGGTGTCTAGGGATTCTTAAATCTTAGTCATTTTATTTTATCAAATTCGAAGATAATCTCTATTTTCGGATTTTATTTTTTATTGTTGAAAATTTGCATCAACAACGATAATTATTTTTCACTAATGTTTTTTTAATTATTTACTAATTATACATCTTCTAAATTTTTGTATTTACTGTAAAAGAAGTCAGGATGGAAGGAGTATAAATTAAGAAAATTGTGTTTATTTGGATTTATCAAAAATTTTATTATTCACCAATTTTTTTTCTTAAAAATATCAAATATTTTTTATATTATATTAAAAAACAATTTCACATTAAAAATTGCACATTAGTACATATTTATATAATATCAAATAATTATTCAAATAAAAAAATTAATATTCAAATTTTAAACTCCCAGCCAAACACGTTATTAGAGTTTATTCACATAATTTTTTCTCCTAAATATATCAAATCAAATTTTTATTCATTTTAATTTTTTTTATATTATTTTATAAATCTTTTTCATAGCAAAAAATATAACATTAATATTTATATATATATATATATATATTCCTGTAACATTTCATAATTATTCAAATTGAAAAATTTTACTATCAATATTTAAATTCAAAATTCGAACTCCAACCAACACATTGTTAAGTTTATTCACTAAAATTTACTTCCAGAAAATATCACATTAAACTTTTTCTTTTAAAGTACTTTTAGCTATTTATATAACATAAAATTTATTTAAATTAAAAATTTTATTATTCAAAATCCAAATCTAAAATCTAAACATACAACAAAATACGTAGTTAGATTTTATTTATCGATTTTTTTTTTCCAAAAATATCAAATCAAATATTTATTTTTTTTATCTTTATATTATATTAAAATTTAATTTTACATTAAAAAAATCATCCTAATACATATTTATATTATATCAAACAATCTAATTAAATTTTTTAAAAAAATATTATTCAAAATTCAAACTCTAACAAAATATACCTCGTTAGAGTCTATTTACTAATTTATCCTTTTATAAATATTCAAATTAAACTGTTTTTTACTATTTTTATTTTATATTAAAAATTAATTTTATATTAAAAAAATTGTATTAATATATATTTATATTAAATAAAAAAAACTATTCAAATCAAATTTTATTATTATTCATGCAATTTAAAATTCAAATATTAAACCAAAATTGATTAATTATGGAATATTTTTCTAATATTAAATTTAAATTATTTTTAATTTTGTTGAAAAACTAAACAAAAAATATATATATATATATTTTAAAACTATTTCACTAAATAAACAAATCCATTGAATTAGTTAGATTTAATTGTAACTAAAATTTGTTAATTTTTAGTTTTTTTATTTTTATTTTTATTTTGGAAAATGAAGTAATTGAATGAGACAATTAAAAAAAAATTTGTCAATAAAAAAACGTGTCAATAAAATAAATGGATGTGTTTGCTTTGTATTTTGAGTTTAAGATATTTTAATGGATGTGTTTGTTTTGTATTTTGAGTTTGAGATATTTTTTTATGTTAGTTATAGAAAAAGCGTATCGATAAAATAAAAATAATATTTTTTGAAATTCTTAATTTTTTAGCTGATATATATTATATATTTTGCTTAAATATAGGTATATATTACATTTTTTATAATATAAAAATATGACAAAGAAAATAGTTTGATGACCGCACATAAGTTATATACTTTGTTCATCCCTTAAAATTATACGGTTTTAACTAAGTGTGGAAGTTTAAAAAAATAATATTTTAATAAAGAAATAGAAATTGAAAAAGCAAGTTGAAGATATAATAAAAAATTCATTAAACAATATTTTCTTGTCTTATCTAATTTGTTTCATTTAGCTTAGGTATCAAATTTTAGGTATTTTGTAATTAATAAATAATTAGAAAGTGTATTAGTGAAAATAATTATAATTTAATAAAAAATAATTATTGATTAAGATTAAGATAACTAAAATTTTTAATTAAAATGAAAAAATTTTAAATTTTAAAATGTAATTAAAATGTATAATTATATTTTCAAAAAAAAAAATGACAAATTATGTGAGACAAATGAAAATAAAAAGAATAAACAAATTAAGTGAAATAGAGAGAATATATAAGTAAAAAATAAGTTGAATGTTAATTAATTGAAAGTGTAATTTAATTGCAGTGAGGAAATAGTATTATGACTACATAAAAATTTTAGGCAAAATTGCCCGAAACCTCACCGTGATTTCGAAACTCCGCATAATTCCCCATATGCTTTAAAAATTGCGCCACAAACCCTTATGCTTTATAGAACTATGCACACTCGCCCATTAGTGGAAAAATAGTTGACAGTGTTAAATTTTGACACCGAATGGTCGTTATGCCCTCGCATATAATTCACCCTACCCCTCCCTAAATTGATCCCATTCACCCCAAACCCAAACGTTACAGCACACGACCTCTTCTCCCACCGACGGACCCTATCCACGTTGTCACACTCTCCGATAGTGCACCGGCGAGATTCACCGTTTCCGAGGCCCGACACGAAAAAACATCTCATACCCATTTCTTGTCTAAGATGTGAAGTTAGTTGTCGACTCGATTTAATTTGTAGGGCTTCGAAGCCTATTCTTTCTGTGAGAGTCGCTGGCGGCCTGGTGGGACCTAAGATGACGAAGGTTGGGATGTTCGGTAGGGGGTAAGTTCTGATTTCACTTCTTCTTGCCGATTTTTGCACATTGCGTTGTTTTGCCTTATCGATTCTAGGTTCTTTTTCCCTTTTTTTTTTTCGTCAAGCAGTAACGAAACAGAAGTGAGTTTAGGAAAATCGTTTATGGGTTTAGAAAATAGTTCTAGTGTGGGATTTAAGGAAGATTTATTCTTTATAGGCATTAGTAATTTTGTGAGATTCGAGTGCAAGGCCCTGTCTCTATCGAATAAAGGTTTCTATATATTATTGGCATCTCTTTCTTGTGTGAGGACCGGTGTGAATGGTCTGGATTTGTATGGGTATAGAAATATTTATTTTTGTAATCCAATACATTTTTGGTGGTGATATACGTGGTTGGTTAACTCTTTCTGTACACGTGCAAATATTACGTCCAAAACGATGAACTTCATTCCGAAGGTCCATATCTACATGTGGTTAGGGGGTTACATAGATTACGATGGACCTTGTAAGCTCTATAGATCTGGAGAAGGTGTGCTATTTCCAAATATCGATGAGGAACATATTTATTATAGATCTTTTCTTCGGATGTACGGGTAACCATGGTGCGATTGTACTATACCGATAAGCCTTGCCCATCGAGACTCATGGATGGTAAGTGTTGCACTACAAAAAAACAGTATATTTGTAACGGAATTCCGTCACTAAAGGTCACGTAGCTAACGTAATTCCATCATTAATTCCGTCTCTAATATCATTAGTAACGGAAAAAGTGAATTTATAGATGAAAAAATCTCGTTACAAAAATGATATTTTCTTGTAGTGTCGGTACATAGAGGGAGACGAGGACATAATGGATATGTTTTGGGTGCTAAGGCAACATGAGGCTATCAACATCATGACCGAAGATGCATTATTTCCCACCGAGGTGTGTGACCGGCATTGGCAAACAGTCGGAGGGGGGAGGAAATCCTTGCCATTGATTGGTATGGTTACATTCCAAGTGATGCAAATTGTCCAGTAGTCTTATCTTCCGAATCTGATCCATGTATTGGCAATTCGGAGGCAAGTGAAGAATTGAGACGCCACAAGGGTAAAGGTGTGGTCTCGGAGGGGACAACAGTTCATTGAATGGGACTTAGTCGTCATATGACGAAGATGATGAGGATGAAAATGAGGCTGGTGGTTTTTTCTGGAGCTGGGGTTCACAATGATTATGATGATGATGATCTCTGGGATTATGAGCAGCATGGATTTACATTTAATGTACATGTTGACGAGGACATATTTGATGCGTACGATGATTATAATGATGAGGAAGACAAGACGATTGCGACGACGACGATGATGATGATAATCATGATGATGATGATGAAATGGGTGATGATGACCAGCACGGAGAGCAGTCTCATCTGCACAGCAACAATGTCAAAGACCCCGTGGAAGAGGGGCCTTCGTGGCTGACTATTATGATGATTTGGAGACCAGCTAATGGGGGAATTATGGCGACGAGGCTAGCTACAAATACAAAGATCAATTTGACGTATGGTTCGGGTTGCATGATGAACAGGGCACCTACTACGGTGAAGTGGAAGAAGGGACTGCCCTGAGTAGAAGGCGGGCAACGGAGGTGGGAATGAACGGGAAGAGAGTGGGTTTGCTGACGAGATGGATTTGAATGAGGACTCGGACAAGACCAGCATTGGTGGATGTTATTCGAAATCCGACCATAGCTCGATAGGAGTTGAAGGATCCTTCGGACAATGAAAATGGTATTGAGGCCTTTGAGGTTAGCTAGGAAAGTAGAGGCTGGCAGCGGAGCAGGACAGCGAGGAGATCGAAAAGGAGTGAAAATACTGAGGGAGAAGAATGATGGTGCAGTGAAGATAAAAGTGACGCTGCAGGAGGCATCGACACACCCCGGGGTCCGATGGCGATGCGTCTCCTAGATATCACGAATGGGACGAGGACACCGATTTCGGGTGCATGGATCTGAAAGTTGGTTTAAAATTTGCAAATTGCTGAATTTTTAAGGAAGCATTGAGGGATTGGGCGGTCAGAAAAAGGTGGGATCTCACATTTGTACGGAGCGAAAAAAGTAGGATAACAGTTGTGTGCAAGAAAAGGTGTCCGTGGCAGATCCATGCCTCATGCGTAATGGGCGGGACAACCTTCCAAATCAAGATGATGAAGGGAGAACATAGTTGTGCACACCAGACCGACAAAAAGCAGACATATTTCAAGTACATTGGAACAAGGATAAAGGACATTGTGACTGATAATCCTAATATCAACTTGCCGGCTTTAAAGAAGAAAATTCGGAGGAAGGTACGGATTGAAGTAAGCCTCTACAAAGTTTACCGTGCAAAGAACTATGCACTTGAGTTGATCAAAGGGTATATGAAAGAACATTTCACTCGCTTGTATGACTATTGTGCAACTGGTGTGCAAGCACAACAATGGAAGTACTTGCATTCTTGATGCGGATCGGTCAGTTTCGCCTCCCACCCTTGAGAGGACGTACTGCTGCTTGGCAGTTTTGAAACAGGGATTTCTTGACGGATGTTGGGCAATCATCGGCCTAGATGGATGTTTCTTGAAAGGGCTATATAAGGGTCAACTGCTCACGGCCATTGGTAAGGATCCCAATGAAAACATATACCCCATGGCTTTTGCATTTGTGGAGATGGAAAAATTTGAAACATGGGATAGGTTTTTGGAGCAGCTTATGTGGGATTTGAAGGATTGCAGTGACGGGGAGTGGGCTTTCCTTTCAGATAGACAGAAGGAGCTGGTCGAGGCAATGACAGCCTGGACACCTAGGGCCGAGCATCAATTATGTGTCCGAAATTTGTATAACAACTTCAAGGGGCAGTTCAAGAGGTTGGAATTAAAGAAATTGTTCTGGAAAGCAGCGTTTACTTACAACATTAAGGAACATGAGAAGACAATGCGTAAAATTCAAAAATATGACACACCTCATGGCATTGGCGAAGAGGCTTACGACTGGTTGAGTGACATTGCGGAACATCACTGGTGTCATGCCTATTTCCCGGTAAGGACAAAGAGCGATGTTTGGGGAAACAACATGTGTGAATCTTTCAATCGGTATATAATGGATGCGAGAGATCTACCGATTATCGAGATGTTCAAATGGATCCGCCAAAAGTAGATGGTGCGGATCCAAGTAAAATGGGTAGGAATAATTAAATTTGAGGTGTGCGCAAATATATTGAAGAAGATCAAGACTCAGAGGGCTTCAGTTGTAACTGTTTTTCATCGTGGGGTGGAGGGGACAACTTTGAGGTTATGCATTACACTCGTAATCATATTGTGTACCTTGGCAGTCGTACTTGCACTTGCGGGATGTATCAGATCGCCGGATATCCATGCTGCCACGCTGTTGCTGCAATAGATTACCATAGATTTAAAATTGAACACTATGTCGATAATTGTTTTAAGAAGGAAACCTATTGTCGAGTATACAGTCATAGCATAAACTCGGTACTAGGCATGCATGCATTTGAGGAATCATCACTTGGCGCAGTCGCACCTCCTATTGTAAAACCATGAACAAGTAGACCAAAGAAGGCAAGATGACGTGATGGCAACGACGATGATGTAACTGGCAAGGCATTACGCCGTGGGTTGACTGTCACTTGCTCTAAGTGCAAACAACAAGGTCATAACCGAAGGCGTTGTAAGATTGTAGAATTTTCCTTTAAGGTACAAGAAGGTTATTTTAACTGTGGTTACTTCAATGTTATGATATAGTTTTTATATATTCTATGAATTAATACTAATAGGAGATTGCTGTCCCTCGGCCGGAGAGAAACAAGAAAACGACTTCCATGCGACGTAAAGGCCAACATGTATGAAATAAGTCTCATGCTTTCATGATGAAGTTTGTTCCATTTTTTATGTGATGAAAACATATTTTTCCATCGGCACGGACAGGAGGATGTTGCCCCTCCGCTGGTGAGAAACATGAAGTCTTTCGCGCGCATTGCAGAAGAATATGTATTTTTTATATCCCCACCTTTGATGACAAACAGTTACATAATTTTTGTATCTTTTTTATACCTAAACAGCCCGGTACGATACTTTCCGATGGAGGAGGATCTTAGCCAGCTGCACCGGCGTCGAGCACTGGGCATGAAGCGTCGTCGGGGTCTTAACGTACTCGGGCTTCTTCTAGATACCCGACATTTGCCTCACTATTGAAGAGTGTTCGGTTATCTTATAGACCGAAATCACAGCGTGACACGTCGAAGGGTGTTGGTCATTCAAAATGAATATTACTAGTGTGGTGCGTGTTCGTAGCGCAACTTAACCGGGGAATACGGCTAGTTTTTGTTATGATTGCATAGCTTCTGAAACTGCATTACGTGGTTGCGTTTTTTGTTAAGATGACATGCTGAATTTGCGTAGCTTTCCGGGATATGTATTGTTGGTTGTTTAATTTTGTTGGTTGCTTGTTGAATTTTGGTGGTTGTATTCATGGGAACAATATGGTTCGGACGGATGTTAATGGTCATTTTGTTGATGCATAATCATGTTCACATCTTTTGTACGTTCCGTCAAATGTCAATACACACCGAGAAAGATAGATTCCGACAACGAGACACAACGTTACATACAAACAAAGGTTCTTAAATACACTTAGTCGATACAAGTACATCAAACATGCATAACAACTACAACAAGTAGACATTGAATTATGATGTTAACACACTTCGTTAACCGTCAACAAGACTACAACAAATACAAATAAAAACCGAATGGGATGATTACAAACTAACTTTCAGGACTCCAATAATAGCGAATTCAAATAATAGCATTTGTAGATGCTTCACTTTCTTATGCAATGGTCCAATCTGTTTCACGATGTCATCCTTACCTTCGTTAAACTCCTTCTATATCTGAACGTATGGCATGTTCGAATAATATTTCTGTTCAAATTCTTCCTTTATCGGTTTTATCGGCTCAACACAATGCACACGCACAGGGACTAACCAACGAAAAAAAATCACAAATGCTGGTACGACAATTAAAGAATAACCTGCCTTCCCTCTTTTTCATCGATCAGACAATCGTACTGCTGCAAGAGCTCCACACTTGCACCAATGACATTTGTATTGCAAATTGATCTCTTCTTTCTTCACATTCTTTGTCTTGCTGCTAGCGGATGACATCTCTGAAAATAACCTTCTCTCTACAACAATACACATCGACATTAAAAATTTGAAATTACACCCAGTAAATCTAAGTAAACTTCAACTACCAATACAATGAACAAAAAAAAAAAAAAAAAACACCGAGGAAATTTTTGATAAATGAAACTCAGGAAACTCAACCAGCAAATTCATGAAGAACGAAATTTCACATAGAGCTTTCATTGAAGCCCTAATTTCAGACCAAACTCTCACGGAATAGATGAGTCAAACAAATATCGCATGGATTTGAAAAAGAAAATCATAATGTCTGTAAGGAAAAACAACTAAATTAAAATTTCAATTTGGGGTGAAACAAAATCATCGACGAACCCTACAAATCACCCCGAATGACAACCACTGTAGGATTGTGAAATAAAATACATAAGTTACTACCTCGACGAGTTTTAGAAAATGAAAATATGATGAGCACGAACTTGGGTTGATCTTGGTGTTCTTCTCCGTCACCAGCAATCCGTCAACTTGACCGTCTGCTTGTCACTGTACGGGGTAAATGGGAACGTGGTAGGGTAAAAGTATATTATATATCATAGAATGGTAGAATAGGCATTTTGTTTGGTTAATATAGCAGTTTTCCACCAAAAATCGCAATACTGGCGCGTGTTTGCCACCGACTGTTAACTATAAATGGCGTGAAGATCTGTCACATAGTTAATTTTATAAAACATAAGGGTGTGTGGCGCAATTTCTAAAGCACAAGGGAGAATTGTGCGGAGTTCGAAACCACATGAAGGTTTCCGACAATTTTGCCAATTTTTTAATTATACATATTTATATTACATCAAACAACTATTTCAATTCAAAATCTTACTATTCAAAATTAAAATCCAAAACCAAACATTTACAAGAAACACAAATTAAAAGTTTTAAATTAGAAATATATTTCTATAAAAAGAAAAAATTAAATATTATATCTTGAATAATATATACCCTATTGGTTGGTGATAATTATGCTATTTTTTTTAAAAAAAATATGATTAAATTTATGCCGAATTTATTTATAGTAAGTAATTTTTATAGAACTATATAAAACCCATATATAAGTAACTTTATTCATTCATAATTTCATTATTCCTATTTTAGCAAATTTAATCAAGCTACCACTATTTTTTCTACTGATAGTTAGAAATCGCATGCGTTTTATATTCATATCATATGCGATATTTGGGTGATTTTGATTGGATTCTACCTAATTTATATGCGAATTTTTTATTTGTTGTGTGCAAAGGGCAAATATTAAATTTGACATAATTGGCAGAAAAATGAAATAAAATTAATTAAAGACCCAAAAACCCATCTACAAAATAATGAGGGCAAAAATTAAATAAGAAGAAAAAAAAAAGACACGCCTATTTGGGGAGGAGAGAACGGCTACTGCAGAAACGCACAGGAGCAGGAGACTGACAGACTCATAGATCGCGCGGAGCAAATCGACAGAGAAGATTCCACCTTCCCGCTATGACTTTATCTTTCTCTTTTGTTCTTTGTTATTTGATTATGGAGTAGATACTTTTCTGGTTTGAGGGGTGATAATGTTTTGGTTCTTTTGTTTTGGAGATTCTTGATTTTCTTTATAAAAGTTCTTTCTAATTATCAATATTTGTCTAATTCTGAGAATAGAGTTTGTGATTGTTAGATTGATTGAATATTTTGGTACCGATATTTAAATTTGTCTGATAATCTAAAGTGAATTCAGGTAGGATATCCGTAATTGTATTCGCACTTGAATAGGTGACAACCGGGTTGAATAGTTCCTTCCCGAGGGTTAGACATCAAATCTAATTGCTCTTCGTAGGTAGTAATTGTTTTGAATTGGGTTTTTCTAGATTACAATACGGTTAGGTAATATTCTTATGGGCGCACATATGTCTATTTGCTTAATTAGGGGTAGTTAACGGTCGTACCTTAATTACCTACACTGTAAGAAAAAATTGGTTGTTGATAACTATAACCAATTTATTGATATTTTAATAAGAATTAACTTTATTGAATTAATGATAAAACACAAGTGTCATAACTGTATCATCCCTTGAGCCAGACATCCCCATTGATAGTCAGTTCCCCTTTAATTTAATTGCTTTGTTATTTTATTTTCATTAGATAATAAAAGAAAAATCCCCCTTTATTTACTGCATTAGAATACGAAAGAGTGAATCACACAATCTATGTGGAGACGATCCCTTCCCCTGTATTACATTAAATTGTGATAACGGATTATGTGAAATATTTGATTAACCGGGCGACAGGTCATCTACTTACTAACTATTCTTTTTTCTTTTTTTTTTTTCTAAAAAAAGAACTTTTGGATAAATTAATATATCTGTGTATTTTGGTAAAAATGTATAAAATATTTTATGTTTGATTTATTGCGTAAAACTTATTATGCTCAATTTTTTAAAAAATAAACCATTATTTGAAATTTCTAAAAACAATAAAATAAAATATGTATAAAACATCTTCGTCCAAAAGTTATTGTTTGTTTGTAAACACCGCTAATCAAGTCATCTGCCACACATGATTCACCTATGTGACTTGTCGGTCGTACCTAGTTTGTAGGGTATTAGGTTCGGCCGAGGGTTTACGCAGTAAGCGCTTTCAGATAGCGATTGCGGATTCCCATGTCATAAAAAAAATGAAATCAATAATTAAATAATTTATAAATCATTCATTTGAATGCATACTGCTATCTACTTTCCTTTTTTTTTTTTTAAAAAAAACAATTATAAAGTGAAATATTCACCAATTATTTATTTATGTAAATAAAATTTTTTAATGATGTCTAATTTTTATTTGTATAAAAATGATATAATTAAGTGCATATTTACGGTCAAACATCAATTTGGACGAAAATAATATTTTGTGAAAACTTTAATTTTTTTAAAAAACCACTTAATAAATACAATGTTAGATGGTTTATACATTTTATTAAAACATAAAAAAATATTATATAATTTACCTTTAACGTTTTTTATAAATAAATTTTATATTATATTTTAATTTTAATTTTATATTAAAATATTATTATCTATTAGTTTGCGTATGGAGAAAGAGTATGGATGTGTTTGTTTTGTATTTTTATTAAAAAAATATTTTTTCCGTCTCATCTATCATGTTCATATTGCCGTTTTTGTTTTTCTCGCATCTTATGTTACTTTTGTTTTTTGGAAAATGATTACACAACTTAATCTCATTTTTAATTTCTAATTTTAAATTTCTTTTATAATTTTAATTAAACTAATTAGTATTTTAATCTTAATCTATAATAATATTTGTTATAAGATAATTATTTTTAATAATATATTCTTAATTATATAGTAATTATACTTATCATAAATTCTCATATCTATAATAACTAGGACATACAATGTGTGACGGTGAGAATAATAATAAATATATGCAATATATTAATTTTTTTAAAAAAATATATTAAAAAATTTCTCACAAAGAAACAAACTCTATATACTTTTAACAAGAAAAAAAAAATTGTAATATAATTGCCAAGCACCCCCGAAAACTTTAAATAATAAAAAAAGTTAAAGGTGTGTTTACTTGTAAATTTTTTTTTTTTATTTTAATTTTGAATAGTAAAATTTTTAATTAAAATAGTTGTTTAATATGATATATATATTGATGTGATGTTTAGAATGTAAAATTAAATTTTAATATAATAAAATAAATAAAAAATAAGTATGTAATTTAATATATATATATATTTTTATGAAAAATGAAAGGTAGAATAGTAAAATAAAAAATAAAATATCACAAGTAAACGGAGCCTTACTCTACAAAAGCATGCGAGGCGAGGCAAACAGGGCACAAGGAATCGGCGGATTTGTTGGGTCGGGTCCATAGGTGTATAGTATAGGGTGGTAGGGTGGTATGGATATGCTTTGGATTCTAGACAAAAGGGCAGGGACCATTCTTATTTTATTCAAATCCCTTGATTCCAGGAAAAACAATAAAATAAAATATACACCGTTATTTGCATGTGTCCAGATTTAGGCATCACTTGTATCTATGGGCCGACATTTGGAAATAAAGTAGAAAAATACTTTCTTTCATCCGTTAACATAATATTATTATTCTTTTTTTTTTTTTAATTTTTTTTAAAAAATTATACATAATTCATCATTGATACTAAATAACTGTATTTATTCATAATTTTACTACCCTTGTTTTAATAAATACTAATTAATTTATTAATTTATTTTTTATAAATATTTTAATAATTTATTTTTTAATACACTCTTTATTTTTTACTTATATCACTTCAATATTAAAATATTATTAATTTTTACTTTCCATACTCAACTAAATAATTTCTCGGACAGAAATAATAATAATAATAATGTTAAAATATATTCTTTTCGTTTGATATCAAATGAGGCCTTTAGAGTTTTGTAGTAAATTAATAAATAATAGTATTTTATTAGTCAGTGAAGGTGTCTAAGAGTTTTTAACATTTTTGCCATTTGAATTTATGTATAAAGTAATTGTACGTGTGATGATATTTTTATAATTTAAGTAAAAGTTAAAGGGTATTTTGATATTAGTGTACAATTACTTTTTCTAAAATATGAATATATACTTTGAAATGAAATAAATGAAAATAGTAAAAATAGGACTTTGAATTGAGAGGGAATGAGTATCTATTATTCGACTTAAGCTCAACAAAGTTGAAATCATCATTTTGGGTCTATAGATTTTTCAAAAGTTAAAAAATTAAATATTACCTCCGTCCCGCACTAAGAGTACCATTTGATATTTCCACGTAGATTTTTGAATATTAGAATTATACTAGTTTGTAGTAAAAAGAAACAAAAATGCCCCAATTATTATGGTGTAATATAAAAGTAATAACATTTGTGTAATATATTGTAAGTTGTAAGTGTATTTATTATGTTATCTAGGTAGTATAATTACTAAATTAGAAAATGATACTCTTGTTTTGAGACAGACAAAAATAGAAAATTGTATCATTCTTATCGTACAGAATGAGTATTTAATATGATAAAATAAAAGGTCTCAAACCAAACACATTTTGAGAAAGACAATAAAAAAAGAGGTGTTGTAAGTTCTCCAAATGATCCTTGCGAACACAATTGGGATTGATATCAAAGAACTCCAATATGTCCTTTGTTTTCAATTTTCTGGAGGTTTCCAACCAAAGGATGAACAAATGTTTTGAGAGAATGCAATGGTTCCAGACAGGCTTATAAAAAGGCCAACTGCTTTTAGTCTTTAAAGATGTTATAAGCAACAACAATGTTTGATTTGCCAAGTTCGAACCATTGGCCTAGGGTCAGTTTCGCCTGATCCGAATTTCCAATGAAAGAAATCAGCTTGTCTCGAATTCTAATGATCGATTTAAGAAGATAGGATTGCTGATGTGCAAATCCTACATGCCAAACATCGAGGTCCCAAAAACATTTGTATTGCATCCATTTGACCAAGAGGGATTCTTTGTCCAAGAGAAGAATCCAAAGGAAAATTGCGAGGAGCTCTAAGTTCCATTCCGAAAGTGATTTAAGACCCAATCTTCCTTATTCTTTTGGTTTAAAAATAGCGGACCAAGTGATATGAGCATACTTAATTTGCTATAAAAAAAAGCCCTACAAAAGATAATTAATCTCCTTTTTGGCACTATGTTTTCTTAAAAGATAAAAGGCGGCCATGCAAATGATGAAAATATAGGGAGAAATGGGGGCCCCTTGTCGCAATCCTTTTTTCCCTTGAAGCAACCCATAAGATCCTCTATTGATTGCCAAAAAATAAAGCACCAAGGAGATACTTTCCATAATAAGCTCACAAGTTTAGACGAGAGATTAAGTAAGAGAAACAACCCCAGAGAAAATCCCACGAGATCAAATCAAATGCTCTGCAAAAATAAAGCTTAAGCATGCACCTTGGCGAAATTTTTTTTCTTGAGTAATGCTGGAGCAACTTTTGAAAGAGGGGGGTGTTCTCCATCATGTTTCTCTGTTGAACGAAGGCGCCTTGCGCGTTATCAATGTATAAGGCAGCCCCATCTTAATACGGATTGTGATAATCTTGGAAATAGCCTTGTAAATAATTTTATAGCAAGCAATCGGGTAGTATTCCAGAACTTTAGAAGAAGATGTGAATTCAGGGATAAGGACAATGATCATATGGTTCACCTCCTTTAAGAGTTTACTGTGGATGAAAAAGTCGTTCACTACTCAAACATGCCTGGCCCAACGTTTACACAAGCTACAACAAAGAATCCTGCTGAAAAACTGTTGTTGCTCGGTGCTTTATCAAAATCCATAGATTTAATAATCGAATAAATGTCACTTTCAGTAACCGGCGCCAAAAGCTCGGGTGAAGGGCATCCGAATAAGCAAACCTCCGAGAATGAACTGTTGGCCCAAAATTTTTGCATCTGCCGGAGTTCTGAGCAGGCTCATGTAGAAATATGAGAATTCCCTCACCACTTAATCAATCAAAATAGTGATAGTGCCATCTCCGGGTGAGGTTGGCAATGAAATTTCTTTTCGTATTTCTCTTGATCAAGAAATGAAATGTCTTGGTACATTTTTCATTCTCAAAGAGGAACTTGCATTTTGCTTTTTTTAAGCTAGGTAGTTTCCTCAGGAAGAAGAGACAAGTTCTCATTTGTAGTAGTGCTCAGGTTTGCATCCAAAGCACACTGGGATGACTTGAGCTTATATAAGGCTTTCATTTTTTTTTTCAAAATATGGGAGAAGGGGTTCTTGTTGAGTTCTGTCAAAAATGTTTTCAAAAATTTAAGTTTGGTGATAAGCTGAAACTATAAGACTTGGATTTTCACTGCCTAGTTATCCCTAACAACCTCCGAAATTAAAGGATGAGAAATCCACACATTGAAGAAGCAGAAAAGGGAACCTTTCCTAATCTCTTGCACAAAAGTGACAATAGTTGGGGAGTGGTCGGAAAGTCCCGCCGGGAAAAAAAGGCAGAGCTTGAGAAATTCGTCGCGAGCCAAGAACGATTTACCAGTACTCTATCCAACTTTCCCAATATCATTGGTTTGACCAAGTGAATTTTACAACTTGTGGAACTGACAGGCCTAAACTTGTAACACAATGCAAAAGGTTTAATAATAATATGGCCAAACAAAACTATTGTTAAAACGATCAGATGGCTTCAAGATCGACTTTAAGTCACCCCTCACCATCCATATCTTCTATAGGCTATTTTTGAAATGCATAAGGCTGTCCTAGAGACTACTTCGTCTAACAAGGGAGCTGTAACGATAGACGTATGTTAACAATGCATTTAAGCTACTGATCTTGCTTGTGGCTCTTAGATTGATGCCTTGCTCTTTGACATTGAGAGGATCAATATTCACTAATGAAGGAATCTAAATAACACCAATGCTACCACTTCTAGTAGAATCAAAATTGCTAATAGAGCTCCAACCCATGAGCTTCCGTTGGACAAAATCTAAAAAGAAATCTGTAGTGGATTTCACTTCAATAATACAAGGAATTTGAATAGTAAAATCTTTGATGAGTTTAATCACTTCTACTTCCTTAAAGGGGTGGTGAAGGCCCCTTATATTCCAAGCACTAATCTTCATTGGTGTCAGAAGATTGCTCCCGACGATGTCTCCGGGTGTAAGGCCCGTTGGGGTCATGTTGCCTATTTAGGGGCAATGAAGTTTTAAGCGTTGACCTGCCACTATTCATAGGCTAATTTTACATTGAATCTAAGCAGGATGGTTGTTCTCCGAATGAAGAACTTCCAGAAGTTATCTGCTTTTAGTCTGTCTGCTCAAGGTTCGTCTGGTAATTAATCAGTTCATTGACCTCTTCTTGATAATCTGGACTGGGTTCCTTATAGGGAGGGATCAAGTTTGATTCTAGCATTCATTTGTCTGCTCCAAGAGTGTGATTATTCATTTGAACTTGTGATGATTGAAAAACTGGCTTTTTGTTATAAAAATGTATTTTTCGTGTGTTGAAGTGTCACATTGTAGACCAAAGCTTCTTATAAAATAATAGATTTTTTTTTTATGTTAATTGGTGAGTAATGGGTAAAACTTAGGGCATAAGTGGAAAGAAAAATTTGAGTGAAAATAAATGAGAACATATGATTCAAGTTGAATTGAATTGAATTCTATGCTATGGAATTTAAATGCAAGTACATACTTACATGTGAGTGCAGTGTAATGCGATGGTGGATAGAATATGATGAAATGAAGGTTGCAAGAGGTTTGATAACTCTAAATAACAACATATTTTTTGCTTGACAAGATTGTATATCATTTGAATTTTTATGTGAAAACCATCACAATATATGATTTATGGCATACTTTATTGATTTGTTTCGCTTGACATGATCCAGAACCTATTTGTTGAGATTATTAACATTTTTGTCCTCTTTAAGCGATATTTCTAGCCCAGAAAAGCTAAGTGTTGAAAGTCAAACGAAGGCACTCCGGTTTAGCAAGCGACACTCTTACCGCTTGCGTAAACGCCAGCGACAAGACATCACGCCGCTGCAGAAGCGAGATTGGATCATCCCAAAAATTGACTAAGTGTTCATCTCCCAGCGGTCAAGTCATTCCACTACCAGCCAGCGATTACAACACCGCTTGAGTCGCGTTGATGCCCTCTAGCCAACCAGGCAAGCGAGGGAGATCTGTGCCCTTACATTTCTGAGGCAAGCGAAGAGGCTACCCTTGAAGTTACGGCTAGCAACTGCTCCAACAGATTAACTGTATTCAACCGCCTAACTGACCAACGGTTTCAAATGCTGCTCAACTGCCGATCCTGAACATCTATAAATAGAGACAAATTCCATTTGTAAAAACTGAATACTTTCTGCAGACTTTTAGTGCTTTTCGAGAGCTCCAACCTTGTAAGGGAGTTCTCTAGTTAGGAATGGCTAGGGAAGTTGAGATCATCTCCTCCTCTGGCCTCTCACCTTACTGCTTTCTAAAATAGTTTAATGCTTTGATTTAGAACTTCGTTACTGCTTTTGTAATGTAGATCTTTACTGTTTTTTTAGTTTAATGATATATCATGATTTCTCCACACTCATCTTCATCCCCGCTTCATATTTGTGTCTTGAATGATAAACATAGAATTCTGATTTGTTGAGAAAGAACAGAGAAGAGTCGATTATCTAACCCTAGATTCGCGTTGTATTCATTAACATAATTTAGGTATTTCAATGTAGTTAAGTAAGCGGGAGCCTTGTCGACCTGCTTAGCTGTTGTTCTAGATTTGATTCTAATCAAAGAGAGGTAACAGAAAGGTAAAGCCACTAATGAGATAGAAATTACGATAATTAAAGGGGCAAAGGCGCTTGTCTATTAGGCCATATAAATGTCTAGTGATAGTAGCAGTTTTTTATTATAATGTTCTGATTCTTAGCGTCATTGAAGTCTTTTTGTAAATCCTTTAAAGTCAAGTATCAGCGATATGAGTTTCTGTATTAATCATTTTGCATAATTACATTAATTTTTTCTATCATTACGTGTTATAAATATATGTTTCTCTTCCTCACTAACGTCCCTAGCTCATTTCATCCATGAACTTCTAGCCATTAAGGAACGCAAAGATCACATATAACATTATTTGACCCCCCTCTCATCGCTCGTTTAGTACCATTTAGATATATCTCGCTCACTTTTCACCAACTCGCTCCCGCTCACTACCGCTCCCGCTGCATCTACCACTCGCGTGCTATCCTTTCTACAACTTTCACCAACCGCTCACTTAAAATCGCTTTATTTTAATCCTGTATTGGTTTAACTCTCTGGCTCGCTCATGAGCGACCCAGCTTTACCGCTTTTCCGCTGCGCTTAACTTGTATGAAATTTTTGATTAAATTTCATGACTTAAAATCCCTATGTTCGACCTAAAAACTCACTAGTAAAAAGAGTATAAATAATTCTGATAATGCAATTCAAGGTCTACAACTTTATCGCTCACCTAGTACCGTTGTCCCAATCGGTTTTCTGTCACACTTAGAAGAAATTAGAAGTAATTTCTTTAACCGTTCACTCGCCCAATAACCCACCCTTATGCTTTTATATTAATATAATAATACTGGATTGGCAAAAGAAGTTGAACCGTCCGCCGCTTATGTCACCCCATAGTGAGCAAAGAACTCTCCCCTATAAATACCCCCTCATTCTCACTTTTAGCCTAGAAATAACTTCCTCAGTACGCTATTAAGAAACCACCATTTCTCAGTGTTCTCGAATTCAAAAAATTAATGTCTTTTAACTGATTTTAACAAAATCTGAGTTAAGATCTAGGTTGCTATGGTCTAATTACTCGAGTTCATGGTTTATTTCTTCTGATTTCACACTCAATAACGCAAAATCATGAATTTTTTTTGCGAAAACTTAATGTTCTTCGAACTTTTGCAAAATTTCTAAAAATTGATTTTATGTGAATCTAGGTCCATTATTTTTTCGGATTTAGATATAATATCTAATATTCTTACTTTCTATGGATCGATTTTCTATTTTCACATGGATTTATTGTGTTCGTGATTTTCCCTTTTTCATAACGAAACTCTCTCTGGAGTGTTCTATTTCATTGTGGGAGGAGGAAATAGGGTTCAAATCAACGAGGTTTAGGATATTTCTGCTTGTTTATTTGATTGTTTATCCATTTCGGAACTAATATTGCAGGTTTGAGATTTTTCTAGCCGTGCTCCATTTTGCTTTAAAGTTTTGAAAAGCACTAGGCTGTTCCAAGCCATCACCATAGATCCTAGTGAGAGAAAGAGTTGTGTAAATGAGGAGCTTGAAAAATTTGAAGCGAAAATGTTGAGGAGAATCCAGAGGATACTTTCGACTTACGGAAGGAGAGTGGTAGAGAGAAGCTTAGGTGAATTAGTAGAAATAACACCACCAGAGGCTTATTACAACCGAAGAAGAGTGTTGGAGTTGACTAAGAGTTGGAGTGAGCTTAGGAAGTTGAAATCCGTCGAATTCGGAAAATACATCCCAGTGTTCCCGGTAGACTACCCAAATTTGAATACTCTGACGAAACTGAGTAGAGGTATCCGGTGAGCAACTTGTGGTTGAGTTACAAAAGACTGAAGAATTTCAGTATGAGAGAGATCGAGCAGGAATTCGCTCGTCAAGATGAGGGAGAGAAAATGAAGGCCTTCCGCTCTGAGAAAATATCTAGGAAGGACGCTGCCTACGTTGTGAAGTCTTTGCTGGCCACCCAGCAGTATGATTCAGTTCACGTTGTGAATTTAGAGACGGAGGCAGCATACAAAATGACGAAGGCGGTGGGAATTCTCTACAAACGAGGATTCGCCTTGGAAAATATTTCAGGCCCACTCGCTGATTGCATAAAGGAGCGGGGCCTGACGTGGTTGATACAACATTCCAAGGATCCAGTGGATGTGTCGCTGGTGAGGGAATTTTATGCCAACATGAGCCAAGTCGAGAATCCCAAGACCATCTACGTCCAAGGAAAATGGGTGGATTGCTCGGCGAGGCGAATCAATCGAGTCCTAGAATGGCCATTCCGCTACTCATCCCAAGAGATGGAGGAAAAACTAAACGCAACAGAGCGCTGCAGCTCGCTGGAGCTACAGTCGCTTTACAGGACCTTCACTGCCATCCCACAGTACAAAAAACAAAATCTAAAGTTTGGGTTGGTGGACGACGACAAGAAGGAATGAGTGAAATGGTCACTGAGTAGGATTATGATAACTTCTCACAGAACCGACATTAGGCCCAAACATTTGGTCGCACTGCGCTCCATCATCGAGGAAAAGGCATATTGACATGGCCGTTGTCATCTGCATAGACATCTGGGCATGAAAAACATAGTCAGAACGCTGGGTCATTAAACCTTGATAACAGATCTATGCAAACGAGCGGGAGTAGATTTTCCAACTCCAGCCCCTGAATTACAAATAAAACCACTGCAATCAGCGGAATTTCACAAATTATGGTTGGAGTCTAAGGGGTTTAACCTAATCCCCAAGGAGAAAAAGAGAAAGAAG
This sequence comes from Andrographis paniculata, assembly GCF_009805555.1. Taxonomy (NCBI): domain Eukaryota; kingdom Viridiplantae; phylum Streptophyta; class Magnoliopsida; order Lamiales; family Acanthaceae; genus Andrographis; species Andrographis paniculata. The sequence goes on from NW_026137402.1 coordinate 1,734,237, forward strand.
AAAGTGTTAGCTTCTCCCCCCGCCAAAGAAGAAAATGAAAATTGTAGGGGAGGCGATTGTCCGCTTGCCGGTGGAGGGTGAGGAAGTAGAGGAGTTGGCTTCAGAGGCCGGACAGGAAGGGGCCACCGCTGAACATGACTCTAAGAAAACAGTTTCAAAGGAAGCTGTTGCAGATGAGGAAGATGAGATCATTTCTCTCTTCGCTCAAGAAGCTGAGGAGAGAAGAAGGTTGTTCAGTGAGGAGGAGGCCAGAAGTGATAAGGCAGGAGAAGGCCCAAAGAAGACGACTGCTGGTGAGAAGAGATCGAAAAGGTAAGAAAACCCCGCTCCTGAGCTAGTTGTAAAGAAGTCGAAGATCAAAATGGCAGCAAAGAAATCAAAAACCCTCATCGGAAACTGACAAGGAAGGAGAAGGGGAAGGGCAAGGCGGTGGAGACAAAGGACAAGGTTGACATAGACCCGCTTTCTCGCTTGAGGAAGGGGATATCACCATCGGGGAATCCACCGACCGGCCCGAGAAAACCTCGCCAGTAAACCAGCCGCGCGAAGCGATGCCACTCTGAAAAATCAGTCTAATTGGCAATGAACCCATTTCTTTTAACCAGCAAGGGGTGGGTGAGCCAACTGCTGTTGGAGCAGAGGAGGAGAGAGAGATTGTAATCACTGAAGAAACTGTCGGCGGCATAGACGTAAATGTGAAGTCATTCAAAGATCAAGCCGCTGAGGTCCCGTTGAACCTGCCAATGAAACCGAGACGGTTGAGAAAGTAATAACGTCGTTGCCTATTTTGTAGATGTTTCCCCGAGTGACAGAACATAAAACTCTGGGGGCAGCTGAAGAACAACCAACGCCATACAACCCCGAGACGCGGACGGAGACAACAACACCTGCAAAAACTCTGACTCTTTCCTCAGCTAAATCAGACAAAACCATTATCGATGAGAAGGAGATGAAGAAGAAAGAGAATACAAGGAGTGACAGGTTCGACTACTCACTGAAATGCAGAAACTAGAACAAGAGCGGCAGTGCGAGCAAGCTAAGAAGAGGAAGATGAATGTACTGGCTAAGCTGCTCAAGTGGTGGAAGCCGCTGACCGAACTCTAACTGAGTTTCAGAAAATACTTCGAGAATAAAAAAGCAGAACAACAGGAGTATGAGACAGCGAGACAGCTAATATTTTTTTAGGGACGTCACCCCCGAGCCAGTACCCGATTCTGTGAAGGAAGAGCCAGAGCCAGTGGACATCAGCTCCGCGTCCGAGCGATAGTCACCTGCGCCCGCTGAGGCAAGCACTTCTGCAACTCGTGCAGTATTTGAATCGATTGAAAGACGACTGGATGACCTCAATGTGGCGTTGCTTAGCTAGTATGGTCTAGTACAATCGTTGATATACAATCACGTCAAGAATTTTGCTAACCACTTGGCTGCTATAAGCTCCATGACTGCCGCACTGGAGTCGCGTGTTGGAAGGCTGGAGACCCAAGCTACAATTCTAGGGAAAAAGCATTAGAGCCTCGAGAATGGATAGAATGATATCTTCAAGGCTCTCGCAGCTGTCACCCAACATAATGCAATTCTAATGGAACAACAATTTGACTCAGTGAAGAGCCAACAACGATTGGAGGAACTGGTGCGGCAGCTGATTAACAGCCCTCCTCAGACAGGACGTGGATCTTCGGACCCCAGTGATAAATGAACTAGGATCCTTCCCCTGTCATGTATAAAATTTTGAAAAGAATAGTGAGAGGCTTGTACATAAATTTTATATGATCAATGACACGACGGATTTTTGGTAACAAGTTGAACTTTTCAATATTGTGTGCCTATCATAATTGTGAACATGTGTTATAATTTGAAAATTCTCTTAATACATAGCTGTGTTAGACTTTTGATATGTTTTAGAGTAAGGTTAGACAATTTACGAGCGCTGAACTTAGTAATTTTTCCTTTACCTTATTCAATAATGTTAATCTTGAGTTAAATCAAGTACCCGTTGATATGACTTGAAAAGGTTAGTGACCCTTTCATTTTAATTTTTCCATAGTCAGCAGGGCAAACGAACTTCTGACTATCAACTTCACTCAAATGAGACAATATTGAAAAGGGAAGTCCTTAAATATTATAGAGAAGCGATGTAAGCGAAGCGGGGAGGAACTACTATTAAAGGGACTGAAAAGGCCTATGGTGCGATGAAAATCAAATAAGGTCACAACCAGACACAATGTATGTTTGAAACTATGTGACCTATCGCGAAATATAATAAGCGTTGAAAAAAAATTCCGCACCTTTCGGCTGAAGGTTCCCGTATAAAAAAACAAGTCCCTGTCAAGTGAGCAAAGTTAATTATGCCTGGATAACTCCGCTCATGTTAAATCAGATTTACAAGTTTTGAATGCTTAAGGATCAATTGCTTATATTTTAGATTCACTTTATTCACAACCATAACACTCATCTTATGCAATATTTGACTGCCTTGAACGAGTTAACTCGTTATTCATGCGATTGCGTTTGTTCAAGAAAGAACAAAGGTTTAGTGTGAAGAGGTTTAATAACTCCAACTAACAATATATTTTTTTCTTTAAAAAACTATGTATTACTTAATTTTTTATGTGAAAACCATCACAATATCTGATTTATGGCATACTTTATTGATTTGTTCCACTTGGCATGATCCAAAGCCTGATTGTTGAGATCATTAACATTTTTGGTTTTTTTAAGCGATGTTTATGGCCCAGTAAAGCTAAGTGTTGAATGTCAAGCGAAGACACTCCGACTTGGCAAGCAACGCTCTTACCACTTGCACCAGCGCCAGTGATCAGACAACTGCCGCTACATAAGCGAGATTGGACCGTCCAAAAAATTGACTAAGTGTTCATCTCCCAGCGGTCAAGCCATTTTACTACCAGCTAGCGATGACAACACTGCTTGAGTCGCGCTGATGCCCTCTAGCCAGCCAAGAAAGTGAGAAAGATATGTACCCTTACATTTATGAGGCAAGCAAAGCGGGAGCCTTGTCAACCTACTTAGCTGCTGTTCCGAATTTGATTATTATTAAATAGAGATAATAGAAAGGTAAGATCGCTAATGAGATATAAATTAGGATAACTAAAGGGGCATAGACGTTTGTCTATTAGGCCATAGAAATGTCTAGTGATAGCAGCATTTCTTGCTTATAATGTTCTTATTCTTGGCGTCATTGAAATCTTGTTGTAAATCCCTTAAGGTCAAGTATCATCGATCTGAGTTTCTGTGTTAATCATTTTGCACAATTACATTCATTTATTTTGTCATTGCGTGTTATAAATATTTATTTCACTTACTCACTAACGCCGCACGCTCATTTCATCCATGAACTTCTAGCTATTAAGGAACGCACATATATCACACACAACATTATCTGCCCCCCTCTCATCGCTTTTTTAGTACCATATAGATATATCTCGTTCACTTTTCACCCACTCGCTCCTACTCACTACCGCTCTCGCTGCATCCACCACTCGCACACCATCCTTTCTACAACTCTCACCAACCGCTCACTTTAATCGCTTATTTTAATCCTGTCTTAGTTTAATTCTCTGGCTCCCTCACGAGCCAGCCAGCCTTACCGCTTTTCTGTTGTGCTTAACTTGTATTCTTGATTAAATTTCATGGCTTAAAATTCTTGTATTCAACCTGGAAACTCATCAGTAAAAAGAGTATAAATAATTGTGATAATGAGATTCAGGAACTACAACTTCATTTTTTTTTATCTATATTTGATCATACCCAATAATGCACAATTCACTCAATGAACTCATAATAAATTTCTGCATAAATACAAATTTTTAGCTTATCAAGGTGAATGGAATGCATTTTAATGTTTAATGAATATTTAAGTAATAGTGAAAAGGGGAAGAAGGTGCCCGCCAAGTGAATGTTAGTGAATACATTATATTTATATAGTTCGTACGTAAGAATGTTACGCAAAAGTGTTCATATGAGATTTTTATTTGCTAATGTACCTCGCAGTTATGGGACTATTTAGCCTATAGGCACTATAGAAAGCTAAATTAATAATTAATTATTGAGCTCATGATCTATTTTTAGATTCATACCTCACTGCACCGTGAGCCGTTCTCATTGACACTTACGACTGATGAATCAAATGGTTAGTTCACTTCCTATGTTTTACTATATTTTAAAAGTCAAATTGTGGTCGGATTTATCTAATTAGATTTAGTTAAGTGATTTATATGTAACTCTAGTTTTATTATCGTAAGGCATTTTGCAAGTTTTTATCTCAAGTTTATGTCATCTAGGGGTGAGAGTGTGATAGAGGAAAATATGATATTTCATTACTGAATAGGTAATTGGATTGAATGTGCGATTACACTATAAATGTAACATTGTGATTTAGCTAAAAATATAACTTGCGGGTTATGCTATAAATATTTTCAATTTATCGAAGTGCAAAATTAAATGGGATGGTGGCGAGCATGCGACTCCTATCACAAGTGTTGTCAGCCACCGCCTTCTAGCGTCTAGAGCTCTTTACAGAATGAGCTCTTCTGCAACAAAATATGAATTTCAGATTGTAAAACCTTGATAAATGAGCTATGAGTTAGGTCTTATTTATAAGCATCAGCCAAGCTTCTAGAAGGACGCGATTGCCATTGATAGCTAGTGAATTTGATTTCCCACCGTCCAATCATGTAGATGCTAATTTTTAATCGACAACCAATAGGACTTTTGACACAGATTGAGATTAGATCTTTATCAATTCAGCCGTCCTTCTCAAGGAATATAGTCTTCCATATTTTGCTTTCCAAACTCTTTTCAAATTGTGAAAAGGCATCAGACAACCCGGCTTGTATTCATTATTTTCGTACGCAACCTTTTATTTCTTTTCAAAATACATTTCTTTGACATTTTTCGCATCTGCAACACTTTTAAAATACCAAGGCACATCAATTCACACAATAAAGACACAACACACATTTACCAAAGAATTTTGGAATAGATTACGACGAATTTAGTCTAAAATTGAAAGATATGCTTATAGAGATTACTAGGAAACATATTCAAAATTAGTATTATCAAACCTCCTCACACTAGCTTTTGTTTATCCCTGAAAAAAGTCAATCAAAAAGTATAATCAATAAAATATTCATGTCAATAAGGAATATCCTAGGAAAGTATTGCGATGGTGTTCAGAAAGAATCTTAAAACTTCTACTTCACTAAACTGATCAAACTATGTACTGAATACTCTCGAGCCATTAAAACTTGTTTGCTAAGGGGATTTTTTTTTTTTTCAGACATTTTTAGCTTAGTGGTGGCAACAATTTTTTGTTTAGACACCTTTTTGAATGGTAATATTTTCTTTTCAGTTTTGGTGTCTATTTTTTCTTTTCTTTTGTATGGCTCATTATATTTTGTGATTGATTGGAGTGCAACATTGCACATTTTTTATAATATGATTGCTTTCTTCTGTTTTTAGCTAGTAAGAGAAATCTTTGTCACGTTCATTGCCTCTCAGTCTTATTTTTAAAGAGCAAAGATGCGATATTTTCTCAAAATAGCTTAGCAAACGCAAAAAATGGTCTCATGTGATTCAACCAAGTGTGGATCAGAAGAAATGATGGGACACTCGCCTATTCAATTATTCAATTCATTTCTTAAATTTTGAATCACCCTAATTATTGAATAAGTTCAATTTCAAATTTCTTAGTTCGCGCTTGCAAGTTATCAGAAACTAATTTTTAACGTGGTCGTGAAATAATATCATAAGGACTTAATGTGATAGGAACATACACATATTTGAAATAGAACAGATAATGACACCGTAAAAAATATCAAGTTCATAAGAAAATATGCATTCAAAAAACTACTTGGTTAGATTTTTACTATTTTTTTATTGCGGATACCCAAGCCAAATCCGAAAAATATCATAATAGCGTGGAAAGGTCTATTTCCATCCTTCACGGCCTGACATTCACATAATTTCTTAGTTTATTCACTCCAGAGTCCCTCCAGTTGAGCCTGTAAAGATATATCTATATGTGTTAGTGCAGTTGTTGTGGTCTTAGTCTGCGATCCTGTGATATCCATATCCATGCTTGTCTCATGTGTTGGTTGCGAAGAGGAAAGTGCAGTTGTTTGTGTCTAATGCATCCCATTAGTTGGAAAAGTGGTGAGAGGTGTTGAGATGAATTAATACGTTTTTTTCTCCTCTTGTATCTGTTGGATGACTTCATCATATGCATAAACTAATCTCTCTTCCACAGCCAGTAGTGTGTGGACTTTGTCAAGCCCCGCGAAGTTGGCTGCTATTTTCGCCTCAACCCGCTGACGTCTTTCCTCAATTTCTTTCTTTCTCTTTTCCTTAGTGTTTTTTTTCCCTTTTCTTTCTTTTTTCTTCTCTCCTCAGCTTCGCACTTTCTCTGAATTATTACTTTCAATTTTGCCTTTCACTCTGCCTTCCATTTGAGCTCAACCAAGTGGGTGACTTCTTGTTCTTCATTTAGGTGCTTGGATTCTTATTCTAGTTCGTGCTTTAGCCTCGAGGTCATCAAAAAATCATCTGGCTCCACAGGCGATTGTGCATCTAGTTCCATTGCTTCTTGCTCCAGTTGGCTCGCAGTTGTGCGGTTGGCGGATGGGTTGGCTCTTGTTGCAGTGGCGGCTAGAGATCTTTATCTCCCAACCCCAACTGCTCAAGGATCGGCATATCATCCCTTTCTTGGGATAAATGTTGTTGAATAGGTAGGGTTGGTGGTGATAGTTGAGATGGTTGCGATTCAAGCTCCCTTACGATGATCCCTTCTCTTTCTATGTAACGTTTGTAGAGAGCTCTGCAGTATTTCTTGTTGTGCCTTTCTCTACTATTTTTTCTTTCTCTTTGGCTTTTGAAGAAGATGGATGCTTAACCACTCTCACTTCATCTGATTCTGTTCCTGAGCTATCACCCCTCTCCTTATTACTCAGCTTTCATAACGGAGAGGGTATGGCAAGTGACGATTCAACTTTCTTTGCTTTCTTCTTCTTTGGTTGGGTGGCTTGACCGGTGGCTGGTGTGTTTCTCTTCGATATTGTGGGAAATTTCATTGTGACCTGCCAGCGTCAGTGAAATTTGAATAGTGCTTGCGGGAACATATCAACGAGTCATTGCTCAACTAGGATTTCTATGCTTGCTGCCCAGCATGATTCGGTTATTAAATGGCCATGTCCCAGGTCAACAATAATTAGTCCATATAGGCTGTGATGTCGTAGTTGATTAACTGGCCGATGTTGATAGAGTGATTGCATAGAATTTTTGCTACTACAAATAGGTTTTTCGCACTATCAGTACAATGTGTGGTGCAGTAGATCTTTGTAGCCGCCTATTTAAGAAATGGTTTGTACTCATCCTTGATGACCTTTTAGGGTAACTTTTTGTTACTTCCAACAGTAGAGCTGCTAGCGAAGACTGAGAACAATCACTTCATATAGTCATCTATCGCATCTCCAATGATTTGCAAGAATCCAAGGACTTTCCGTAGGGTAAGTCTTCTCTCAGTGATAAGTGCTTTACGATCACCCTTGGACTCCCATCAACCCTGACTCATCTAAAAAATGTTGTCTATCCATTTCTCCACGTGCAAATTTGTATAAAATTCTCTAACTATCATGACGTTAGCGTACTTCACTGGATTTAGTAGCAGCTGCAACAAACTCTTTTCTAACACCCATCCAATGAGATCATCATTGTAGTGTTGTGCTTCAAATGCTTTTTCGATGATAAGGCTCTTTGATAAAAAAAAAAAAAAAGCTCGTGCTGAATGAATGCATCTATATTCACAAATTGCGTTTGGTCAAATGTATTGAATTATGATGCCAGCCTCGTAGCCTTGTCTGTTTCACTTCTAGTAAGCTCACCGTTGTGTGTTGCTATAGTTATTTTTCCTTAAACACTTCACTTTACTTTTTCAAAACCAAAATCATGCTCTCCTACCAATTTAAATTCTGACCACACGCGATTGAATTGTTCCTTTATGTAAATGACCAAAATATCTGGGGATAAGTAACACTGTGCAATTCACACAAGATACCTTTAAACTTCTACCCGCGGATGATAGTCCTCCAGAATCGACTTTTCTTTGCATGATATAGATCATTGGAGAGTCTCTCAATCGTTGCCCGGTTGTGAGTTGCGAACAAATAGTTCATTCACCTATAGTGTGCAGTAGGTGGCAGGGACTCAAGTAGCACAACCTTCTTCTCAAAGATTTGGTCAAGTTCTACAAAATCCTTCTGGAATTTCTTTTTCTTCTCCTCCTAAAAAATCCGCCTTAGGTCTTGGACGGAAATCACACATTTTTGGATGCCACAACTGGTAAGTCTTGCGAGTAGCCTAGTTGTCTTTGAATATGTTTTTCTATTATCAGAAACTCTGGTGTACACACCCCTACAAAATAATTGCAACAGAATGTCTCAATGTTATGATTTGATCCTAAACGGGTGGCGCTAATAACATTTTGGAAACACAATGCTAAGAATAAATTTTATATTTAAATATTACATCAATATCTATTTATATCACATGAAACAACTATTCAAATTTAAACTTTACTATTCAAAAATTCAAATCCAAAAATCAAATCCACAAACAAACATACTATTCGAAATGACTATAAGGGTGTGTTAATTTTATATTTAAATAATATTTTATTTAATATTATGTGAGAAAATGTTTGTTCACATTGTGTTTTTAGATGATACAATTCTTCATAAATATTATAAAAAATACAAGATATATATATCAATACAATATGTAATATATACACTTTATCCACTTAAAAACTCTAACAATTCAACACTAGATATTATTTTATATTACCGATATAATTTCTCATATTTAATATTAATTTATTTTTTTTTATCTAAAAACACTAAACGAACAAACACAATGTATATTTTAAGGCCTAAGATACGGTGCTAAACCGCCACTTTCAACACAGAGAAAAATCATTCAACAAGATCTATGGACGAAATCGATGGAGGCGAGCAAAATCTATTTGTCATTATTTCAACCTCAACCAATCCTTCAAAAAGTAAAGGAGATATCGAAGAAATTGAAGTTCTAGATATTTTATCTCATTCGCCAATAGTGGATGACAAAGTCGAATTATTTTCATAGTTTTTCAAGATCTGAATAATAGCCAAACTATTAGAATCTCGTTGGTATATGTTAAAAATTTGTGTATTAACAATTATTTTTGTATTAGAATATCCAAATTACTATTAATTAAAATAAATTAGCATTCCGTTAGGTGAGTTTAGCATTTATGCGTTCATGGGGAGCATTTCATACTATATTATATAACTTGATACAGAACTTAGTATTTTCTAAATTGTGTGACATTATTTTAATATTCAATTAATAATACATTGTTTGATAATTTTCAGCATCTAAAATAAACATGATTCAATGAATAACATATAATGGAACACATAAATTCAGAGAACGCTTACATTTTTATTGTGATTATGCACGTACTAGAAGGTTTGTAATTAGGATTAGATGCAAAAAGAAATTAAAAAAGAACTTGTATCATAAACAATCAGAGGCGGCTATTAGCAGGAGCAAAGTGAGCGACTGCTCAGGGCCCAAATTTGAGAAGGGCCTATATTTTTTAAAATTTTAATAATATTATTGTTAGATATATTAAATTTTTCAAATTTCAATTTTAATATGAATTTATATTTTTTCTTCTTCATGATTATCTAATTTAATTTTAATTATAAAATTATTGTTTGAACTTTTATCTCAAATCCAAACGTCGCGTTCACAATCTCACTTTCTCTTTTATTTTTCTTTTTTCCCTTCTCCAATCTAACGAGATATACAAACAATCACCAGCGACTAGCGTTCACAATTCCCCTCCTTCTTCTTCTTATTCTTCTTGTTTTTTCTTTTTCTTTTCTCCCTTAGTTCAGCGAACTGCGAGATAGATAGACCGCCGACAGCCACCAGCTGCACTGCTTTGGCGCCTTCCATTTTCTTTTTCCGGTATTGATTAATTTTAATTCTCTAATCTATTAATTCTAATTCTTCCAATTCAATTTTTGGGATAAATTGTTGGATTATGGATTGTAGGACTGCACACTGTACGCTACTTGTGCACGCGCCATGTTGTTTCTCCGGTGCAGAGGATTTCAATCCATGTTTTATTGTTCCTTATTTTTTACAATTTAAAAATAACAAAATAAATTATGTCTCCTAAAAAGAAGTATGAGTCTGGATATGAAAAATGCAAAAAGAAAAAAAGAATTGATGAGCTAATTCAATCTCAGAGTTGAGCAATTAATAAATTTGTTATAAGAGAACCACAATTGAATTCCGAAATGATTAATATGTTAGCAATAAAGGGTTCTAAAAGAGTTTTGTCTATTGTAAAAAGCACTAAAGATAAATTTGAAAGACAATTTTCTATCACATTCTACACTAGAGTATTGCCAAATAAGAAAAAATGCGATAGAGATTGGCTTGTATATTCAAAAGAACTTGATAAAAAAAAATTTTGTTGTTGTAAGTTGTTTAAGAAAGGTTGTGATAGAGGCTTATTGGCAAATGAGGGTTTTAGTGATTGGGTTCATCTTTATATTAGAATTAAAGAACATGAAATTAGTATAGAACACATTCAAAAGATGGTCACTTGGTATGAGTTGCATTAAGACTTCAAAAGAATAAAACCATTGATAAATAAAATCTAAAAGAACTTGAGAGAGATAAAGAATACTGGAAAAATGTTTTGTTAAGAATTATTTCAATTGTGAAGTTTTTTGCAAAACATAACATTGCATGGTTCTAATGAGAAATTATATGAAAATAACAATGAAAATTTCTTAGGATTAATTAAAATGGTAGCTGAGTTTGATCCTATTGATGACATTTATATTCATTATCCTAGTCACAACATTCAAAATGAGTTGATTCTTTTGCTTGCTTATGCAATTAAATTTGAAATTATTAAAGAATTAAAAATGGCTAAGTATTTTTCTGTAATACTTGATTGTACACCCGCTGTTAGCAATCAAGAACAAATGTCTTTTTTATTTGTAATAACAAATGTCTTTGATTTTAAGATATTTAGATATTTCTTCTAATTGTGTTTGCATAAAAGAATCATTTTTAGGATTTATTTAATGTGAATGATACAACTGGACAAGAACTTTTTTATATTTTTTTACATGAATTAAGTGTTCTTGAACTTGATGTAGATGATGTGCGTGGACAAAATTATGATAATTGATCGAATATGAAAGGAAAAAATCAAGGAGTGAAAATAAAACTTTTGGATTTGAATCCTAGAGCTCTTTATACTCTTTGTAGTGCTCATAGTCTTAATTTAATGTTGTGTGACATGACCAATAATTTTCGAAAAGTTAGGGATTTTTTTTTGTGTAATCCAACGCATCTATACTATATTTGCAAATTCTTAAAAAAGATGGCAAATTTTAATAAATAATGTGAAATATTTAACTCCTAAATCATTATCTTTTACTTGTTGGGAAAGTCGTGTTAATAGTGTAAAAGCAATTTTATTTCAAATTCCAGATTTTAGAGAAGCTTTGCTTGAAATTGCTGAAAGTAATGGTGATTCTAAAACAAGAAGTGAGACTAAATCTTTAGCTAATGACGAGCTAGGAGATTTTGAATTTATTGTTTTGATTGTAATTTGGTATAATTTGTTATATGTTGTTAGTTAATAAAAAATTACAATCAAAATACATGCTAGTTTGTGTTGCTAGTTTGTGTTGTCATTGAAAATGTTGAAAAATTGATTTTATTTTTTTGAGGAGTATAAAAATAATGATTTTACAAATGTTATTGATATTGGCACAGAAATTGCACTTGAAATGGATGTTGATCCAATTTCTCCTCAAAAGCGTCAAATTAAAAGAAAAAAAATTGATAAAAGTTTACTAAGTGCAGAACAATCTTTAAAATTATTTTTTTTTTAATTGTATTATTGATTAAACAATTGTTTCACTTGATAGAAGGTTTGAACAATATTTAAAATGTTTGGGTTTTTTTTTTTCTTATAAAAAATTGCATTTATTAGATGATATTAAAAGAAAAAAAATTGATAAAAGTTTACTAAGTGCAAAACAATCTTTAAAATTATTTTTTTTAATTGTATTATTGATTAAACAATTGTTTCACTTGATAGAAGGTTTGAACAATATTAAAAATGTGTTTGGGTTTTTTTTTTCCTTATAAAAAATTGCATTTATTAGATGATATTAACTTGAAGTCTTGTTGTACGAATTTTATAATAACTTAAAAATGGTGATATTTGTGATATTCACGAATATAATTTATATGGGGAGTTGAAATTGCTACAAGAGTGTTTACCTAAAAAAAAATTTGATGTTTTAGATATTATAAATTTTTTAAAATATGTTGATTGTTTTTCCAATGCAATTGTTGCATGTAGGATATTGTTAATCATCCCAGTGACCCTTGCAACCGCTGAAAGAAGTTTATCAAAATTAAAGTTGCTCAAGACTTACTTGCATAGTTTTATGTTCCAAGAAAGACTAAATGATCTAACTTTAGTAGCAATTGAAAATGAAATTTTGAACAAAGTAACTTATAAAGATTTGATTGACGAATTTGCTTCAAAGAATGCACGAAGGACAAGACTTCTTAAATAACAATCTTGTAAGTACTTAAAATTTAGTATTTTATAATTTGTTTTTATTATGTTATTTTTTAAATTCATTGATTTTTTTTTTTTTTTTTTTCAGTTGAATCCTCTTTTGATAAGCATGTCAAGTCGGCTATAATTTTTGGGAAGCTTGTTTAAATCTGGTTTATTCTTACTTCTTTTTAGCTTAGTTATATTATATTATACTCCCTCCGTTCGGAAAATTTAATCCACTTCTTTGTAAAAATACAAAGAAAATGGACTAAATTTCCCGGACGGAGGGATTATAATTTTTTGTGCAGAGATTTGTAATGAATGATGTATTTATAGTTTCTAATAATAATAATAATAATAATAATAATAATAATAATAATAATAATATTATTATTATTATTATTATTATAATTATTATAATAGTTGTTATTATTGGATTATTATTTTTATATTAGTTAAAATATTGGTATTCTTTACCAATAATACACTTTTGTTAATGAACATTTATTGAATATGTGATCAAAATAATTTTTTTTTTTTTTTATGGAGTTTGTTATTATAGTTGTCGGTGATATTATTTTAAAATACATTTAATTATATATTTATAGGGCCTATATTTTGTTTTTGCTCAGGGTCATAAAAAAGTTCGAGACGCCCTGTAAACAATACATAAAAAAAATTGTTGCAACAAAACATGGTACAAAGAAGACAACAATATAAAACCAGTTCAAATGCAGTTCATCCAGAAGAATACAACAAAATAAGAAATATCCAAACAATATGTCGTAATAATGAGACAAGAATATTGTAACTCAAACATACATCTTCAACTAGACCGACAAAGTGGAACACTACTTTGAATGTATTAGTCACAAAGTTAAAATAGTTAAACTATTAGCATTTTTTTTGCTTCAATATAGCATTTCGGTAACATGTATTACCATTCATTATTATATTAAAATACTCTAATTATTGATAATTAAAATAAAATAACATTATGTTCCATTAATTTCAATATCTACATGTGCACAAGAGCCGTTTTACCGTTTTTAAAGGTCACATTTACATTTTACGTCATTATGTTTAACATTGAAAATATTATTATATTTATATAATTTTTTTTACAAAATGTCCTTTTATTAGTATTATAAGACAGTAATAAAAATATTTTTACAATTTTTTTTAATTTGTATTAATATTCAAAGATCAACACGTAAAAAATAAAAGAGACTCTTAGAGCCGGACGAAAGTAGTACATTATTGAATGGAACTTTTGATGAGTAGAATACAAAATTCTTACGTTTTTTACATTATGTGAAAATATTTTAAATTTAAATATAAAGACATGTTTGTTTGATGTTTTTCTACCTCTAATATATATACATGATTCATAATTTGACATTTAATGGAATTCCTAATTTAAATTATGTATTAAAATATCTATACTATTGTTAATTATGTGAAAGTATTTCAATATGTATTAACTACTCATTAATTTATTAAAATATTCAAACTATTGTTAATTAATAAATTAACATCCCATTTCATTAATTTCAACATATACATATACATTAAGAATTAATTTATACTATAATATTCAACATGATAGTTGATTGGATTAAATACAGAATTTAAAATTTTTTATATCTTCAACTACCCCAATGTGCCAAAAAGGCAATTATATGCCAACTCATTTAAATAATCTATTTATTACTCTCTCTTTCTCATATAATTTTTTCATATTTTCTATTTTCGTCCGTTTCATATAATTTGTTCATTCTTTTTTCGGAAATATAATTATACACTTTAATCTCATTTTAAATTTTAAATTTTATAATTTTTTTAATCTTAATTAAACTATTTAGTTATATTAATCTTAATCCACAATTATTTTTATTATAAGATAATTATTTTTACTAATACACTTCTTAATTACTTTCTAACTACACTTTACCTAAATTATCGTATTTACAGTAATAGGCCCATAATATATGGGACGAAAGGAATATTAAGAAAAATTGGCAGTACCGATTCAACGGGAATTCAACCCCATATTTTAAAATACAAATATCAAATAGTAAAATAAAAAAAATTACAGTAAATTTAACTGGCCTAATTAATACCAATGACAAATCAAATCATATGTGACCCAAAGAAAGTTCAAAAGTTCAATTGATCAATTAATTTATTTTTTTGTATGTTGGGTGTGCTTGTTTGTTTGATTTCTAAAGATTTTGCTATTCATAACTTTTTTTTTTTTCTAAAATTAAATGAAATCTTTATTTTTTATTATATATATTATATTAAAATTTAATTTTTTATTTAAAATATAAAAACAGCACATTAAATAATTCAAATTCGAATTCAAATTAAAAAAAAAAAAAAAAAAAAAAAAAAAAAAAAAAAAACACACATGTTCAATGCCAATCAATTGAAGTTATCTATCTTTCTTGAAAATTATGGCATATCACCGCCGGAGATTAATAATAATAATAATAATAATAATAATAATAATAATAATAATAATGGGCTTTTGTAAGCCCAATATAAGATATAAGCCTTTGAGGTCCACTATTATGCAATGGCCTAATGTTTGGGCCGATAACAGCGTAACCTGAAAAATCCGTAAACATGACCAACGAGGGAATATTTGGTCGTGTGTAAGAACAGCTGAGTCTAGGGTTTCTCCGGTTCGTCGCCTCCTCCCATGGTAAGTGCTGCTTCTCCTTACGTTGCGATTTCAATTGCAAGCGTAATCTGTTGCGATGTGATTTGATAGCTTGTGAGTGTTGCTTTTCCTCTGTGCGTAATTTCTGCGGTGTTAATCTCAATGGTGTCTTTATTTGTTTTTCCAAGTTCTGTTTATATATATATATATATCCTCTGGAGCCTGTTGAATAGCGTGATTGCACATGTCGTGATTTTATTTATTTATTTTGTGTGCGAATGTAATGTGGTATACCTCGCCATGTAACCTGCATTGATTTGATTTATGTAGAGATGTTCATCTGCAGACAATCAGATGATTTTTGTACTACTTTATGTTGTCACTTTAACTATAGATGACAAACGCTTGGTTGTTGTGCTTTAGGTTATCTGTGCGATGATTATGGTTTTATCGTAACAGATGACTTGTAATTTTGTAAGATTGCTTTTCGAAATGTTTATAATAAATTCAAGCAAACCATATTTGTTAGGGTTAAATTCTTACTTGGAATATTTGCATCTGCAATTCATGCTGTAGGAAATATGAATAGGATCGAGGTTCTCATAAAAGACTTAAGATATGATCTCATGCAATGCGGTGTGATTGATTTATCCATATTTTTCAAAACCAAAAATTTCAAGGCAAATATCATTTCTATGTATAGCTCTTGTATAATATTTACTGTACCTTTAGTTTTCATAGTTAAGTATTCTATAATAATCGTTAGATCAATAGACATCTGAAGTGATCATAACTTCCCAAAAGATTAGTATATCACCTAAAACACTTAAGGTGCCTTAAACTAATTTAAATTAATCTATGTTTTTTGCAGGCCAAGAGAACCAACAAGAATGTGTTGGTATTGTTGGGAGTATGGTATGTTCTTTGTCCTTATAATTACTCAATTTTTACATGTTACTTAAACTGCTCTGCCTTTTCTGCTGTTTTCACCCTATCCTGAATGTAATATTTGAGCATGTTACATTTTTTGCCAAATCTCTTGTGGTTTTCGGCATCTCAAGGATGTAACTGTTTTTCATATATATTATTTGCAACATTTCATGTAAGCATGCTAAATTGTTCTAGAAGGAATGGGCCTATTAATTTTGCCTAATTATGAAGAATGGTCTATATATACACACATTGGTGGATACTCTAATTCTGAATTCTCTTATTTAACTTATTTCGTTTTTCTCCTCCGCAATGATTTGTTGCAGCCTGCAGCGCTTATGAATTTGATTGAAATTAGGGCGTGGCAGTGATGATAGATGTTAATCCCAGCTCATTTTGAGGCCTTTCCTGTGTGAGGTCAGGGAAATTTACATTTTTTTCTCACGTACATCGTCTGATCTTCACCCTACTTCTTTTCTGATTTTATTTTGGATTTGAGTTATTTTTATGTTTTTTGTTCTTCTTTGGTTTATTTTGGAAGTGTTCCTTGTGATGGTTGATTCGAAAAAATCATGCTAATTCTGATTGTTTTGTGATTAAGATTTAATTCACTTCTACCGAAGGAACACTGATGATTTTTCTTTTCTTGTTTTTTTTTGTTTTTCCCTATACATATAATACTCTTCTTTATTTTGATATCAATTTATCTGTTGCAGTTTTGATTTATTTTAAAAAAATTTCTTCAGATAGGAATTTGACTATTGTAGTTTTTTTGGTTGTGTTTGTTTTAGGATTTTTAGGAAATTTTACTATTCAATAAAATTTTTCTTGAAAATTAAAATCAAAATTCTATATTTATTTTAATATTATACTATTAATTCATTTTATTTTTCAAAACAATATACTCCTACCATTTCATAATAGTTGACATTTTTTATTTTAGTATATTTCATAATAGTTGACAAGATTATATTTTTAGTAAATTATCAATTTTAAATATATTTAATATATATAAAAATTAATTTAATTAAATTTCTAACCTCTCAAATATGTAGAATCTACTGAAAATTAATTTATTTTTATCTTTATCTTCAATAAATAAATATTTTTATTCATATTTAAATTTTTTCATTTTCTTAGAAAATTAGTTTATACTCCCTCTGTCCCACGACACGGTATTTAAGACGAGAATGTTTAATTAGTTAATAATAATTAATTATGATATTATTATATTTTTTTATAATTAATAATATTTATAATTTTAAAGTAAATTTAATATATATGATTAAAAAAAATTAAAATATATGTTTAAATATTTAAAAATTATATAGCAATATGAATATAATTTTGTAGAGAATAAAATTTTCTATAATATAAGTAAATAAAAAAATATTTTTGTTTATTTATAATTAACATAAATCAATTTTATAAAAGATGTATAGTTTTAAATATAGATAAAAATATTTATTTTTTTGAGGAGAGATGTAGAAATAAAGGGGTTTTAAGTGGGTCTTACGTCATTTATGATGTTGTATATTATGTAGTTAATTAAGTTGATTTATATTTGTTAAATATATTTTGAATTAATAATTTTTACCAAAAATAGAAATTTGTCAATTGTTATGGGACAGACAAAAATGGAAATAGTATCAAATGTGGTGGGACGGAGGGAGTATTAATAAACAAATAAATATATTTTTTATTTAATTGTAACATATATTGTTTTATTCTCCGTGAAAAGGTATCCATATTATATACTCTTTCCGTCCAAAAAAAATATTTTGTTGGAAGTGGGCACGAGAATTAAAGAATAATATTATTTAATTGAAAATAATATAAAGTAGAAGTTAAAAAACTAAAATACGGAATGATTTTAAAAGTAGGTTGCAGTAGTAATTAGAGGTAGTTTGAAAAAGTGGAATAATTTTGTTATAAAATGGAGACCACTGTTACTAAATAAAAAAAATATTTTTGAAAAAAAAAAGTAAGAAACAAGATAATTGTTTTGGGACAAACAAAAATAGAAAAACAAGACAACACTATTAAGACCGAAAGAGTATATTTTATTAGATATAATATTTAAAATATTTAAACTCATTTCAAATTTCTTTTAATTATATATATTGATTTTTATTTTTAAAATATCAACATCACTTTCATAATAAATAATAAAATAATATCATAACATACTATAATTTATATATTAAACTCATTTTTTTAAATACTTATTGTTTTGTGATAAAAAATTAACCCACTTGTTTTTTCTTAAGGAACATCACTATTTTTTTTTTTTTTTTTTCTGCTCTCTTCGTATACATATAATATCCTTTATTTTTATATCAATTTATCTCTTGCAGTTCCCATTTATTTTATTAGTTTAGATAAAATAAAAAATCTTGTTTAAATAGAAATTTGACAGTATTTGGCTGTGTTTGTTTTAGTATTTCTAGGGGATTTTACTATTCAATTAAAATTTTTTCGAAAAAAATATAAATTTTATTTTTAATATTATACTAATAATTTATTTTCTATTCAAAAGATTATATATAATATCTATTTCTAGCCAACCCAAAGTATGTAGATAAGTTTAACCGAAAGTATGGTCCAGAGAGGTATGAAGATTTTAATAGTCTCCAGTCCACCGTAAGACACATAATTATATGGGATTGAAAGTCATGGCTCTTGCTGTTCTTGGGAAAGAGCTCAAGAAGCCTTTGGAGGGGATAGTTTTTGAGTAATTGGGATGCCCTAAATTATATAACAGATAGAGTATGCTATGCTGCTTTTGATGTATTTTTATGTTCTATCCGGCCTATATACTATACAACCTAAAATCTTGCAAGATGCAGGGAGGTAATTTTTGTAGGTTTTGAAGTTGACCGATGATAAAGTGTAAGGTATGAATGCTATGATCTAATAATTTAAGTTTTATGCTTTTCTGCTTAAAAAGTATGTGCTATTGAGGGGTCGTTCTTGTTGGGTTTCGGCTCCCAACCATGTGAATTAAAGGCCCAAATTTAAAAGGTAATTAGTTTTAATTGGATGACTTAATTACCCCCGAAAATAATAATCAGCAACAGCAGCTGCGGACAGTGATATATCCGAAAAGAAAAACAGAACAGTCCCGAGTTGTTCTTCTCCCTGCGAAGTTTTGGAGACTGGATCAATCGGCATAGGAAACGTTGTCTGATCGGCTTGAAATTTTTACTGAAGTTAGGGGACATCTATATCTTCATTTTGTTCGGTGGAGATCTTTTTTCAACGGTCCGATTTTCAGATAAAAATTCGGCAATGAACCAGATTTTTGGCTCTGTTTTTGTTCGGTTTTTTCGTTGTTTGTGAGATCAAGATTTCGGTGACTCCCTGTTATTTAGGCCATATCTCGGGTTGTGATTTTGGATCTGATTTTTGTGATAGTGGAATTTTTGGGTGGGCTTAAGAGCCTCGTGGTTTTTCCTCTTTGCATTGGAGAGGTTTTCCACGTAAATCGGCTTATTAATGCTCCTGCGATATTTTAACAATTAGGGAATTTTATTGTTGCGTATTGCTATTATTCCCAACAGTTCTATGGATATATAGACATCTATTTTGCCAAAAACATTAAACGGAAATTGTAATGTATGTGTTTAATATATAAATTGTTTTGAGACATTAATTATTGGGCGGACTACCAATAGGGATGTATGGGGCGGGGTAGCCCCGGATCCGGTCTTAATGGGGCGAATTAGGGTAAAAAAATTTGGTTCGGGATGGGTTATAGATTTTGAGTTTTAGACTCTACTGGGTTCAGGTTTTACTAAAAATTCGCCCTTCTGGGACCCGAATCCGAACCCGGATATTTTATTAATTATTATAATTTATTTATATTTTTATACAATATAAATTATATTATTTATTTATTTAAAAAAATTAAATATAAAATAAAACTTTAATTCTAAATCAAATTTCATTTTGCATTTGTTTCTCATATAATTCTAATTATAATAGGGACTATTGTTGACCTCATTACTGCGGACTATCGTCGATATTTGATTTTTCTTATTTTTGAACTATAATTTTTTGATACTTTTACGCATATTTTTTTTAAGTATTAAATTATTTAAAAAAATATTTTATTCTTAAAAAAAAAAAACGGGTTTGTCGGGTTGGCTCCGAACCCAGAGGTTCAAGGAATGGGTCCTGGTGTGGGGTTGAAGTGGGACGGGACGGGTTTTGAGTCATAATATTTTCTAGTGAGGCAGGTGTCGGGGCCTGCAAAACTCGTCCCAAACCCGCCCCGCTGACATCCCCCGCTGCCAATTTATTTTGCGTTATTAAATATGCTTGTAGAGACTTGTTGGCTAATTTATTGGCAATAAGTGAATTCAATATTTAGTCGAGTTTGGATCCTATGCTGATGTATTAAATTAATTCAGCTTATGCTGAATTAATCTTAACCATTCATTTATTTTAGTTAAAAACAATAATTTAATTAATTTAACTTATCAATGACTAAGATTTAGTTTAGCAGTGCTGAATAATGAAATTTCAGCATGCTATCCAAGTTGTATTTAGTCTGTTCCCTTATGACCCCTTGTAAGCGTGCATTTTACAAATAAAGTCTAAAGGAATTTGGAAAGTCTGGTGCATGGAGGAGCTATAATAGTTTAATTGTTAAAGTTAAAAAATTATTTGAAATAATGATAAGAATACGAATGTGATAAAAAAAGAAAAGAAATGTCATCTTGCAGTCTTCTTTAACTATTGTATATTTAAAGGAATATGAGAGCCAGTTTTGAGCGAAACAATCTGAGCAATTGCTTAGAGCCTTTACTTCAAGAGGACTCAAAATTTTAAAATTATTATTAAATATTTTAAAATTTAAGTTATATGTTATCTCATATTTTTCTCAACAAATTGTCTCATCTCTAACCAAATTTTTTCTAAAAATTAATTCCATCTTCCCGGCTGTTTAGAATTTCTAAATATTTTTAAAGTCCATTATTATTATTAGATATGATAAAATTTATTATAATTTTTATCTCGTATTTTTCACTACAATTGCCAATTCAATTCTAATTCTAATAAACTATAACCATAAATTTTTTAAAAATTAATACCAAATCCAATTTTAATTCTAATAAATTTTAACTAAATTTTTCTAATATTAAACATATGTTCCTTACCTTTATTGAACAATTGGTTTTATAATAGTCAATATATTGTCAATTTTTATAATAATCAAGAACTAGACCCTACAGGCCACCATAGCAGTCTTATGAACACATATGTCATTGATTGTATATGTGATTAATATAAATTTTACTTTTGTAGAATTTATTATTATATATTTCGTTGGTAGTATATTTTTTTTTTTTTTAAAAAAATATTTGTATATAGGGCCTTTTATCTTTTTTTCGCTTAAGGTCCCAAAAATATCCGAGACGGTCCTGAGGAATATACAGTCGAGGATTCCGTTGAGCCCCCTCTAGCTTTGCGCGAAGCATAGGGAGGAATTTGTCCTGCTTCAGCAAAATTGAAAAATCACTTTACAAGAATGCTGTCGACAGGAGCGAAGGTATACTATTGAATTGTAGATACAGTATGGCAGCATTATTGTCCATTGTGTTAGACCTAATCATTGGTTGATATTGAATTAAATTTCTAAAATTTTACAACTGCACATCCCTGCTTGGCATTCTAGTGTGTGTTAGAAATAGAGGTTTCTACCTTAACCAGGGAAAAAATTGAACTCAAAATCATGGTATAATGAAAACTACCACAATACAACCACTACAAAAAAAATAGTATATTTGTAACGGAATTCCGTCCCTAAAGATCACGTAGCTAACGTAATTCCATCATTAATTCCGTCTCTAATATCATTAGTAACGGAAAAAGTAGATTTAAAGACAAAAAAATCTCGTTACAAAAATGATATTTTCTTGTAGTGAACCAAGGACATATATTTTACGTCCCTCAAAACTGTGAGCTTTAAATGTTGAAGGGAGTAGAAAGTGGTGGAATGCATTAACAATTTGTTCAAAATCTTACATGCCAAAAGAGAATATGGAGACATGGATCAAAAGCTCTCGTACTGATGTCTTAATAAGGCTATGCAGTTCCTAAGTACATAATCTAATTATGACATCGGACCTTTTTAGTTGTTGCTCTTCTCGGCGGTCATTCGGCTTTTTTTGTTGCTTTTGTTCCCAAGGCTTGGATTCAATACACTATCCTCCTTATCACCGAAGAGAAGACACTGCTATTTACGCACACTTGCTATAACATATAAAGGTATGAAATATCATGCATTTGTTAAAGTATTGATGTGATTGTATGAGGCATGTAAGAACACTAAGTCAAAGTTGCAAACTGAAATGTATGTAGAAGATTGATATTTTGTATGTCGTCCGTACTTGAGTTGAACCATTAAATGTTTTGTTAATTGAGTATTTTAAATTTGTTATTGTCAATACATCGACCTCAAATGACGGTCTATTTTTGAGTTCGTATTTAATTTTCATAAAGTTAATGTCATTGGATATATTTTTATGTTATCTTTCAAACACTGTAAACGGTGAGTCAATCTGAACTCAAACAAAAGAGTTGTAGCTAAAATAGTAGTTAAATGTCTATTGTATAGTCAAATGTGTTTCTTAAAAACGTCATAATATTTTTTATTTGAAATTTAAACAGAAAATCTCGCTTTCTCACTTATATTTTACTTTCATTATATTCCCAAACATCCCTAAAAAACCTGAGCCGCCGCCTTCTCCCCCACTCAAGTTTAAAGTGATTTGGGAGTAAATCTTCATACTTTTTTTTTTCTTTACCCCTAAAATTCGATTTTTTACTTCTGAGCATTATTTTTAATTATTTTTGTTATCTAAACCATAGGTCTACGATATTTAAAACATCTTTTGATTCCTTATGAATTTAGCTTCAATTTGACATATCATATGTGTTATTGTAAAGAAATTTAGATTTTATATGATTTTTGAAAATTACACACTCTATTTCTTAACGCAGTGTGTTCAATGCATTTTATGTAATGTTTGGGTGTTTTTTTTTCATGATATTTTTGTTTCATTTGGGATGTAGATATATATGTTAGCTTCAATTAAACATCAATTTTGTTTCATTTTGATGTAAAATGAGTTTTTATATAATTTTCTAAAGTTACATATTTTGGTTGTGTTCTTTTGTGGATTTTACGCAAGGTTTTTACTATTCATTTTTTTTTTCTCTTCAAAAAAATATCAAATTAAATAATTATTTTTTTTATATATTTTACTATAAATTTATTTTACATTTAAAACATTACATTATCATCTATTTATAACACATCAAACAACTATTTAAATTTAATTTTTTACTATTCAAATATTCAAACCCCAAAACTCAAACCCACAAATAAACACACCCAAATTTGTTTCTTTATGAAAGGTTTGTTTAGTGTATTTAATGAATTTTTTGCTCTTTCTGGAGTTTATTTTTGTGTTTTTGTTTGTTTAGAAATATAGATATATATATGTTAGATTTAGTTAGACACCAAATATGTCCTATTCATGGATTTTTAGTGATTTTGATAATAAAACTGCTATGTTTTTTTCGAATTGACCAGACTGTATGAGTTAAGATATATTTTAGATAAAATTCAAATGATTTTTGGTCTTTGAAAGGAAATTTAGAAAGTTAGTTTTGATTTGACACTAGTTTCATAATGTTTAGACTGACGATTATTTATGGTGAGTTTTGTAAGATCTGTGCAGAATTTGAGTAAGTTGATTAATTGTGTTTGGTGGTTATGTGAACTCCGATCAAACCAAGTTCTACGAGTCAGTGATATTTGAGTTGGTTAGTTTTTTCTAAGTGAGGTAAGGGGGTAAATTGTGCACGCCTTAAATGAATAGGCCATTTGACTAAGTGCCTTAATCGAATAGGTTATTATGATTATATTTTGTATGTGCTACATGGTGAAGTTGTTATGTATGATAGTATTAATTGCTGATGAATTGTCTGAGCCGTATATTTAACTATATTTAGCCGTTGATCAGCAAGTCGGTTGATAATTTATGTAAGCCATGGCGACTTATCTGTTGGTTGGCAAATCGCTTGATGAATTATATGAGTCTGCTAAACTGACAGTTGATTGTCAAGTCATTTGTGAATTTTGTAAGTAATAGATTTGGTTAGACTTAGTCATTAATTGACAAGTCAATTGATAAATTGCAAAAGCCATGAATTTGGTTAGACTTAGCCGTTGATTGACAGGTTGATTGATAAATTGTATAAGTTGTAGATTTGACTAGACTTAGCCGTTGATTGGCAAGTCGATTGATAAATTGTGTAAGTCGTAGATTTAACTAGACTTTGCCATTGATTGACAAGTCGATAGATAAATTATATAAGCCGTAAATTCGGCCAGACTTATCCATTGATTGACAGGTCGATTGATACATTGGGTAAGCCTTGAATTTGGCTAGACTTAGCCGTTGATTGATAAGTTTGTAATACCCTATAAAATAATTGTCTTCAGAACTTGCCAGAGTCCGTCGGATAATTTTTTTTTAGGGCTTAATTTATTTTGGGCTTTTGGTGTAAGGAATGATGAAATTGGATTAAAATTAAAGATGTTTGGGCCAAAAATTGGGCCAAGTGGATTAAAAAAAGTGAAATAAGGCTCATGTCTATATTTTTAAAAAAATAGAGAGAATAGCGAGAACAAGCTGTAGTAGGAGCAGGGTGTTCTTCTCTACCATCTCCAACCGCTGTCTAATTCTTCTTCTTCTTTCTTGGAAAGTTCGTCCACCAAAGCTTCTTCTCTTGCGTTCTTCTCTTAAGATAAGTGAGATTAATCTTAGATAATGATATCTTATAATTTCTAGACCCGTTTGTAGATTTCTTGTAATATTTTTCAAATTATTTTTAAATGAATGTATTCTAAATTATTAGGTTTTTGTATTTTCTCTTTAGAAAGTTTGTTAGGATGTTCTTTAGAATTTATATGGAATCTTTATGGTGATTTGAGTGGGAAAGTGAAGGATTTTGTGAAATGGGTTAGAAATCTAATTTTGCCCTAACCTAGTTTATGATTTTTTTAAAAGGATTTGTGATTATTTCTATTATTATAATTTTTTAAGTTAGATTATGCCTATTTGGATAGACATTGTCCAAAAAAATCATTTGGCAAAATAAAGTGAGATTTTAATGAACTTGTTGGATTTTTAATATTGAACTTCTTGTTTGGTTATTAAATGAAAATGTTGTTGGACGAAAATAAGATTTTAGGAGCAAATTTGAAAACCCTCTTTTAACTTTCTTTTATGTTGCAAAACATGATTATTTGATCGATGATTTTATTGATTGGTTGGTTAAATATTGAAAATTGAGAAGTTTTGAGTTGAAAGCTCTCTTTTTTTTTTTTTTGAAAAAAAAGAAAAGAATTGTCTAATGGAATGTTGAGTATTGAGTCAAATTGGTAATTGAAATTATCAGTCGAGTTTGATCAATTCGTCAATTGTTTAGGATGATAAGGCATATGCTTTCACTTCTCCTTGCAAACACGTGGGGGTATACGGTATTTTAGTATAACTAGTTAACCTCGAACTAGAACTCAAATGGGCTAGGTCATGGGATCAAGATGATAGGTTTCTTTTTTGGGTGATTCCGAGGTGCTTGTCATTCACGATGAAATTGTCTTTAGACCGTGATCCGTGACGGAGGGATGGATTGCGTAGAATCCGTTAGCGGTATGTTATATTGGAGACTAGAGGGTTTGGCCGTTTGGCGTCCCTCACAAACTAATAAATAAGTTGACTTATGTGTCCTTTGGGCTTCGAACCTTCATGTACCTATTGTCAAGCTTTTCTTGAGGGTTGTGACCATATATTTGCTATATGTAGTTATGTGATGAGTCAAGCGAAGTAATAAGATTGTAAAATCAAGTCAAGCCGGCCCTAATTAAGGTTTACTGAGGTTTTCTTCGTAATGTGTTCATCACAATTATTTGAGAATATAAGAGAGGTATAAGGGATGCATTAAAAAACTTGTGTGTGAGTTGTATTTATGTGATATGGGAATATTTCATCTAAATTATCTTCTTGACATGATTGTGGTATTCACCTGTGAATCATGACATATATCATATTAATTTACCTTTGATTAATTGTGCTTACTCAATCATTGTGTTGACTCTCTTTCTATAAACTTTTTGCAGGTGATGATGCTTTTGTTATGCCTAAATGATGCATCCACATCACATGATCCATTGGAGAAAACTAGGATTATCTCACCTCTTAGGATGCTTTTGAAATATAATACTAATGTTTTAAGAATGAAGACAATTTGAAATAATTTTTAGCTTACGCTTTTGACTCGATATGTGATAACTGGTGCGCTTTATTTTTTTAGTTTTTATTTAGTTGTTTGTGTTGGGTATTTTAGCTTTAGCGCTATAACGTGAAATTTTTTGGTTAACAAAGAGCCTTCTGATGTGGTTGGTGATATTTCTACTTGAGCCAACCAAGGTGTTACAGTTGGTATGAGAGCTTAGGCTAAAGGCTCATGCTTCTTGGTTAATAAAACTTGAAAGATTTCGGAATTTATAAAATAAATTAGATCGTGGGTTTAGTTGGACTTGGGTGCATTCATGGTATATATTGCATTTTATGTTTATTCATTGTGTTTATGTGTATTGGTTATTCTAGATGATTAGTTAAGGTTGGTTGAATCTTATTGGGTCTAATCTTGATTAGCAGATGCCCGATAAACATGTTCGTCGGTCCTCCTCAGTCCAATGAAGAAATTGAGAGTAGGTAATCCCAAAACTCTGAGCCTCTAATTCAGGATTCCGTTCGACCTTCAAACTCGACATTTGAGTTCTTTTGTCAATTCATGAGAAAGTTTGCTTAGCAACCCTAGAGTGTCATGGATACAGTGTTACGACATAGTCCTCCGACTTTTACTGGTCAGTCGGACCCGACTATTTTGGGAGAATGGTTGGATCGTTTGGAGATGATATTTAAGGTGGTGAAGACTATTATTGCCACATACTACTTAGAAGGATTGGACAAAAAGTGGTGGAATAATGAGAAAGTTTCACTTAGCAATTGGGTTACCATGGGAGATCTTTAAAGGGATGATACGGACGCACTTTTATCCCCACACCTTCAGAGAGCAAAGGAGGATGAATTTAGTGCTTTGGTGTAGGGTAATATGACATTGGAGGAGTACTTCATGCGATTTAATGAGTTGGCTGCCTATGCTCTGGATTTTCAAGCACGAATAGATTGTGGTGGGATGAAGATTTCTCTTCATAGTCCTTACAGTGTGGAAGTTGTGTATGAGGCAAGATGGTGTCCACCATCTCTATGCATGAGTTGACTCTTAAATATCACTTGTTCCATTGTGAGGTCCATGATGTTTTGAGGGATGAATATCAGCTTTTGAGCATTCCGGTGGTGAAGGAGTTTGCAGATATATTTCCTGATAAGATATCGGGGATGCCGCCTCACCATGAGATAAATTTCATGATTGAGATAGTTTCCGGCTGAACCGATGTCTAAGGCTCCCTATAGTATGGCACCAAAGGAGTTGGCCGAATTGAATGAGCAACTTCGAGAGCTGTTGGATAAGGGGTATATACGGCCAAGTAACTCTCCTTGGAGAGCACCCATTTTGTTTGTTAAGAAGAAGGACGATAGTCTTCAATTGTGCATTGATTATTGAGGACTGAATCAAGTTACCGTTCAGAATAAGTATCATCTTCCAAGGATTGACAACTTCTTTGATCACCTGAAAGGAGCAAGCATATTTTCGAAAATAGATTTGAGGTCGGGATACCATTAGCTTTGGATTTTAGATGAAGATATTCAAAAGACTGAATTTCGGTCTCGTTTTGGGCACTATGAGTTTATGATGATGTCATTCGGGTTGACGGCTGCTCCAGCTACCTTCATGGACTTGATGAATAAGTCTTCAAACCATATTTGGATAATTTTGTTATAGTCTTTATCGATGATATATTGGTGTATTCTTCCAGCAAGGAGGATCATGCGAATCTCCTCAGATTAGTACTGCAGATATTGAGGGAGCATAAGTTGTATGCTAAATTGTCGAAGTGTGAATTTTTGTTGAATGAAGTAGCATTCTTGGGGCATGTTATTTCTAGGGATGATGTTTCGGTCGACCCATCAAAGGTGAGTGCTATTGAAAATTGGCCCCGACAAAAGATGCAGACAGAGATTAGGAGCTTCTTGGGGTTGTCCGAATATTATCGGAGGTTTGTGCAAGACTTTGCAGGATTGGGAAGACCATTGACATCCTTGTTGAAGAAAAATGTCAAAGTGGTTTGCAATGACTTGTGCGAGCATACTTTTCAAAAATTGAAATGGAGGTTATTGGTTGCACCAGTGTTGGCGTTGCCGATAGATAGATGGAAGTTCGATGTATATTATTATTCTTCAAGACGAGGATTGAGGTGTGTGTTGATGCAAGATGGAATGGTGATCGCATATGCTTCGAGGCAGCTCAAACCGCATCAAGAGAACAATCCGACTCATGACTTGGAAATAGTAGCTGTAGTGTTTGCTCTCAAGATATAGCAGCATTATCTTTACATAGTTTATTGCAAAATTTACAACGATCATAAGAGTTTGAAATACATATTCACTCAAAGGGAGCTGAATATGAGGCACCGGAGATAGTTGGAGTTGGTGAAGGACTTTTGAAAATTTTATATCAGGAACGTAGGGCGAACGTCTGAGCCGGAAGTCACGTCATGACGTATGTTTGATAACATTACCTATGGAGTTGTGTCACGAGTTTGAGAAGCTACATATTGAGGTAGTGAGTCCTGAGGTGATTGAAGGATATATGAGTGCCTTGTCAGTTGAGCTCAAAATTTTGAGGGAGATTTAGGAAGCTTAAGTTGATGATGAGGGTGCAACAAGGTGAAGTAAGAGATTTTCATATTGGTCATGATGGAAGTCTAAGATTTCGAAACAAATGGTGTGTGCCAAAGGGGCGATTGGATATTAAGGGGAAAATACTTAAAGAGGCTCATAGTTCTACATATTCAGTGCATCCAGATTGTGATAAGATGTATAAAGATTTGAAGGAACATTTTTTGTGGCGCGCTATGAAAAGAGACATTGCGGACTATGTTGCCAAGTGTTTGAACTATCAAAAGATCAAGGCGGAGGATAAAAGACCTATAGATTTGATGAGATCCTTGGAGGTTCCGGAATTGAAATGAAACTCGATTGTGATGGATTTTGTGACTAGATTACCAAGTCGAGATCAGGCGTGGATGCCATTTGGGTGGTTGTTGATTAATTGACAAACAAAACAATTTTCATCCCAATAAGCATGACTTGAAGCATGCAAAAGTTGATAAATTTCCAACACGTAGTGAAGAGGTATTGAGTTCCGGAGGTGATTGTTTCGGATCGTGACCCTCGTTTATAGTCAGATTTTTGGTAGAAGCTCTAATAGGACTTCGGTACTCGGTTAAGGATGAGCATTCTTTCATCCGATGACCAATGGGCAAACTGAGCGCACTATTCAGATTTTAGAACATATGTTGCGAGCATGCGCGTTGGATTCTCATGGTCGATGGGAGGATCAGTTAACATTGGTAGAGTTCTCTTATAATAATAGCCATCAAACAACGATTGCGATTGCACCATTTGAGGCTATGCATGGGAGGAAGTGTAGAAAGCTATTGTGTTTGAATGACCTAAGTGAAAGGTGGGTATTGGGACCCGAGATGATCAAAGAGATGACGAATTAGATTCGTGACATTAAGGCTAAAATGAAAGTTGCCAAAGATCGCCAGAAGAGCTATGCCGACCTTGCTCGGAGAGATGGACATTTTGAGGTCAGTGATCATATTTTACTTAAGGTATCACTGCGAAGGGCGTGAGGAGATTTGGTATAAAGGAAAAATTGAGTTCGAGGTATGTGGGGCCTTATGAGATCATTGAAAGAATTGGAGAAGTTGTCTACAAGTTGGCTTTTCTAGAGACATTAAAAAGGGTTTCTGATGTTTTTCATGTTTCCCAGTTGAGGAGATATGTGGCAGATCTATCTCATATACTTCAATTGGAAGTTTTTTAGGTATATGAGGATTTAGTGAATGCAGAGCGATCCATTCAGATTGTGGCTTCGAAGTTAGATCGACACGGAACCATGATATAAAGATGAAGAAGGTAGTTTGGTCACCGCATAAGATTGAAAAATCAACATGGGAAACTAAGCAAGAAAAACGAGAAAAGTATCCGAAGTTGTTCGAGATAGCTCCTGGCATGTAGATTGATTTTGACGATGAAATGTCCTGAGAGGGGAAGGATGTAATACCCCAAAAAATAATAGTCGAAAGTTCACAGGAAATTGCTGGAGTTTGAGCCGAAGTCGGATTAATTTTATTTTTGGAGCTTAATTTATTTTGAGTTTTTGGTATAAAGAAAGATGAAATTGGATTAAAATTGAAGGTGTTTGGGCCAACTGTATTAAAATGAATGAAATATGACCCATGTCTATTTTTTTAAAAAAAAAATAGAGAGAAAAGAGAGAGCAGAGAACAGAAATGAGCAGCAACAACGTGTTTATCTCTCGCAGCTACAGCCGCAACTTCTTTTTCCTTGGCAAGTTCTTCCACCAAAGCTTATCTTCTTGGGTTCTTCTCTTAAGGTAAATGAGATTAATTTTAGATAAATGATATGTTATAATTTCTAGACCCACTTGTTGATTCGTTGCGATATTTTTCAAATTATTTTTTAATAGATCTGTTCTAAAATATTGGATTTTCTTATTTTCTCTTTAGAAAGTTTATTAGGATAATATGGAGTCTTTACGGTGATTTGAGTGGAAAAGTGAATGATTTTGTGAAATGGGTTAGAAATTCTAATTTTGCCCTAACCTAATTTATGATTTTTGGAAAAGAATTTGTGATTATTTTTAAATATTATGATTTCTTAAGTTAGATTACGAGGGTGTTTCGAAAAGAGCATTTTAGAGAGCTTTTAGCTTATTGATTAGCTTTTTAACTTATTGATTAACTTTTAACTGTTTGATAAGTCAAAAAACTAATTATGGGTGTGTTTACTTGTGAGTTTTTGGTTTTGAGTTTTTATTTTCAATAGTAAAATTTTGAATTAAAATAGTGGTTTGATGTGATATTTTGAATGTAAAATAAGATTCTAATGTAATAAAATAAATAAAAATTGGATGTTTGATTTGGTGGTTTTGAAGGGAAAAGAAAGTTAGAATTGTAAAATCAAAGGTAAAATCTTACAAGTAAACACAACCATGTGTTTGGTAAATTAGCTTTTTCAAATAGCTTATTGGGCCTAAAATGCTCATTTTTGAAACGCTGCCTATCCCAGCCGTAGACAAAAAGTTGTGTTATTTTTAATAAAAACAAAATTTGTACAAGTTGTATATAATTTGAATTTAAAGGGGGTCATATTCTCTAAATGAGTAATTTGATTCTCTTTCCGGGTCGATTTGTTTTCCAACCTGGACTTGGTTGGCTTCTTTGATCTGAAGAGATTTTGGTCTTCGGTTTGGCTTTGCCGGACTTTTGGAGGACATTGGTCTCCACGCGGGTGATTTGATCGTCGACTTTGAATTCGATGTCTTTTTGGACGATCCGAAAGAATTTGGTCTTCGGTTGGCTTTGCCGGACTTTGGAGGGCTTTGGTTTTCCGTGTAGACGATTTGATCGTCGACTTTGGATTTGATGTCTTTTTGGACGATCCGAAGGAATTTGGTCTTCAGTTGGCTTTGCCGGACTTTGGAGGGTTTTAGTCTTCGTGTGGGCGATTTGATCATCGACTTTGGATTTGATGTCTTTTTTGACGATCGAGACTTTGATCTTTAGTTTGGCTTTGCCGGCTTTTGGAGGGCTTTGGTCTCCGTGTGGGTGATTTGATTATCGGCTTTGGATTTGATGTCTTCTTTGGACGATCCAGACATTGATATTTGGTTTGGCTTTGCCGGCTTTTGGAGGGCTTTGGTCTCTGTGTGGGTAATTTGATTGTCGAATTTGGATTTGATGTCTTCTTTGGACGATCCAAAGCATTAATCTTTGAGAAGGTAGATTTGATGCTCCATAACGCTTTTTGGCGGCGTGTTCCTTTGACTTTTGGATTGAAGAGGGCAGGGTTGATGCTTTGGTGAAGAACGTGATGAAGATCTTGAAGCTTTGGGAGACACTTTGGAGACTTTCCCTTGCCTTTGACGAAGTCAATGGCTTTGGGAGCTTTGATTTTTCCTCCGGCTTGGGCATACGACAAAGAACGTTAACTTCATCGATTCATCAACCAATATTGGGTCATTTGTCCAAATCAGTGACTTTTCGATGAAGAACGCTTCGAAGGACACGAAAATCAATGAAGAACATTTGAAAGAGTCTAGAGAGACTTACCCTTGCATGAGTTTTCAAATGAACTTCGGTGTGTCAAATGAATTGGTCAAGGCCCCTATTTATAGGGGAGGGGTGGCCTCGTCTTCCTTTTTTAACGATGCCACGTGGCGCGTCATGATTGGCCAACAAAATTTTTTTATAATCTTTCATTTTCCATCCGATGTCGTTTTCCATTTTTTAAGGATTTGATTGTGCGTCTTCTTTTCTCGCCAAGATCTTTATATCATTTCCTTTCTTGAAAGATATTAATTTAAATATTTCATTTATTGACGAGATTAATTTTATTTTGCTGCTAAATTCATTATGACTCTATTTATGCACGTAATATTTATACGATATTTTCCATTTTAAGCAGATTTTTGCATTAATAGTTGATATTTCTTGTACAAAAATTAACATATATGCATATAATTAAATATCACACATTTATTATATCAGAATTTTATTTTCTTCCAATATATGAGATATTTAATTAATTTAGGCATTTATTTTTTAATGCCTACAAAATGCCCCTCGAGACTTGTTTAAACTGACACAAAGCGTTTGAAGCTTGAATAAGTCTCGAAATTTCAAGTCATTTTTTTTTTTAATTGAAATTCCATTTTTTATGGCTATCATTTTTTGTGTTTTTTTAGCAAATAATTTTTTTTTCGAATGCCTTTTTTTTCCCAGATTATTTTTTAGGGTTTTTCTTTTTCTTTGCCCAATTTATTTTTTAGGTTTTTTTTTTGACATAATTGACTGAACTCGGAGTTATATTAAAAGTTGCATACGTATCCGATAAAGGAATCAAATCGTAATGTAGTTCAAAACAAATTGAATTTGTTTGTTTGTGTTAAACATTTATTCTCGTGTTAAAGGAGTCTTGTAGAAAGTTTATCCTCGTTTCTAGGACATTGTATTTAGTTTATCCTCGTTTCTAGAAGATTATTGAAAGTTTATCCTCGTTTCTAGGAGATTGTAGAAAGTTTATTCTTATTTTTAGGAGATTGAAGAAAGTTTATCCTCATTTCCAAGAGGTTGAAGAAAGTTTATCCTCATTTCTAGAAGATTGAAGAAAGTTTATCCTCGTTTTCAGGACATTGAAAAAAGTTTATCCTTATTTTCAGGAGGTTGAAGAAAGTTTATCTCTGTTTCTAGGATATTGAAGAAAGTTTATCCTCGTTACCAGGAGGTTGAAGAAAGTTTATCCCCGATCCTAGGAGATTGAAGAAAGTTTATCTTCATTTCTAGGAGATTGAATAAAGTTTATCCTCATTTCTAGGAGATTGACGAAAGTTTATCCTTGTTTCCAAGAGGTTGAAGAAAGTTTATCCTCGTTTTTAGGAGATTAAAGAAAGTTTATCCTCGTTTCCAGGAAGTTGAAGAAAGTTTATATTCGTTTCTAGTAGATTGAAGAAACTTTATCTTCATTTCTAGTAGATTGAAGAAACTTTAACCTCGTTTGCAGGAGGTTGAAAAAAGTTTATCATCGTTTTTAGGAGATTGAAGAAAGTTTATTCTCATTTCCAAGTGGTTGAAGAAACTTATCCTCGTTTCTAGGAGGTTGAAGAAACTTTATCCTTGTTTCTAGAAGATTGAAGAAAGTTTATCCTTATTTCTATGAGATTAAAAGAAGTTTATTCTCGTTTCCAGGAGGTTGAAGAAAGTTTATCTTCGTTTCTAGGAGATTGAAAAAATTTTATCCTTGTTTCCAGGAGGTTGAAGAAAATTTATCCTTATTTCTAGGAGATTGAAGAAAGCTTATCCTCGTTTCCAGTTGCTTGAAGAAAAATTAATATAATGTGTTAATTGTGATTGAGTTTTATTTAGGACTTTCTGTTGGACATATTTGAATTTTTTTGATGTTGTAAGTATTTGATCTTTTATGCCTTATTATATATATATTATGTTTGGTAGTAAAAAAAGAAAGTTGTTTATGAATTCAAATAAACGAAACATGAAGCATAATTAAAAGAGATAGTTGCATGCTATTCTTTGCCACTCCAAGAAAGAATACTAAATAAGTAATGAAACTGAATGTTGAAGAAGAAAATAACATAATAAATATTTTATTGTGGAAGAATAGTGGAACATCCGAAACAACACGTCAAATATGGACTAGGTGCAATAAATTTATACAACACGTATTTTCATGTTTCATGCTACATGTTTCATTAACTTATTAATTAGTTAGTTTGCTACAATCCAGCCTCATTAGCTTAATATAAATAAAATCAAATTTTATTTATTTATTTTTCACTAATTTTTTATAATTTTATTTTACGTATATTTTAATTAGTTTTGTAAAGTTTAGTTTATTATTATTATTATTATTATTATTAGATGTCGTTGACAAAAAAATAGTTATGGAGGAGATTTTGGTAAAGGAAAAGACTCAGGAAGAGTAAATTGGACAACATCAGATCTTTATATATTTATTGGTTTGTGCATTGAATGATTTAGCAAAAATGAAGGAAAATTAGGTGCAATAATCTCACAAAAATGCCATGAAAAAAACTACAAGAAAGATTTCTACAAAATAACACATAAAAGTTGGGGAAAAAAAATTGAAAAACAAGTATGATTGGATGAGAACAAGATAGAGTCTTTGGAAAAAATTAAAAGGAAAATAAACTGGTTTAAAATGGGATCATGAAACAAAAAATAGTATGTGCGATTGATGAGTAGTGGAATATTAAAATTCAGGTTAGGATTTTATTTTATTTTATTTTATAAAATTTTCTAAAGCATAAATACCTTATTGTATATTGTTTATAAGAAAATGACAATTTTAAAACCTTGTGATAAGAAGGGATTGAGCCCGAATCTAAAATGGATTTTATTTTCACTCACTCACCAGCGACAAGAGAATATAAGTACACTCTTGAGTATGATTGCTCACAAGGTAAAGAAAAAAGAACTCATATATCCTCTTCACCACGTACTATTAATGTTGATTACTCAATATTTGGTGACACATCACATATTGATTTATCGTGTGATCATCATGATGATCTGATAAATAATAGTACTAGTTAGAACAATTCTATTGAGTGTGTGGGATAATATTTGGAAAGAATCTACCTCTACTTGCATCGGTATATCAAGTAATAATGGTACAAAAAACAAAGGAAATAGAAGTCTTGAAAGCAGTGACATTGAATGTGAAAAGATTGCAAAAACTAGTTCAAAATAGGAGGAAAAAAAGTTTATCAATGAAAAGCTTGACCAAATTTTCTAGTCAATTGCAACTATAAATGACTTATGACTTCATTGTTTTAATCATTAAGCGCTATGAATGCTCCTACATCCTTATTCTCTAATGATAAAGAAGTTATCAGTGTTACAGATACACTAGCAAAGTTGTGCACTTTCGAAAAATTAGTACCTGGTAGTCAAGAATTTAACTTTGTTGTGACGATGGTCGAAGATCCACAAAAGCGGTTAATTTTAGCTAATATGCCAAATGATGCGGCAATTGTTGGATGGAATAAATTTATGTACAGTGAGAGAAAGAGCGAGTAGAAATATCTTTACACTATTTTTTTTTTCTAATAAAATTTCTAAGAATGACTATTTGCAGTGTGATTTACTAGTATCTTTGCTTAGTAGGTTTTGAACATTGATTATTTAAGTTTGATAACTATTTTTTTCTAAGTTAATGAAATTATTATAACTTGTTTATATATTATAATACTCTATATATTTTTTATGATTTCTACTATTATATATTTTTGTTAAATTATACTTGTAGATATGGACCACATAATTCTCAAAGAATTACATCTACGACTCTTGCAACATAAAGACTTTTTTCTACAACTTTTTCAAGTAACAAAATTTCAAAATAGTTATTGGAATTTCATTGCATGAGCAATCGGTTGTCTTATGCATTATTATATTAATTACTTATACAAAGAACTATGTTTCACTTCATACTTTACCGGCGAAAGATGGATGAATGAATTATTAAGTGGACATGAAAAATGACGTTTTAATACTTTTAGAATGACTCAAGATACATTTCGATAAGTATGCTTTGATTTAGAAATAAGTATAGATTGAGAGCTTCAAACATAATTTCGATTTTGGAAAAAATTGGAAGTGACATTGAATGTGAAAATATTGCAAAAACTAGTTCACCTAAGAAAATAGGAGGATAAAAAGTTCATCAATGAAAAGCTTGACCAAATTTTATAGTTAATTGCAACAATAAATGACTTATGACTTCATTTTTTTAATCACTGAGTGTTATGAATGCTCCTACATCCTCATTCTCTAATGATAAAGAAGTTATCAGTGTTACAGATGCGCTAGCAAAGTTGTGCACTTTTGAAGAATTCACTACCAAAAAAACTGTTTTCTATTACGGCCGGAAAATCGTAACAAAAAGCCATATTTCGTGCAATTTGCGTATTTGCTACGCCTTTGTTACGACTTTTTTCCGTAATGTGTACTCGCGTAACGAATGTTTTTTGCCACGCCACTTTTCGTAACTATTACGATCGGTCAACGCTCCCTGAAGTATGGTATTTGTTACGATGTTTGTTACGAATTTTCTCTCGTAACGAAAGGTAGATCCTTCCGCGCGTGTGGCAGGACTTTTAGTTACGGTATTTGTTACGGAAGTTCCTCGCGTTACAAGTGTTTTCCATTGACCGGTTGTCAGAACTTGGTTTTTGTTACGACTATTTGTAACGGCATTGAACCCCGTAAAAAAAATATTACCTACTTATAGTCACGAAACCGTCTGTAACAACAAATATCCAAAGACCACTTTTTGTAACGATTTTCTGGCCTTTTGTTACGGAAAAATAGCGTATTGTGAAAAACAGGGGGTACGCTGCAATTGAAATTGTTCGTAACAAATGGACCTGCTGTGATGCGTATGATACGAAAATAAATTACGAATACAAAGATTGCTATAAACATCATCATCATTACGCCCCGCGCAAACATTAATTCATATTAAAATCTGAATTCCATACCTACCAACAAAGTAAAGCAACCCATAGAACAAGCCTACTAGTATCTACACATCAACAACCTGTTCCGCAAAACGTGCTTAACAGTTCAAACACAAGTAAACAACGCAATAAGCAAATACGGTTATCCATCAATCCCATTAGGCACATTTTTCACCATACGAATTCAAACCACAAAGGTCTACGCATCAATTCCAGACATAGTTCAACAAAAACTCAACACAATCCATCCAAAGACAGGTTCGACATTCAATCCATATGACAAACGGGGCAATTAACATGGGTGTATCGGTACCAACATTTCAAGCCCGGCGCATGAGCTGCAATTGCCAACACAGAGATTACTTTAAGTCATACTTCTTATAAATTTCGGAAGGCAATACAAGAAAGGTATTAAAGTAGATCCTTACGTCCTTGTAGCTCCACTCAATAGGATCTTCGCCGACGACATCGCGAAGGGTAGTCGCCCCAGAAATGGTCGGCAAAATAAGGGGTGTGTCCGGGACTGACGCGGATGTCACGAAGACCTTGACCAAGGAAAGTGTGTCACCTACAGCATTCACAAGAGCAATTTTTGATTACATTCAAGCATATATATCAACAGACGTTCGAACTGTATATATAACATGTCATAACACAGACATTATAAGTGTAATACTTTGGAACTAGAACAAGAGGAGTACGTACATTCAGACATGTCGTACAGTACATGGTATTACATTCATGAGTTAGGTAGCGAAGCACATTATACCCTAATTTCCTATGTAATTGCAGCTTGATCTTTAAACCAAACATCCTTCAATAAACATGGGTCGTCATAATAGCAGTTATTTTACCACCCCTACATTAACAGTCTACATCGCTTTGGAAATCCACGGATCGTATCATTGTATACTTCTACACTTAGTGAATCCATGCTAATACGCAATATGAGGCCTGAACAGTCACGAAAACCTACGATATCTCGCTGAGGCATATTAAAAGTTTAATTAAACATCCTCAAAGATACCGGACCAACCTGGCCCAGGGGGGCAGAGCAGAAGTCCCTCTGCAACAACTTTTTTCTCACCGGTGCGGGATAATAGAAGCACATGTGTGCCGACCTACAACAGACAGGGCATATGAGTTGGATAAGGTAGTACGCAGTCAAGAGTAGCCTAAATTAGACACTGCACTGATTTCTAAGAAACTCCAGGGCGTCACGGAATCATACCGTCATGCTTGGCTCGGACACAGGCCTGGGAATCTCAGGGACTGAATCAATACGAGATGTGCCCTATCATATAACATGCCGAGGATGGTAAATTCCTTCGCCATCCAAATCTCATGGGATACTCATACCAAACAGGTCAGGGATTATGAATACTTACTGCCTGGCCAGTAACCGCTCCGGAGTTTCTGTGCATGAATGCATACACATCAGCCTTGATGGTTTTGAACTCATCCATCATTGCCTTCAGCTCCTCCATTCCATTCTGTAGTTGTTCCCACCCATGCTGGAATGCTACACTGTCTGTTAAACCAGTTGACTCGCTGCGGGGATGAGCTGAACTTGCCGCACTGTCGACCTTTGACCGCTTCTTAATCTTTCCCCCAAGGGCCCGTCGGTACAGAGTCTCCCGCCCTTCAGGGGGAACCTTGTTTAGCTCATTCTGTAAATAAGTCTACAGGAAAGATTTAAGTGAGGCCGAACTTGCTCTTGTTGTTAGAGATGTAAATACTGACTGAATTGTAACTAAGTTGGGAACGAATTTATTCTACCAATATCTCCTCGGTTTCTTGGTCATCCTTTCCCTTGCCTTGTGTGCGACTGGAAATCCAAATCTCCAGATGTCGGGGTCCTTCCCCTTTGCCTTGATCTGCAGCAATACAAGGCCTTCTGTCATCGAAAACATAATGAAATACAGGAGAGGAAAATATGGGGATGGAGCATGACATGACTAATTACTTAATTGTAATAAAAGGTACCTCATCTGCCAGAGTCGTGAATGACTTCCGCCCAGTACGATGTGGAAAGCTTCTTTTCGCTACGTTCGACGCATTTTTCTTGGATTGAAGCTACGTCAAGCAAAGTTATTTAGTTCTCAGTCCATGCCCGTGCAGATTTAACGTATATTAATTTGGCATGTCCCTATGCGTACCTTCACCTTCTCGTCGCGCCAATACTCAACCAACTTCGGCCACTGATCGGGCACAATCCTGCTTGAGGGAACCTTCTTCAGTGCTTCTTCATCGTCCTCGATCGGATTGAAGTAAGTTGATTTGATGCTGTATTTCCAGTGCCTCCAAACTTCCCTTAGGTCAGCCAAGACCACTTTCTCCGCTGAGTCTGGTAATCCGCTGTTACTCTG
This sequence comes from Andrographis paniculata, assembly GCF_009805555.1. NCBI lineage: Eukaryota > Viridiplantae > Streptophyta > Magnoliopsida > Lamiales > Acanthaceae > Andrographis > Andrographis paniculata. The sequence continues at coordinate 1,774,234 of NW_026137402.1, forward strand.
GAATGCCGTTTCACACGGTTTCCACCAGGTCCGGAGAAGATGGTAGGGCCATATATAAGAATCTATATGAAATAAAAGAACTTTCAATTTAATGAAGTTTGCATCACCTGAACCTCCATCCATGCACCCTGTCTCTTCGTCTCCGGTATCTCAGCGAACGTGGGGTAATGTAGAGGAAGTCGAGCTCCGTTGCGTGCAATGACCCCAATGGCTGTCTTGTACTCGTTTACGTCGGGTCCGACGATGCTTTTACCATCCGGCGATGTGAATACAAGCATCCTGTGATCTTTTCCCCATCCACGCGGCATTCGTGCCGCCCCTCTCCCCTGCTTTTTCTTTGACGAACCAGCTGACACAAACAGGAGATTACATGTTCTAATAAGGATATTACATGCAAAATATGAAGTCACTAAATGTAATCGGTAATCTTTGAAGGCTAATTTCCAAACCGTCGTGCGATGTCATCTCGTCCAATGGTGCCATATTGCCCGCCTCTGTTCCTGTCATCAGAGTGGGGTCGGAGCCTGGCCCTTCATCCAAGAGTGGCATATCACTCTCTGCAGTCTCCATGTCCTGCGTCGGCGGAAGTGTCTCGTCATCTGCTTGTGTGGGGGGGATTGTATCATCGTCATCCTGTGTCAGTGCCGTCGGATCAAAAAGTGATGGAACATCCCTATCATCATGTTCCTGTTGGGGTTAACAGTGTCAGCCTATTGTAGTGTTATACTGAGAGTTCAAATAAGGACATGCTTTCGGCAAAGGAACCACATTACCTCCAAAGGGCCCTCTGAATCCTGAAGCACTGCCCTTCGAGTGGAAGATGTTGGCTTCATGCTTTGACCACGAGCATCGCGCTCTTTCTCCCACTCTGATGTGATGGACCGGAGTCGCTGGAGCAGTGGCGAGACCCGAGATCCCTTCCGTTTTGTCACTTTCTTTGTGGGATTGCAGATGGGCGATGGATTCCTGCTTGCGGGATGAGTTGCCTCTAGGGGGCTGTTACGTGCGGATGCCCGGGTAAAACGTCTTGCGGGAGAGACTGCCGGATCCGGTGACCCTCCAACGGCAGCACGTTGAGATTTGCCCATAACCTGCAAGACACCAGTGTTAGTTGGCAGTATGAAAACGTATATTAGGAGAAAATCAAAACACACTTATCACAACAAAGCTTATGAAGTGACATATTACGAGAAATTCACATAATAGTTACTGCAATTAATCAGGGTAAATTGCTTCAGCATACGCAAAGGGGGGTAAAGAGCTTATCCGCGTTGACATATTCGGAAAAAATCATAACATCCTGCGCGCGCATAATGGATGCAAAGTGCTTCAGCAAATCAAGCGAAAACAGGGCCTATGAACGATGGCATGCATGTCCGAAAGTGGTTACCTATTACGTACTTCAATCACCGACCCCCCCTCCCCACATAGATGACCATCTGTTGAGATGTGTAATTTATTCTGAACTGCGAACTCAAAAAGGTTGCGTGGTTGCCAAACCATCAAAAATGGGCCAATTAGGCTATATTCGCATACTACCAAAAATGCCCGCTTATTTGATTCTGCGCTAAGCACCATCATCTTCGGAGGATTCCTCCGAATCCGAAGGCGAAGTATCGGCATGGTCCATCTGCCCTGCATCTTCTACTACTTGCCCCTCAATACCTTCCCTTAGCCAGTAATCGGCTGCTCCTCTAACATTGCCTCCGTCATCTAAAGGTAACCCTGTGCTGAATCTATGATCGATCGTACTATACACGTCATACGTGTCTCGCCGTGACACCGGAACGACAACGCTCCAACCTTCATCAACCGGGTCTGCAATGTACCACACCTGAGAGGCTTGGGTCGCTAAGATGAAAGGCTCATCCGTGGGCAAGTTCTTGGGGTACATCAAATACTTAAAGTTCACACATTTATATTTGAACTCATCCTCTTTAACGCCCCTCTCCAGATCCACCCAGTCACATTTTAAAAGGAGATACTTCTGTTGATTGCTATAGTACACTTCCACAATGTCCGTAAGAATCCCGTAATATGCCACGGAACCTTCTCGTGGGTTATGGTCCCTAGCTGAGGCATAACTCACTGTATCTGCCGTAACCATAACACCTGCACACTGTGTCCTCTTCCTTGCATCCCGGTCTTGAACACGATAGCGTATTCCTGACACAATGCACGAAGAGTACCGTGTTGCATTGCATAATGGTCCACCCGCCAATGCACGGATCTCCGCTGAGATTGGGCACTCATCATTATTCGTCGGATCATCTACCTACATTTGATGTAAAGTAGTTCATGAACACTCGTGATTTCAATGTTTTTTGGGAGTGTAGTCAAGATACCACGTACGGACGATGTAGGCGGTACTCACATATGATTGAAACCAAGACGCAAATTGTTCGTTGTGCTGCTGGTGCACCTCACGTGGGGGTGCGCGAGTTCGACATGACCTAATAGTATCAAGGTGAATCCTACAGTGCAAAAATAAAAGTCGAAGATATTCAACACAGGTCGGATACGCATACAAGTATTGTTAAATTGATGTGAAAAAACCTTCGCAACGGACTGATTTCATCTATATTTCCTAGGATGTAGCAATGAATTTGGTGCATCGTATTGTAATCAAGATTGAACCTAGAACCAAACAATCCTTTCCCGTGTTGTGTCCCGTCCTCCTCCCCTCGAGCAGCCCGGTTCTCTTTGGTCTCTATGTCTCCGAGATATCTTGAGCAGAATGTCACGCATTCTTCCATGAGGTATCCACGTGCAATCGAACCCTCAGGTTGTGCCCTGTTCCGTACGTACCTCTTCAGAGTACCCAAGTACCGCTCAATGGGATACATCCACCGGTACTGCACCGGACCGGCCACCATAGCCTCCTCAGCCATCTCATAGAAGATGCAGTTTTGGAAGATACGTACCATCGCTGCAATCGCGGAATTAATGGAAAGTACCTTAACTTCTTCACTGGAGATCTATCTTTACCCTGTGTAAATCGCTTTTCCCCACACACAACACAAACCTCACGGTCAACATCTTCCCCGGTAAACAACATGCAATTGTTGATGCACGCATGGATAGTCTTGCATGTGAACCCCAAGTCCTTGGTCAGCTTATTAGCCTCATAGAAGTTCTTCGGAAGGACAACATCGTCTGGAAGTGCATCCCGTAACAGCTCTAACAGCAAATCAATAGAATTATTAGACCAGTGGCACAAAACCTTCAAGTGCAAAAGCCGTGCGATAAACGAGAGTCTACTCATCTTCTTGCACCCTGGTATGAGCTCTTTCTCTACATCTTCTAACATCTTTCTATACCCCTTACTGCCATGATGTATATGTTCATTTTCGTCATCCCTATGAGGTTCATTTCCACTGGGCCCCGGATCGGTGTGCTCTGTATATGCACACTCTCGCAATAGAAGTTCTAGTTCCTCCTCCCAACGCATTGGCATATTGTCGTTTGCAACAGCAGGGTTCACCTCTCCTTCTCCGTGGCAAGTCCAAACCTTGTAGGTTTGGTCGAATCCATAACGAATACAATGGAGCAAGACATCTCTACGAGATTTTGTTAAGCGATTTCCGCAAGATGTACAGGGGCAATAGATGCAAGATTCAGAGCTACGATCTTTAAATGCGAAATCTAAGAAAGCCCTGACCCCGTCCAAATATTGAGCGGAGATATGGTTCGCATCGTCTATCCAACTCCTATCCATCTAGCAATATAATATACATGCGATTCCATCAACAAAACATGCAACCAAAAACATATAAGTACAACATAACCTTCACCGATATAATAGGAAACATGGATGCTCTTCATGACGCTAGCATTATAATTTATCACAACATTAAGGCACATGGACCAAAATCAGCAGCCCTCACCACTTAAAAATCTTCCATAGATGCAATGTAAATAGTATTATATGGATATATTTCCCGTCACAAATGCTGGGCCGTCACAAATAGACACATCAGCAGCAAGAGAGAGTGAGAAAGAAGTGAAAAAGTTTCTGAAATTGACAAGACATGGAGAGCATGGGGGGGACATCCGTGTGTATGCTGCAACCACTATATCTATCTATCTATCTATCTATATGGGACTGGAAGATGGAGATTGAGATGGAAGACGTGTACTATAAGAATTTTGAGATAGATATACATATATATATAGAGGTACAGAAATGGCTCTCTACCCCAATTAGAGGGATACAAATAGGAATAGTACACAGCACCAAAGCCACAAGATTCACTGTATCTGTTTCCACCAAAACTGCATTTGCATCATCGTCTTCTCACATTACTACTCTCGCCCTCATCCTTTACTCTCTACTCTCTACTCCCTACTCTCAATGCAAAGTGTAAATAAGCCCTGGATTTTATCCTTAATTTATAGAAATGCTATAATGAATATATGTATGGGTGACTGTATGTGTATACGCATACTACAAATGCAGGATAACGAAATCTGATAGTAAATTACCTACGATCAGAAAACTGAACTGCAATTCAAGAAGCATGCAACTTGAGGTATTTCGCAATTCATAAATCTTGTTAAATGCTTCCCAACAGCCGAATTAAGTTTCCTGACGTAATGTATTACTTTGTATTCTGAACAAATTAGCAAGAGGATTGAGCTAATATGTTTTAATCTAACATTTAAGCTACCAGAACAAAGAAATACCTCATAAATTTAACATACAGTAAAGCATTGCACTTGGTGTTTAACTATAAATTAAAGATAAATATCAAAAAAATAAATTCAACCAAAAAAACTCTCCTTCTGGACAAAGGAATACAAATTCACCTCAAATGTAACACACGATAAAGCCCAAACAAATGGAGTTAAAATGTAAGACTATATCCATACCGAGATAGAGGCGAAGAACTTTGGAGTAATACCAAATCTTTCGGGAGAAAACTTAAAAACCTTACCTAGATGCCGGAGTAGATCCCTCGTTTCCGTTGATTTCACAATGCTCGTCGTCCTGCAGGTTCAGAGGAAGGAAACTCGATCGAGTTTTCTACAAGGGAGAAATGAGATTATGCCCTAATTTGTCGAAGATACCTCGCGTAATACAAAATCTTTTTCGAGCTACCTTCAAAACCTTACCTGGGTGAGGTGCGCCGGAGTAGATCCCAGGGACGGATCGATTTCACCTCGCGCGTCGTCGTCGGCAGCTACAGGAAATCGGATCGCGGGCGACTGTGAAAAGCGAACGAGGGAAATGAACCAGATGCCCTAATTTGTCTAAGTGTGGGATGATATAGCGTTTTTGTCCATTTTGATCGTTTCTGGAATGAAAGCGTCAATCCAGTATTTTACTTTTTTTTTTTTTTTAATTTAACTTTTCCAAAAATAAAAAATTAAATACCAGTAGTTACGAACACTTTACGTAACTAATGTTATTTTGACCAAATTCTACCATCTCATTATTTGTTACGATATTTTTTGCGTAACGACAGAACCTAAAACGTTGACCGGGTTTTTTTTTTTCGTCACGGATTTTGTCGTAACTAATATATCTATTTGTTACGATTTTATTGTTACGGACTCTCAACCCGTGGTGAATAGCCCTTTTTTTGGTAGTGATTAGTACCTGGTAGTCCGGAATTTAACTTTGCTGTGACGATGATCGAAGATCCACAAAAGCGGTTAATTTTAGCTAATATGCCAAATGATGCGGCAATTGTTGGATGGAATAAATTTATGTACAGTGAGAGAAAGAGCAAGTAGAAATATCTTTGCACTATTTTTTTTTTCTAATAAAATTTCTAAGAATGACTATTTGCAGTGTGATTTACTAGTATCTTTGCTTAGTAGGTTTTGAACATTGATTATTTAAGTTTGATAACTATTTTTTTTCTAAGTTGATGAAATTATTATAACTTGTTTATATATTATAATACTCTATATATTTTTGATGATTTCTACTATTATATATTTTTGTTAACTTATACTTGCAGATATGGACCACATAATTCTCAAAAAAATTACATCTACGACTCTTGCAACATAAAGACTTTTGTCTACAACTTTTTCAAGTAAAAAAATTTCAAAATAGTTATTGGAAATTCATTGCATGTGCAATTGGTTGTCTTATGCATTATTATATTAATTACTTATACAAAGAACCATGTTTCACTTCATACTTTACTGGCTAAAGATGAATGAATGAATTATTAAGTGGACATGAAAAATGACGTTTTAATACTTTTAGAATGACTCAAGATACACTTCGATAAGTTTGCTTTGATTTATAAAGTAAGTATAGATTGAGAGCTTCAAACAGAATGTCGATTTTGGAAAAAGTTGGAAGTGACATTGAATGTGAAATGATTGCAAAGACTAGTTCAACTAAGAGAATGGGAGGAAAAAGTGTTCATCAATGAAAAGCTTAACCAAACTTTATAGTCAATTATAAATATAAATGACTTGATGACTTCATTTTTTATTTTTTTTATTTTTTCAATCACTGAGCGCTATGAATGCTCCTACATCCTCATTTTCTAATGATAAAGTTGTGCATTTTACAAAAACAATTTAAGCATTCTAGAGAAACTATGAGTCCAATCTTTAAAGAAGTTTTAAAAGCTATTTGTGGTCTTTCAAGGGATATATTGAAGCCAAGAGATCCTGAATTCCACGAAATACCACCCTATATCATTCACAATACTCGATACATGCCACATTTCAAGGTATTTATAATATTTTAGTTTTTTTAATTTCTCTTTCAAAATTTTATGTTTCATTTGCAAATTTTTTGTATGTTGTTAGGATTGTATCAGAGCTATTGATGGCATACATATTACCGTCGTTGTTGCAGAAGAAATACAACTACGATATAGAAGGAGAAAAGGATCACCACCTATGAATGTTCTTGCCATATGTGATTTCAACTTATTATTTACTTGTGTTTTGACTGGTTGGGAAGGATCTTCACATGATGCACGGATATTTCTAGACACAATCAATGAATGTTTTTTTTTTAAAAAAAAATTGCTTTTGTTTGTTCATTTAGAAACAATTGTTTTAATATATAATTTTAGGAAAATATTATATGGCAGACAAAGGTTACCCAGAAAGAGATGGCTTTTTGACGCCATATTCGAAGATAAGGTACCATCAATCAGATTTTCATGGCAATGGTCCAAGGGGCTATCGAGAGACCTTCAATTACTATCATTCTTTATTAAGGAGGTGCATTGAAAGGGATTTTGGAGTTGTCAAGGTTCAATGGAAAATACTCAAAGAAATGCCGATATATTCGGTGGAAGTTCAAAAGTTAATCATTTGAATAGCTTTTACCTTGCATAATTATGTTAGGTTGAGTAAGATTTTGACCCAAAGGTACTGCATATTCCTTGTCCAAATCTTATTTCTTCGAAAGCTAAGAAAAAGCTATTGTAAGCATTTCCTCCACAAAAGCATAATATAAAAGTATGAGCACTACCACCAGTGAGCTGTTATGGATCTCATATTTGCTAAAAGCCTTAATCATCCTTATGGTTCAACCAATTCCCTTACACTGTGACAATAAATCAGCCTTGCACATTGCTCAAAATCCGGTTATTCATAAGAGAACCAAGCACATAGAGATTGCTTGTCATCTGGTCAAACACCATTACTTGACTGGGTCCATCTTACCAGTGCATGTTGGAAGCAGGCGGCAACTCGCTGACATCTTCATTAAAGCGCTTCCAAGATCTTTGTTCAATGATCTTCGCACCAAGCTCAGCATGGCTGCTTTTGGCTTGAGAGTGTGTGAACGTATTGAAAAAAATGATGGAAAAAAAAAAGGAAAGACGTCCATGAATTCTACTAAGGATGAATGCAAAAAATGAATCAAAGAAGAAAAATATGAATCGTTTTAAGCTCATATATATTGGGCTATATATACTTGCTTTTGTACATTAGTTATTTTAGTCTCTTAGGCCCATTTTCCTTAGCTCCATTTTGGGCTTGGTTATGTTAGTTTGTTAGATTGTTGGTTAGGTTATTAGTGGGGTGAGAAATCATACAGTTGAACGGCATAATATTATCTGTGTAGTTTTGTTCCTTTGGTGAGATACACAACACAATTTTCTCTCTAAATTGTCTCACAGGCAGCGGTGAGGAAACAGAGAATCCGGAAGTGCAACGGATTGGCAAATGATGAGAGCTTAACTTTAGAATAATGGTTTCATTTGTAACATGATGTCGCTACTTTGTTCTCATATTCAATTACGTTCTCACCGGTGTTCACATGGTAATGCTTTCTTCCTACTGTAGTGCTTGCGATTTTATAAAATTCTTTAAATTTCGAAGCGATGCACATGTGCTTCTGTTCGCAATTTTTTTTTTTCATTTTTTTATGTTTAACTTGTCGTTCGTTTATGTTGTTTACTAAATTTGGTGGAGAACACAAGCAGTGATAGCTTTGATTTATACTACGGTCTTTTCATGTACAATGAGAACGCCATGGAAGAGCTGGAGAGGTTGGATTTGGCATTTGAGGCATTGAAGAAAGAGCTATTTGGACACTTACACGAGGTTTTAAGGAAGCAGTTGTTTGGAAAGGCAGAGGAAGGAGGCTTTCAAAGGCCAAAGTTGGCTAAGCTACCCAAGAACGGGACACCATTGTTGCCATCACAATTTGAGGCTTACAACACCCAGAAAAACAACAAGGATGTCTACTTTCTGTAGATTAGGTATGGCTGCCATGAATTATCTACTTGACTTGGTGAAATCGATATTGCTTGTATCTGTGTTGGATAACAAAGAATGTGTAGATTTGTCAAAATCTCATTGCCTATTGTCAATAGATCGAAATGGTTGGATTCATAGTATGTGGGGAAGAACTATATGTTATGCTCTTCTATATTTACATCAATGAATATTAGTTTGATTAAGATGCATTAGATGGCACCTCCATTGATGACAAATTTGTTCTTTTTTATGATGCTTTCGTTGGAGCAGTATTAATTTATATAAGCGGTTAACATCGTAACAAATAATAGTTTTTGTTACGACAATTTCAGTGACCAAATATTTATTTTCTTGGTCAACGTTTTAGGTTCTTTAACTACGCAAAATAATCCGTAATAAAAACGGAGTTGGTAGACTTTGTTCAAAATAATAATTAGTTACGATTGTGCTTCATAACAAATGGTGTTTACATTTATTTTTTAAATTTAAAAGATATTTTGGATTTAAAAAAAAGGTAAAACGCTATAGCGCTTTTGGAAAACTAAGAACGATTTCATACCCACACACGCAGGCTTGCTTCTTCCCCTCCTCGGTGCCGAATAGATTTCACACTTAGCGAATTTCAGAAAGTTAGGGCACAACTCATTCTTCGACGCGATTTCTCAATCAGCAGACGCGACGTACTGGGTGAAGGTGGGATCGAGGAGGTTAATCGGCACCGGCGTCCAGGTAATATTTTTAAGTTATCTCGAGTAGTATGATGATCGATCCACGGATCTTCGTCGCGTCCTCTGTAAGGAGAAATCGATATAGGGCGTTGTAATATTCTTCTTCTTTCTCAGGTGGTATTGGGAATTTTATGGCTTGTGTGTGATATACAGAACTTGATTAGTTGGTAGGATAACGTATTCTTGTGTTAGAGAACTAGTAGGCGGATTGTTTAAGTTCCCTGTGAAGTTTGATTTATTAATGGTGTAATTTTATCATATGATTATTTTGGTTCTCGAATTTTGGTTTTTGGTCTGCTGGTTTGAAAGGGAAGAATCTCAACCTGCACCTGTTCGACTCTACCCTGGGATCAGTATGGGTTGAGGTGTTTGTGTTTCTGTCTTGTTGTTTAAGATGGGTGATGAGAGTATAAAAATGACAAAATAATACATGGCTAGAGTATAAAATTATTTATAATGAGAGTATATTGTATCGTGACTGACGAAGAAACTCTGGTATGAGTAGGGAAAGATAACAACGCGCACAGCCACGGGGCTGACAGCTGAGATGCACCCAGCCTGGCTCGCTGTCGTCTGCAGGTATTTCGTCACAATGCCAATCAGCTTCATTTTTGCATTACAATTATACTCATTGTTCCAGTTACAGTGAGTCGTCGTCTTTTATTTCAAATTTGTGCCGGAAAGGGAGGGTAAGAGGTGCTGATACTTTGCCTGGATCAGATCAGATCCTTTATTTGTTTATTTTATATATTATAACATAGTTAGATTCAATTCATCGTATTCACTCTCAAATTGATTGAGGGTGAGATGACAATTGTTTTCACGAGGCTGTTTTCTTCACTCTTCGGGAACAAGGAAGGTCGGATTCTTGTGTTGGGTCTCGACAATGCCGGAAAGACCACCATTCTTTGTATGCCTCATTTTTCGCTTCATACGATTCATGTTGTTGTGGTCACTTACTTGCCTTGGTGATGACTTTTAATTAATTCTCTTTAGCTATTGGTTTTCGCAGATCGACTTCAGATGGGCGAAGTAGTGTCTACTATTCCAAGTACTTACCTTGTTATCCTTACTTTAAGCAATTCGATACTGTTATTCTATGAACGTGGGTTGACTGACATTTAACGCGCTAATTTTTGGATATTTTGCGTTGTTTCTAATTGTTTTATGTTATTCTCTTCTCTTGAGCTTGTTTTGGTTGCTTCCTTGAGTTCATTAATTTGCTGCATCTATTTCATAAGCAGAATTTAATATGACAAATGGTGATATGCAAAATGTGTAGTCTGAAAATAGGATTAGGGAAACTTTGCTTTACTTGATTAATGAGTAGATGTCTTTTACATTTTATAGCTATTGGGTTCAATATGGAAACAGTGCAATATAACAACATAAAGTTCCAAGTTTTGGATTTAGGTGAGTTTATCATCCTTAATAGAATTGGGATTGTTTTCAAAGTTTTTTGGCTTTCAAGATCCTTGTTGTTTGACTTGGACTCGTGAATTTGTTTATTTTCATATGGGGTTCATCATTTTAATTTGTAATTTCTGAGTTTGGTTGTTATTGATTGTGTCATGTGTCGCCCTTGGTGATTTATGTTGAAATTATGAAAAGAAGGAGCCGAGGACTTCTTGGCTTTAGGTTTTCACTCTCATTAGAGCTCCAGAGCATGAAAAAAAATGATGTCCATGGATGAATTATTCACATTAATACACAGTGGAATGAATTTGTAACAACTATCAGCTATTAAATGTTGCCACTGGCTGTGGTTTCAAATGCTGCCATATATTATAAAAGATAATTGTAGGTTTATCTTAACTGAATTAGAGAATGTAGACTACAAGTCAACAATATCCTTCTAGTTAGCCCAAGATTTTTTTTTAAAAAGATATATATAATCACTTCACCAATGAGGGAGGAATATTGTTTTGTTATACTTGCAGTTTCGGCGTGTCTCATGAGCTAAATGATTGGAATGTAAATGTTTTAAATTTGCTTCCTTATTTTTTCTTGTTCATTCTTTCCATCAAGGAGCCGAAGGATTTTATAAGCTATGATTTACTTTATAGACATACGATTTGCTTATGAGGGTGGGTCGTGATTCTAGAGTATAATTAGGCATCTAGGCCATTAAGCTTAATGCAACTACAAAACACAGTTATAACTTTAACCTGTGGAAGTCATAAAATAACATTCAAGAAAATAACCATGGGAATGCTCTTTGTTATCACAATTTCATTTATGCTCAATGGTTTTGTGATTACTTAGTAGTTTCTCTTCCAACCAATTCTAAGAAGTCATTCTAAAGTTTTTTATTCGTAACATTGGTGGTTCTCCTTGTTGTGGCAGGTGGGCAGACCAGTATCATGTAACTATTTACTCATATTTGGAAAGTAATTACTTGTGATTTTTATTTCTATCGTCTATTTAGTTAATTTGTCCAATTTAATGGTTCTCTTTTCAATCACACAATACTGACATGTGTCTGTACCCTGTCTAATATTGCCTATTGGATTTGTGCAGTAATGACATTTTTTCGTTCTAAATCCATGTTAAAATCTCTCTCTAATGATTTTTTTTCATACTTTACTACTTTTCAATAGAATGTTTTATTTTTTATTCTGTATTTAAGAATTGATAGATTTAGTTAATTACTACCATGGATAAATAGTTTACCCAGGTGAAATTGTCAAAATAATATTCTGTTTTCAGGTAGGAATTGCTTTTATTGTTATTATTTCTTTAAAAAAAATTTAACTTTTTTCTTTTGTATGTATTTTAATACTTTATGTGGTGCTTGACAACATCAAGTTCACTTTATTTTAATACTTTATGTGGTGCTTTGCCAAATCCTTCAAATCTGGATAGATTGCTGGTACATTTTTTTGTTGATAGCCAAAGTGCTACATATTTTTATTACTAGATGATGCTACAGCGAGAATCCTTATTTCTATATAAAACATGAGTTGTGGTGAGTGAGTGCATCTTACAATAGACCTTACTCATCTTTGAACCAACCACATGATACACATATACTAAACGATAGTCTTATTTTCCGGTATCTTTTCCTTTTTATTTCTTATAAAACAAGCTCAGCTTTCTTTAGAACTTCCTAATCCCTTGAATCGAGCTAAGATGTTTTGCTTTGTTGTTTAGGCCATATTGGAGGTACTACTTTCCCAATACTCAAGCGATAATATATGTTAGTGATTCAAGTGATACATAGACTAGTGGTTGCCAAGGAAGAATTCCATGCAATATTGGAGGTCATATTTCCATTAATGTATTATCAGAAGAAAGTTCATCACCTATATATTTCAAAGGGGATGTTCTTGTTCCGTTTTACACCAAGGTTAATGGAAGATCAAATAAACTAAACTTTATGTTACTGGACAGATCTTAAGAATGTAATGAAAATAATTTTTATTTCATATGTCACAATCACATATTCATGGAAAACAACTTGCTTGTGATTGGCTTCAACAGGTATGCTGTCCCGATTATGGTACTTTTAGTTGTCAAAGGTTAACAATGTTCTCATTAATTGTGAAGCTTTAAATTTCAAGAACATAATCAGAATTAGAGTGATGTTTTTTTAATAAACACTTTAGTAGTTTTTGTAAAATATTGAATGGCCACTGTTTGCATAATTTTGTTGCACATGATCCTTTGAAGTTCTCTGAGTGTTCTTACAGTAAGTTCCTACCTAGGTGGCCCTAGAACTTGAACCAATACTTAACAGTTTGTTTACCTTTATTTTTGGTTTTTAATATTTTAGGCCTTGGCAGTTTTGTTTTCAACTTAAATAGAAATGAAAAAATGGTTCTTGTTTCTAGTTGTTTTAATTTTCCCTACGTCAGTTAAACTGTTTGTTTAAACTCCTAATGATCTTTGTTAATGATTGACTGTACTTTCCTTTTTCTTATATGGAATTACATTGGTCCCTTGCCAGGAGGAAGAGCTAAAAGGCGCCGTTGTCCTCTTGTTTGCTAACAAGCATGTGGAATTTTATACCATTCTTTCTGCTATATATATATAAACATTAACATTGCACTTAATTTACATACGATAAGCAGAAATTTCTTGATGCATTTGCATACTTGAAAAACTCTGTGTGTCGGTTGAAGTTGCTTGTTAATCCACTCACAAGTTAGATAAGTGTACTCTCTTATGGCTTAACATTATTTGACTTACAGGATCTTCCTAGAGCAATGGATGATGCTTCGATAACTGAGGCCTTAGAGTTGCACAAAATTAAGAATCAGTAATGGGCTATCTTCAAAACTTCCGCCATAAAGGGAGAAGGCCTCTTTGAGGACCTAGACTGGTAATTCATGGATATATAATGTGCTTTGGTACCTAATTCATGGATATAATACCATGTATTGTACGACATGTCTGAATATACATACTCGTATTGTTCTAGTTGCAAAGCTTTACACTTCTAATGTCTGTGTTATGGCATGTTATACATACAGTTTGAACGTCTGTTGATATCTATGGCTTAATATACTCAAAAATTGCACTTGTGGATGCTTAGGTGACACACTTTCCTTGGTCAAGATCTTCGTGACATCCGCCTCAGTCCCGGACACACCCTTTATTTTGCGGATCATTGCTGGGGCGACTACCCTTCGCGATGTCGTTGGTGAAGATCCTATTGAGTGGAACTACAAGGATGTACGGATCTACTTCCATACCTTTCTTGTATTGCCTTCCAAAATTTATAAGAAATACGACTTAAACTAATCTTTGTGTTGGCCATTGCAGCTCATGCGCCGCCCCTGAAGCGTATCTACCGATTCACCCATGTTAGTTGCCCCGTTTGTCTTATGGAATGTATGTCATACCTGTTTTTGGATGGATTGTGTTGAGGCTGTGTTGAGTTTTAATTCGTGTAGTGAAAGATGTGGTTATGGATTGATGGATATCCGTTCTTGCTTATTGTTAGGTTTGGTGTTTGAACTGTTAAGCCCGTTTTTCGGAACAGGATGTTGCTATGTAGTGCTTGCTAGACTTGTTTTATGGGTTCCTTTATTTTGTTGTTAGGTATGGAGATTGTCGAGTAAAATCTGTGGTGTCCATGTGCCTTAATGTTGGGATTCAGATTTTACTATGAATTAATGTTTGCAAGTATTGCCAATGATTATGTTTATAGCATTATGTTTTATGGGTTGCTTTACTTTAATTGCAGTGTAACACCTATTTTTCATAGCATGATATTTCTGCGTAACAAAAAGATGAAATACCGTGACAAAAAGTGGTCCTTGGATATTTTTTGTTTCAGGTTGTTCCGTGACTATAGGAAAGTATATTTTTTATTACGGGTTAAATGTCGTTACAAATATTCGTAACAAAAACCAAATATGACAAGCGATCACAGGAACGTTTTTGTAACGCAACGACCTTTCGTAACAAATATCGTAACTAAAATCTCTGACACACGCGCGGAAGGATTGACATTTGGTTGCGAGAGGAAATTCGTAACAAACAGCGTAACAAAAACCCTGCATTAGGGAGCGTTGACCGACAGTAATAGTTACGACAAAAGGTGTGGCAAAAAACATTCGTTACGCGAGTACACATTACGGAAAAAAGTCGTAACAAAGGCGTAGCAAATACGCAAATTGAACGAAAAATGACATTTTGTTACGATTTTCCGACCGTAGTAGAAAACCGTTTTTTTAGTTGTGTGGCACCTCCATTGATGCCAAATTTGTTCTTTTTGATGATGCTTTCGTTGGAGCAGTATTAATTTATATAAGCGGTTAAAAGGGCATTCATGAGAAAATAGAAAATAGTATTGGTGAGAATTTTTTGTTCAATTGCATTATGTTTAGCTACTGGTGACCAAAAATCGCATTTACAATAAAATATATGTAAAATACAATATTTTTAAAAAAGTATAGAAATATTACTTCCTTCTTTTTTATTTTTAATTTTTTTTTTGTTATTTGCTAAATTTTTGCAATTTTTTTTATAACAAACAATTTTATTTACTGATGATTTATTATTTATATTTTATCAAATAATAGTAATATTTTTTCCTTATTTTTTCAACTTACTATATTCTTTTTTTATCTAACTCTTTGATAAATTTTTCATAATACTATATTATAATTTTTACTTAAATATCTTTTTAGCCTCCGTTCTAATTCAATAGTGTGTAATTATCCCGAATAGAGTGAATATATTATAAATTTATTTTTCATTTGATGTAGTTTATTCAATTTTTTATTAAAATATTATATTAATATTTATATTACACTAAATAATTATTTGAATTCAAAATTCTATTGTATTCCCTACGTCCCAACTCAAATTACATTTTTTTTTACCATTTTTATTTGTCTTACTCAAAAGTATTTATTTTCTATTTTAGTAAAAGTAATCATACATTGATACCAAAATACCATTAATTTTTACTTAAACTACAAATATATAATTACACATACATTTACTTTTTACATAGTCAAAAGCAAAATTCTCATAACTTCTAAAACACTTCCACTAACTAACAAAATAGTATTATTTCTTAATCTAATATAAAATCCAAATGAATAAATTCATCCAGAAGGAGTATTAAATAACATAAAAAAAAATAACAACACTTAAATATACTCCCTCCATCCCGACTAATTTGTCCCATTTAAATTAGGCACAGAGTTATAGGTATTGTGTAATTAGTGAGTAATTAAGAAGTGTATTAGTAAAAATAATTATGATTTAATAAAAAAAATTAGATTAAGATTAAGATAACTGAATAATTTAATTAAAATAAAAAATTATAAATTATGAATTTTTAAATGTGATTAAAGTGTATAATTGTATTTCCGAAAAAGAAAATGACAAATTATGTGGGACGGACGAAAATAAAAGTAATAGACAAATTAAATGAGACGGAGGGAGTAATATACTCACAAATAATTATTACAATAATAATTATATTATTATATACTAAGTTGTGTGACCTATAAAATATTGTTATAAAAAATAAAAAATTCAAAAAATTGCACTTGATGTGGGGTTTACCCAAGCCAATTTATATAACTCACTTAAAGTTACTTTACAAAAGTGTGCTAACGAGTTTTGCATTTTGTATGTTGAACCTTCTTAAGATTTTTTTCACATGTTTTGCCAGCGAGACACTCTTCCTCCCACTATCTTGGTTCGAGTTATTCACATGCCTAAAATTTGTTTTGCCTCTCAATGATCATTCATCGAGCATATTTCGGCCAATTGCTGTTTCAACTTTGCAATCTCTCGAGCATAAGGTCTTGCTAATAACATGTCATCGACATATAAAAAAATATACTACTTCCGTCCGGCTCTAAGGATCTCATTTACCTTTTGTGTTATTGTATTTAACATTAAAAATATTCTTATATGTATAATTGTTTTGTAAAAAAATTATTTTAATAGTATTATAAGACACTAATAGAAGTATATTTGTCATTTTTCCTTGATTTGTAATATGTTTTCATATAATAATTAATATTTAAATATCAACACGCAAAAAATAAATGAAATCCTTAGAGCCGAACGGATGTAGTATTATATATGAACCCTCAAACCTCTTAAAGTAGCAACAATTGTCAACATTGTATTTTCTGAAACTAATCTCATGCATGAATCCGTCAAACTTTCGATACTACTATCTCGATACTTGCTAAAGGCCATATAATATATTTCTCAACTTGCATACTAGACTCTCTTGTCCTTTAACTTCATATCCTTCTGCATCCATCATATAGATGTCATCATCCAGATCACCATGAAAAAAAGTTGTCTTGATATCTAACTATTCCAGCACCAAGTTCTCGGATACTATCATTTGCAAGACCAATATGATTGTTGTCAGTTTCACAACAGGAATGAACACATCAGTGTAGTCAATGTTATATCTCTCTTCACATGGACGGAATCAAGAAGGGGCTAGGAGGGGCACTTGACCCCCCAAGCCTTAAAAAATATATATAAATTTTAATATAAAAAGTAAATTTTTGAAATTTAATATATAAATTTTGCCCGCCATTACAATTCTCCATAATTCATATAAAATATACTTCAAATGAAAATACTAAACAAACGGACTCACAACTTTTTATCTAAAATATTAATCTTGTACCATCTTTTTTTTTCTTTAGTGTTTTTTTTTTTCAAACACAATTTTTTTTTTTTTTTTTTTTAGTTCAAATAAGAAACAACCGTAAAAAATGCTAACGAGACAACTTTGCCCCCTCGGAGTTTTGAACCTGGTTCCATCACCGTCTCTTTATATCCCTTCACTACCAATTTGGCCTTGTATCGCTTACTCTCATATGCTTCTTCTTTAATTCTATAAACTCACTTGTTATGCAGTGTTTTCTTAGTCTTCAGAAGATCAGTCAACTCTCATATCTAGTTGGTAATGATAGAGTTCCGCTTATCATCTATAGCAAGTTTTCACTTCTCAGCTTCTTGACTAGCTTTGGCTTTTCATAACATTCTGGTCTCCCTGTCAATCAAAAAGTAAACGTAAACCTTAGAGGTAAACATAGAGAGTATTTATTAAATATATTTTATATTAGTAAATTTTATCAAATATATAACGTTGTCATTTGTTACGAGATAGACTAAAATAAAAATGATATTATTTGTTATGGGATGAGAGGAGTACTAGAGATGTCAAATGGGGCGGGTTAACCCTGGACCCGCCCCGGACCCGGTCTTAATGGGGCTGATTCGGGTCTAAAAAATTTAGTTCGGGGCGGGTTGTGAATTTTGAGTTTTAGATCCGGCCGGGTTCGGGGCGGGTTACAGGTTTTACTATAAACCCGTCCCACCCCGGACCCGGACCCGAACCCGGATATTTTAATAATTATTATAATTTATTTATATTTTTATACAATATAAATTATATTATTTATTTATTGAAAAAAGTTTAAATATAAAATAGAACATTAATTCTAAATCAAATTTATCTTCGCATTTGTTTCTCCTACAATTCTCTTTATAATCGGAACTACTGCTGACTGTCATCACTACGGACTATTGTCAATATTTGATTGTTCTTATTTTTAGAACTATAACTTTTTGGTACTTTGACGCATACTTTTTTAGCATTAAATTATTTTTTTAAAAAATCTATTTTATTCTTTTCTTAAAAAAAAAAACGAGTTTGTCAGGTTGGCCCCGAACCCTCCTGGGCCCGGATTGAAGCGGCACGGGACGGCTCTTGGGTCCTAATAATTTCTAACGAGGCGGGTCCCGGGACTTGCAAAATCCGTTCCGAACCAAAAAAAAAAAATTGGTTTATATTAATATGCAAATAACGATGTGGCATTGACGTGGAGATTTCTGTAGGGGAAAAAACCCCGATGCAGATGCCCTAATGATCATATTTCATCTTTATGATATTTCACCTTAATATCATGGGAGTCTCAAGATGAAGTTGTAGTCTTGGGTTAATAAAAGAAGATTGTTTTAAAAAATGTGGGTCATATCATTAATTATATATTCCCTGCATCAAAGTAAAAAGTATATATTTATTTTTTATACAGATTTTAAGAAATAATGATATTTTAATTATAGTGGTTAGTTAAAAAATAATGTAATGACAATTTACTCTTATTCTTTGAGTGTAAAAATAATCTGTGTTTTTTTTTTATTATTATTTGAATATTATTTATAATGTAATAATTTTTTTTAAAAAAAAAATAATGAATTTGTTTTGTTTAATATGTTAATTTGAGATATTTTTTTAATGTAAAATATAAAAAATTATATTTAAAATATAAAAAATAATATTTTATATTCAATATTGATTTTTTTATTAAAGAATATAATATATTATAATGGAAATAATATCAAAAATAATTTTTATTGGACAAATAAATCGAATATATTTTTGTTGAAAATACTATATTGTATCTAATCGCATATACTATATATTTGGATATATTTGGAGACGAAATCATTGCGCTATGCCTCAGCACTTTGGGTTTGCTCTTTTTTTTTTTTTTTTTTCATTTTTGAATGTGGGGCCCACATAAACAATAATATATAATATTTTATTTTATTTTTTTACATTCTATCGTTTTTTTTAATTTTTAATACAGTGGGTTCCACCATTTACTAATAATATATAATTTAATTTAATTTGTTTTAATGCGATTATATTTAATTAGTTAATAATAATACAATCCTGACTACAGTGTCTCTTCTACTTTAAACATGAGAATTTATGTAGACACTAATATAATTAGTAAATAATTAAGAATGTATTAGTAAAAATAATTACTGTATAATAAAAATAATTTTTTATATTTCTATTGATTATATAGACACGAGCATAATTAGTAAATAATTAAGAATGTATTCATGAAATAATTATAGTATAACAAAAATAATTTTATATTAAAATTAAGATAACTATTTATTGTAATTAAAATTATATATTATAAAATTTAAAATGATATTAAAATATATAATTATTTTTTTAAAAAAGTGACAGAATAGGTGAGAAAATAAAAATAAAAATAAAAATAAAAATAAAAATGGACAAGGTAAATGGGAGAAAAGGGAGTATTATTTTATTATATTTTTTATATAAGAAATATTATTAGTGATTTTTAAAATAGAAATTAAATATAATTAGATATATATAATATGCATTTAAATATTTTAAAAATGATAACTCAATATAAATATACTATATAATATGTATATCATTTTATAATAAAATTTATATAGTACAAATGAATAAATATAAATGATTAATAAAAACTAATTTTTATTAAAGATAAAGAGTTCTAAATATAAATAAAAATATTTATTTATTAATGAGTGGAATAAAAATAAATGGATTTTGAGTATCTTATGATATAGATATTATATATTATAAAGTCAATTAAATTGATTTATATTTGTTAAATATATTTTAAATTAGTAAATATTACTAAATATAGAACAATTTCATTTGTTATAAAATATATAAAATAGAAATGATATTATTTGTATATAGCGGAGAGAGTACTATTTAATTTTTTGGTATACGATCCACTTTTCATCTTTTTTTTCCTTTTTGTGTTGGGGGCCTTATTCTTCATTTTAATTATTTTATTTGTTTATTTTTTAAAAAAAATCTATACATATCTCATATCTTTTTTTATTCTAATCATTTAATGACATTTCACTTTTAATACTACATGAGACTCGAGATGAAAATGAAGAGGTGAAAATCACATCAAAAAAAAATAATTCAGATTATTCTTTTAAAATGTGGGTTGCGATAGTATGTATTATATTCATTTCGTCCTATAAATGGTAGTTTGTTTAGGCATTGAGACTAAGAAAATAATGAAATTTTAATATTAAAGTGATGTATGTAAAAAATAAAGTGATAGTATTATGATAAATTTATTAAAATGATCGATAAAAAAAAATAGTTGAATAATTTTTTTAAAAAAAGGGCAATTTAGTTATTATTTGTTAAAATAAGAGTAATAAAATTATAAATGCATAAAATTATTTATTATAAATGGATTGTATATAAGTTTAGCAGATAAAAAAAAAAAAGAACGGTCACATGATTTTGACGGACAAATAGAGTATTATGTTATATATTATTTGTTTGATATTCTTTTGTGTATCAAATTTTATAATTTTGATTGCCACGTGTTAATTTAGAATTGACCATTCAAATTTTATACATACATATAATTAAAGTGACTGATGTTATGCTGAAATTATATTAAAGCAGTATTACAAGAAAAAATCATTTTTGCAACAAAATTTTTTTGTCTCTAAATCTACTTTTTCCGTTACTAATGACATTAGAGACGGAATTAGGAATGAAATTACGTTAATTACGTGAACTTTAGGGACGGAATTCCGTTATAAATATATAATTTTTTTGTAGTGCAAATACGTTTAATTCTTTTAATGAACTCGCGAACAAGAATGTGTACATTATTAATATGAGTGGTCCATTCAATCAATTTAATTTATATTCAACTTCGGATTTTCACACATTACCAGATTCACACTCTATTTATATTTATATTTTCTTTGTTTGATTATATAGTATAATTATTTTTATGACTTAGAATACCCTTAATAATCTTATTATAAATTATGGCAATATAATTTATTTTATACATTTTTTCTTTCTAATTATAATAATATAATATACTTCGTCCGTCTAGCTAGAAAACATATATATTTTTATTTTGGGTTGCCCAAATATAAAGTAACTATTTCATTAAATATCCAACATTTTTTTACAAATATTTTTATTTTATCATTACATCAGTACTTTTATACCAAAAACTAAAGGCAAAATTGTCTTTACATTACTTTTAACTATCTCCTACAATTAAAATATTATTAATTTTTAAACTCCGCACCAAGAATAAATGTATAATTATTAGTTTGATAGGATGGAGAGAGTATAACAATATATTAAATAATATATTTAATCAAATAAAGTAAAATTATAAATTAATCAAATAAAGTAAAATTTTAAATTAATTATATTTTTTCTGCAATTGGGCCTAGTCCACAAGCCCCCACGGCCCTAAGGCCCAATCTTGATTTTTTTTTTCTATATATATGCCCAATCTCAAGCCCAAGTCAAAACCCAAACCAATATCATGTCCAATCAAATCTCAATTGAACAATAAATGGGACTAAGTACATATAAGGATGTTGTGGTTTGTTTATTCTTCCCATGTGGGACAAGACCAATATTTTACTCTTCTCTTTTTTCACACACCAACAATCCCCTACATGAAAGATGAAAGAATGTTTACTCGATGAAATAAGAGCGAA
The DNA here is from genome assembly GCF_009805555.1 of Andrographis paniculata. NCBI lineage: Eukaryota > Viridiplantae > Streptophyta > Magnoliopsida > Lamiales > Acanthaceae > Andrographis > Andrographis paniculata. The sequence goes on from NW_026137402.1 coordinate 1,796,463, forward strand.
TTCTGCACAGGACAAATAGGTTTTCATTTGAACTTTCCTTGAGCAGTACGTAGGTTTACCAATTTTTCAGTGGACACATTATCATTGAACTGTTCAATTTCTTAGTAAATAAACTACGTACCGACACAGAATCCACATTCCTAGTTCGGTTCTCATTATTTGGTCAAGTTTGGCCACAGAACCCGTCCTGTTCAGCAGGAGTTTCTAAAGAACTGAGCATGTACAGTTCTCCTTGGAAGAAGCTTCACTTTTCTCTCACATAGGTTATTTCTCTAAGTTTTCCAATTGACACAACACTTTGCTTAGTGATCATTAAAACAGTTATCTGTTATCCTCCTTACTCTGTCACTGTTTGTTGACAAGAATGGGTTGAGGCTTTTAGCTACCAAAGTGACAAGTATAAGTCTTATAAGCAGGTTGTCCCATTGAACCTAGTTCTTAGGATCTTTAATATTTCTAGGTTGGGTTTTTCTTTATAAGACTTATATTTCGGCAGGCTTAACCCCCACTCCTCTAGTCAATTTGTACACTGCATCGCAATTTAACCCTTTGGTTAGCGGATCCGCTAGGTTATCTTTTGACGCAACATGGTCTATCAGAATAACCTTAGTTGTGATTAGTTGCCTTATGGAATTATGTCGACGGCGAATGTGTCGACTCTTTCCATTATACATTGTACTCTCTACTTTTTCAATAGCAGATTTACTCTCGCAGGAAAGGGTTATGACAGAGACAGGTTTGTCCCACTCTAGAATGTCCTCGAGAAAGTGGCGAATCTATTCCGCCTCTTCTCTAGCTTTATCCAATGCAATGAACTCATATTCTATTGTGGATTTGGCAATAATTGTTTGTTTTGAGGATTTTCAAGAGATTGCTGCACCCGCTAGTGTAAACACATATCCATTAGTTGATCTTGAATTGAGAGTATCAAATATCCAGTTTGCGTTTGAGTAGTCTTCTACTACAATTAGGTGTCTGCTCTAGTGCAACCCGTAATCTCGAGTGTACCTAAGTACCTAAGTACAAGAACTATGGCTTTCTAATGCACGTGACTAGGATTACTTGTATACGTACTCAGCTTGCTTATAGCATAGGTTATGTCGAGTCTAGTGCAGCTCATCAGGAACATCAATGGTGTGTTTGTTTGGGGGTTTGGATTATGGATTTGGATTTTTGAGGATTTTGAAGTATGAATTTTTAAAGTGTGTTTGTTTGGGGGTTTGAATTTTGTAATGATTATATTGAAAAAAATTATTATTTTATTGATTGAATTGAAATTTTGATGTGATATTTTGAGATGATATAATATTTAATATTATTAAATTAGTTTAAAAGTTAAATATAAATATTGATTTGATGGGTTAATATTAAATTGTATTATAATTTAAAAAAATAAATATTTTATTAATATTGTAGGAACATATTTATTTTATACAAAAATAAAAAAAAAAAAATTTTTTAATTGAAGAAACGATTTCAATTATTTCATTTCTAATTCTTCCTGGGCCGATAAGACAACTCTGTCTGACAAGATATTTGTACAGGTGTAGGGTGAAAGGAATTAGGGGAGTAGGGTTTGAAGTAGGATTTTTAAACCCCAAAATGCACATATCTCTACAGTATAAATCGGAGGAAATTCGCGAACCGAACACAACCCAAGTTTCCAATTATCTGAGCGTATTCGATTTGGGATACACTATCTCCACGATTCTTGGATGAATTAATACTTATGTCCAGTGGAGTTTTCGCTATTCCTATATCATGCTTACTGAATTTTTCGAGGATTTTGTCTACATAATGAGTTTGACTCAAAATTAGACCATTTTCGGTTATGTTGATCTTAATTCCTAAGATTACATCAGCGAGACCCATGTCCTTCATGTTAAATCTAGAATTTAACATGACTTTGGTAGACTTAACGATATATTTGTTGTTACCAATGATAAGTATATCATCTATGTAAATGCATATTATCACATAACCTGACTCAGTGGTCTTTACGTATATACATTTATCACATTCATTGATTCTGAAATCACTATCTGTTATGGTATGATCAAATTTCACATGTCATTTCTTTGGAGCATGTTTAAGTCTATACAGTGATTTCAAAAAGTTTACAGACTTTCTTTTCCTTTCCTGAAATTGTAAACCCTTCCGGTTGTTCCATGTAGATCTCTTCATCAAGATCTCCATTTAAGAAGGCCTTTTTTACATCCATTTGATGTACCTCAAGATTCCGCAGAGCGTCTATCGCAAAGATCATCCTAATGGATGTTATCCTCGTGATAGGAGAATATGTGTCAAAGTAATCTAGGTCTTCTCGTTGTCTGTAGCATTTGATTACAAGTCTAGCCTTGTATTTGTCTATTGTACCGTCTGATTTTAATTTTATCTTGAATATCCACTTTGATCCAAAAAGTTTCAAACCAGGTGGGAGATCAACAAGTTCCCAAGTGTGATTATGAAGAATATAATCAATTTTACTTTTTACAGCTTCTTGCCACAGAGGCGCTTCAGCAGATCCCATCGCCTCAGCATATGTTTGAAGCTCGTTTTCAAGGAGGTAAGTAAAATATTTATTTCCAAATGACTTTTCTAACTCGTGCTCGTTTGTTTCTTTTGAGCTCAGGTTCCTGACCTGGTTCGGATTCAGATTCATAAATTCCATTCGATTTTAGTCCACAGTTTCGTGTTCTCGGTTGACCGAACTAGGTTCAGTGCTTGCCTTTGCAGGGAACACATTTTCAAAGAATGATGTATTCTTTGATTCCATTATCGTAATCTTTGGAATATCCGAATTGAATACCAAGAATTGATAGGCAGTATTGTTATGTGCATATCCTATGAAAATAGAGTCCATTGTCTTGGGACCGATTCTCACACGTTGGGAGCTGGCACCACTACGTTAGCTAGACACCCTCACACTCGAAGGTGTTTGTAAGATGGTTTTCGACATTTCCAAAGCTCATAAGGGGTCTTCTCCATCTTTCTCCGAATTATTGAGTTAACTAGATAATTATTGCTTAAAATTGCCTCCCCACACATGTTTTGGGGTAATCCACAACTTAACAACATCGCATTCTATTTCTTTTAATGTGCAATTTTTGAATTCAACAACGCCGTTTGATTGAGGTGAGTAAAGTGGAGTTACTTCGTGAATTATTCTATTTTGTGCACAAAAATCACCGAACAGAGTTTCATATTCTCCATCTTCGTCACTTCGAATTCATTTAATCCGTTTGTTAAGTTGGTTTTCCACTTCATTTTTGTACAAAAAAAATTTACTTAATGCCTCGTCTTTGCTCTTAAGCAAGTAAACATAACAATATTTTGTACAATCATCAATAAATGTGATAAAATATTTATTACCACCACGCGTTTGTACACTTTTCAGATTGCATACATCACTATGATTCAATTCGAGTGGTTCAGTTTCACGATGAATAGTTTGGAAAGACGATCTAGTTTGTTTTGCTTCAACATAAATTTCACATTTGTGTATATTTCATTCGAATTTCGGAATGTGGTTCAGGTT